>NC_091638.1:8090500-8393530 GCF_027580195.1 Bos mutus
CTTCCAGATGTTCAAACTGGATTTAGAAAACGTAGGAGAACCAGAGTTCAAATAGCCAACATCTACTGGATCATAGAAACAGCAAGAGAATGCCAGAAAAACATCTACTTCTGCTTCCTTGACAATGCTAGATGGTGTGGATCACAACAAACTGTGAAAAATTCAAGAGATGGGAATACCAGACCACCTTACCCGCCTTCTGAGAAATCTGTATGTAGGTCAAGAAGCAACAATTAGTACTGGACATGGAAAAACAGACTGGTTCCAAATTGGGAAAGGAGTACATCAAGGCTGTATATTGTAACCCTGCTCATTTAACTTCTATGCAGAATACATCATGCAAAATGCCAGGCTGGATGATTCACAAGCTGGAATCAAGATTGCTGGGAGAAATATCAATAACCTCAGATATGAAGATGATACCACCTTAACAGCAGAAAGTGAAGAGGAACTAAAGAGCCTCTTGATGAAGGTGAAAGAGGAGAGTGAAAAAGCTGGCTTAAAAGTCAACATTCAAAAAATGAAGATTATGGCATCTAGTCCCATCACTTCATGGCAAATAGATGGGGAAACAATGGAAACAGTGAGAGACTTTATTTTCTTGGGCTCCAAAATCACTGCAGACAGTGACTGAAGCCATGAAATGATAAGATGTTTGCTCCTTGGAAGAAAACAAGGACAAACCTAGACAGTGTATTAAAAAGCAGACATTAGTTTGCAGACAAAGGTGCATATAGTCAAACCTATCATTTTTCCAGTAGTCATGTACAGATGTGAGAGCTGGACCATAAAGAAGGCTGAGCACTCAAGAATTGATGCTTTTGAACTGTGGTGTTGGAGAAGACTCTTGAGAATCACGTGGACTGCAAGGAGATCCAACCAGTCAATCCTAAAGGAAATCAACCCTGACTATTCATTGGAAGGACTGACACTGAAGCTAAAGCTCCGATAGTTTGGCCACCTGATGCGAACAGCCAACTTATCAGTAAAGACCCTGATGCTGGGAAAGACTGAAGGCAGGAGGAGGAGAAGGGGACGACAGAGGACGAGATGGTTTGACGGCCTTACCAACTCAATGGGCATGAGTTTCAGCAAACTCCAGGAGATGGTGAAGGACAGAGAAGCCTGCTGTGCTGCAGCCGTAGGATTGCAAAGAGTCACAACTGAGCAACTGAGTAACAACCTTATCCAGTAGTTCCTAAACATTCAACACAGTTTTCATAACAACTTTCTTTCCACAATTATTAATATATTTTGTTCCTTTATATGTTAATACCATTTCTTGCAAAATACTTTGTTACAATATTAAGAGCAACTGAGCAACCATTAGGGAAGTCTGAGAACCAATATCTGACTCCTGTAAAGTATACATCCCAGCTGGTACAGGAGACCTGCACAGAAACACCACAGCACAGCCAGTTATCCTTAGTGTGCTCAAGAATGCAAAGCAGAAAGTTCTACTGACAAATGGAGATGCGAAGGGGGAGTGCAGTATGAAGAGTCACCACAGTGTTTATGCAATTTACTCAAGTGTCATATGTACAACAGAATGCTAATGCCCATACATCAGCCCGCCAGCCACAACAAATGCCAAAGGCCTCAAGGGAATGCAGAGAATCTGACTAAACCCTGATAAGGCCAGTGCCAATGACTAAAGACATACATAGGAAAGTCTAAGTTTGAAAGTCACAATTTTTACTCCAATCATAATGTCTTGATTATGCAGTAAATTCTGTCTTATTATGAGTAGGGTCAAATAAGCTAGTGGACAATAGAGGGGGAGCAGAAATTAAATGGCTTTTAGAAGTCCGACACAAGAGGGACTTCCCTGGTGGTCCAGTGGCTAAGTCTCTGTGCTCCCAATGCAGGGGGCCCAGGTTCAATCCCTGGTCAGGGAACTAGATCCCACATGCTATAAGGAGAGTTCACATACTACAGCCAGAAGATCCCATGAGCCACATTTAAGACCCGGTGCAGCCAAACACATAAATTTTAAAAAAGAAGTCCTGCAGAGATACAGAGACAAATCAGCCTTAGGACTATCTCAGATATGACAGTTAGGTCTCTAAACCTGGACACGAATATTGGTAAGAATTTACATAGTTTGAATAGCTGACCCTAATCTACCTTACTCTTACTTCTGAGAATCACTGTGGTTAAGCAGAAGTGCTGCTGATAGTCGAAGATAGAGGCCATGCTGAGCTCTGCATTCTAACCTTTCTTACACCTCACATGTCTTATAAGGAGACCTTTTTATAAACCTAGTTTGCCTAATCTTTTTCCTCACCTTCATTTTGAGTGTTTGGCCTACAAAGTATTATAGGAAAAGGATCTCTGCGTAGGAAATAAACTGTTGAATCAATTGTTTCATTTCACATTCAACATTTCATCTTCTGATACAACTTTAAAAAGTTCACCTAAACATACCACAAAATCCCTTTAGCACCAGCAAGGAAATAACTACACAGAAGAAAGTAAAAAAGAGTAATGGGCTTTCATGTCAAATATTACTGCAAGAAAAGGAGAATGGGCATGCACACCAAGGAGACGTATTTAGATAAATTAAGTCTGAAAGCAGGAGCACAGGTAGAGGTTGGGCTGAAGGGACAAGCAAAGCTGGCTTCCAAATTGACTAAAGCTCTTTCAAACGTAACTGGGTTAACAATCACACCAGAGAATGTTAATGAGCTGAAACAGAAAAGAAGAGCTTTGCCCAGTTGTCTAGCAGTGGTGGTGGTGGTTTGGTTGCTAAGTCGTGTCTGACTCTTGTGATCCCATGGACTATAGCTCGCCAGGCTCCTCTGTCCATGGGATTCTCCAGGCAAGAATACTGGAGTGGGTTGCCATTTCCTTCTCCAGGGGATCTTCCCGACCTGGGAATCGAACCCAGGTCTCCTGCACTGTAGGCAGATTCTTTACCAACTGACCTACAAGGGAAGCCCGCACAGTTGTCTAACCACTTTAAAACAGAGGTCAGTAATTTTTTTTCTGTAAAGGACTAGAGAGTAAATATTTTAGACTCTGGGGGCCATGTGGTTTCTGTTGCAATTTCTCAACTATAATTGCCATTATAGCCTAAAAGCAGCCACAGACAATATGTAAATAGTGAACAAGGCTGTATTCCAATAAAGCTCTACTTGCAGACTACTGCAATTTGAATTTGATACAGTTTCCACATGTCATACAATATTATTCTTCTTTTGAATATTATTAGTCATTTAAAGATGTAGAAAACATTCTTAGCTCATAGGTGAAATAAAGACAGACAGCTGGCTGGACTTGGCCTGTGTACTATAGTCTGCTGACCCCTGCTCCAGAATCTACTCTAAGCTGGTAATCACTTGCACTGGGAGGCACAGGGAGGGGAAGGGCGATTAGGGGTACTGTCATTCAGGAGACAGCATGGCTTCTCGTGTGCCAGACTGGCTAGAGCAGGCACTCTCAGAAATCCCCAAATACTACTTCTAGAGGTTCAAGTATAAAGAGAAAACTTCATGCTTGCCAGTCCTTAACTACTAAGGATACAAAGGTGAATTAAGCCAAGGGTAAAGTAGCATGTTTTAGATACAGGAGCAAGGCGAGCAAAGTCTCAGAGGTGGAAAGAGGCAGGTTCCTCCCACGCTACAATGAAGCGACTAGCACTGAAGAGAAAGATAAATGCAGGAAAAACAACATGGAAGGAAGTATGGCATGAACCTTGATAAAATTAATAAAACATCCATAATTTTTCAAGAGAATTACGCTAATGAAACAACCATTGATGCTTTTGAAGAGTGCTATGAAAAGACAGAAGAGCTTTCTGGATCCTCAACTTTCTAAGGGAAGTAGGCTGAAAAAGATACTCAGCTGAAAACATAAGACACTTATAGGCAAAAGAAGAAAAGATTTTGGGGGGCAGAGCCGAGGGTCCAGGGCGCAACCAACAACAGAGGAAAACAATGGTTCAGAGAAGCATACCCAAAGAGAGAATGAAACCTTCTTGACGGAACATTCACGATGCCTGAGGTAAGGGAACCTGACCGCAGATTCCTGCAGGACTTCAAAATGCTACAAATCAGTGACTGTTAGGACGTTCCTGTTCCTCCCCCTTTTAAATGAGAGTGTCTATTACGGTTTTTCCATGCCGGTACCACTGTTACATGTTGACTACGTGGGGTATAAGTAGATGTCTCTTTAGTTCAGAGGCCTTAGGATGGAGAGGAGCCACCCAGAGGCTCACATGCATCTGGACCTGAGGCAGATCACAAGATGATGGACTTTAAGCCAATGGTATAATTAGGATGAGACTTTTGGGAAATGTCCACGAGTACCATTTTGTATGTGGGAGACATGTGAATTACTGTGGTTAGAGGGCAAGCTGCAGCAGACTGCACAGAGAGCTATAAAAGCTGCTTTCATTGCTGACAGTTGCTCATTTTATAATACAATTTTGCAGCTTTCCCTATTGAAAAGTGAACTTCCCAGGAAAGAGGTGGAGAGGAGTAACTGAGAATTCTAGTTGAGACAAGACCTAGGGTAGGCTGAAGGGGTCCCTATCTGGTGATTCTCTAGTGTGTAGCATAAATAAATTTCCTCTGAGGAAAGCTTCTAGAACCTTCAATTTGGACCTGAAGGACCAATTCAATTGAAGGACCAAGTTCAAGCAATGAACTGACAATCAAAGTTCAAATATGTTGAATCCTTGAACAAAACAGAATTGAACTGCAAGGGTCCACTTACATATAGTTTTTTAGAATTTAGTTTTTTAAAAATACTGAGGTCTACACTTTGTTTTATTTACTTATTTTTTTGTCTGCATGGCATGCAGGATCTTAGTTTCCCAACCAGGGACTGAACTTGGACCCCTGGCAGTGAAAGCATAAAGTCCTAACCACTGAACCACAAAGGAATTACTCTAGGATTTTTTAAGATAAATAATGCAGTACTACATAATGCATGGTTTGCTGAATCCATGGGTGCAGAATTGCAAATAGGGAGGACTGACTAGGGGACCTGAGTATCCGATGACGTGGGTATTTGTGGTGGGTCCTGGAACCAACGCTCATAGATACTGGGGGATGACTGTACACAAGAGGGCAAACCATTGTGAACTAAGTCATAGGGAACAGAGAACAGAATTTTAGAAGTGTAGATATGAGAACTGCCTAGTTACAGCGTGCTAAGTCGCTTCAGTCGTGTCCGACTCTGTGCGACCCCATAGACGGCAGCCCACCAGGCTCCCCCGTCCCTGGGATTCTCCAGGCAAGAACACTGGAGTGGGTTGCCATTTCCTTCTCCAAGTTACAGACTACAGAATATTAGTAGATGAGGGTATAATGCTTAAAGAAATAATATGGATAGAATCACAAAGATGCCAATCAACAAAAGATAACAGGAATAAACAGATAATTTGGGGGGGAGGAGAATGCAGTATTACAACTATTTAAATTAAAACAAAACAAAACCAACTTTGACCGAAAGATTAAACAAAAGAAATATTTAGAGAACTAGAAGATACACCTGAATAAACTACTCAGAATGTGGCCAAAAGAAACAGGGAAACGCAAGTATATGAAAAGACGCGGAGGACAGCACGAGAAGTTCTAATCTCTATCTAATTGGAGTGCCTCAGAGAGAGAGAATGGAAATGTTCACAAAAAGATAATGGCTGTGAACTTTCAAGATTCATGAAAACCAGCAATCTATAGAGTCAGGATGCACAACATAACCCAAACAAGACAATGAAAAAGAAACCCACGCCTAGAACTCTGTGGTGTAACTGCAGAACACCAAAGAGTCAGTCACCAGAGAAAGAAGAGATCACCTAGAACGGAACAGACTTCTCCAAAGCAACAGTGGGAGCCAGAGAGTACGTTAATATCCTCAAAGTTTTAAAAGAACTGTAAATCTAATTGTGCACTTAGGAAGATTAATCTTTAAATAAGAACACAAGTGTAAAAAGTCAATGCACTGAAAATGAAGAAAACAAAACATTACCTAAGGATGGTCTGCTTATCTAAATAAGAGGTTGGCTTTTTTTTCTGAAAAGGGCCAGATAAAAAATATTTTAGGCCTCACGGAGTGTGGTGCAATTACTCAACTCTTCACAAATGAATGAGTGTGGCTACATTTCAATAAACCTTTATTTCTTAAATCAGATAGCAAGGACATATTTGGCTGTTGGCTATAATTTACCAAACTCTGGGGTAGATAAAAAGCTCAAAACAATATATAGTAAAATCATCTAAAAATTAAACTTTATCTAGGTGTCTAGTTGTAAAATCAAAATATAATTAATTTCCATGCTTCAAGCAACAAAGTGAGAAATTTTAAATTAAAAAATACTATGCTGAGGAACCTTGAGGGCAATTACTCTGAGTGACAAATACAGTATGATCTTGCCATTTGTGAACTAAAAAAAAAGCACAGATACAGAGACCAGATTGGTGGTTTCTAGAGGCAAGGGGTAGATGAAATAGGCGAAGGGAGTAAAAAGATACAAACTTCCAATTATAAAATAAATTAAGTCATGGAATGCAAAGTACAGTATGCTGACTACAGTTAATATTATATTGCATATTTGAAAGTTGTGGGACTTCCCTGGTAGTCTAATGGCTAAGACTCTGAGCTCCCAATGCATGGGGCCCAGGTTCGATCCCTGGTCAGGGAACTAGACCCCACACGCTGCAAGTAAGCACAGCAAAATAAATAAATAAAACTAAGTTAAAAAAAAAAGTTGCTGAAAGAGTAAATATCAAAAGTTCTTATCACAAGAAAAAAAAACGTTCTGCAATTATGTATGGTAAAAGATGTTAACTCGACTTACTATGCTGGTCATTTTGCAATATATACAAATCTTGAATTATTATGTGGTACAACTAAAACTAATCTTATATGTCAAATACACTTCTATTTAAAAGAAAAGAAAATGTATCGACTCTGCTGATGAATCTGGGGAGGACTTAACATCTTTGTAATACTGTTTTCCTATCCAGGAATGTAGTAGCATGTCCATTTACTCACGCCTTTAAAATTTTTTTTCAATAAAGTTTTATAACTTAACAAAATATTATGTTTTTCTGTAAAAGAGAAACGTTTTCAGGTACTAGAAATAAACCAAACCAAACAAAAAAAAAAAAAAAAAAAAATTGTGAGGGGAAGAACGATTAAATTTTAATGAGACATTAAAGAACCCTAAAATTAGTGGATAGATACTCTGTGTTCATGGACAGGAAATCTCAGTATCATAAAGATGTCCAGTCCTCCCAAACTACTGCCATAATCAAGCCTCAAACAGGACTTTTTGTGGAAACTGTCAAGCTGATTCTAAAATCTATTTGGAAGACCAATGGGCCAAGAACTGTTGAAACAATCCTTATAAGTAAAAGGTAGAAGTACTTGCCCAACCAGAAATCAAGACTTACAAAACTAAGATGAAGATGACAATTAGGTTTTAGTGCAGGGATAGACACAATACAAACCTCAAAAATAGATTCACAAATGTATAAAAAAACTGAAAGATGACAAAGAAATGATTCAGATTAACAGGGAAAGTAATTCAATAATGATGTCCTAAAATTCAACAAAAGACTGAGATAACGGATTATCCATTTCAAAAAAGTTATTTCCTCTTGAAAGGAAATTTTAAAACTTTTTTAAAAAGCAATCTTAAAACTTAACAGTAGACATTCTGATTCGCAGGGTAAAATGGTAGTCATCCAATTTCAAATCAAATGTTCTACGAAATACTCCAAAACGCAGAGAGAGACCAAAAAGGAAAACAAAACTGCCCAGAGCACATAACTTGTTATACACGTTCTCACTTCAAACTTCAATTGTCCCATTATAAATAAATGGGGAATATAAACATCCTAAAACCAGCAATGTCAACTACAGAGCCCTTGCTGGAGAGAAAATATGAGGAATTTGTATGGAAGAGGAGGATCCCGGCGGAGGAGCACGCAGGTATCAAGTATGGTTCCTTGCAGAACCAGGGATAAGTAGCATCTAGATGAGGTGGGTATCCCTTCAAAGCCTGGTGGATAAAGGAAGAGAAGATAAGGGTTCTCCTGAAACAAGAAGGTGTCATAGAATCAGAAGCATAATAGAAAACCCCCTTGTATTTATTAGAAAAGAGGTTGCATTTCACGATACCAACAGAAGAGGGCATTCCTGAACTAAGAAACAGTATATTTTTCTTTCAGGCCCCACAGAATCACTTGTTCTTTGAAAATATTCTTAGGATATTTGAGAAAATTTGAGTATACAATGGAAGTGCTTAAAAGGAGGTGTATAATTTAAAAGAATAAATTTACAGAAAATAAAAGGGCTTAAAGGAACAAGTTAAATATCACCACAGAGAAATCAAGACAAATCCACAATATGGGAAAATCTTAAAAGACAACTGGCTTAGACTCTTTTTTAAAAAAGTCAATGTTGTGGTATAAAAATTGGTAAGGGAATTGTTTTATACAAATTACTATGAACTATTCCAGTATATGATAATGGTATTATGCTTATAAGGAAGACATTTTTAAGAATTAGAAGCTTCATATTAAATACTTATGGCTGTAATGTTCTGATGTTGACAATTTACTTTCCAACTGTTAAGTTTTGAAAAAAGTATTTATGGGAATATATCTATATGGAGATGATTAAAACAAATATGGCAAAATGCTAATTGTTAAATCTGGGTGATGATTATTTGTGGTATGCCAACTTTGCTATATGCTAAAAATTTTTCATAATAAAAGCTACATTAAAAAAAAAACTACATAAATTCTAGCTCACTAAAAGCTACAGTAAGTATGGATTAACATCAGGGAAAAAGGAAAGAAACAACAGGAATCAAAATCCACAGTTAGCAGTTATCGCAAGTCAATGGAGTAAAGAATGTTTCATCTAATTGTAAAGACAATAACTTGTCCATGCTTGAGGAGAAAATTAAAATGAATATACTGTCACCTTATACAAAAGGATTTCAGATATACTGAATGAACTAAACATAAAATAATTTTATGTTTTAGAATAAATTAGACTATTTGTATAAACTTTTGGGACTGGTCAAAATTGTCCTTATACAAGATAGGAAATTTGGAAGTAAAAAAAAGGACAGATATTTTACCTACCAAAACAAAATTCTAAAATTTTGATATAAAAATGCCACAGACAAAAGAGAGACTGAGGAAATATTTGTGACTTATAATAAGAGCATAAAAGGCCTAATATTTTTAAAATTGTAACAAACTGTTGAGAAGATAAAACATTCCAATTTTTAAAAATGGGAAAATAATAAATTATAACTCATACAAGAGAATATGCTAATTCCCATTAATAAATTCAAATATTCCAAATTTAACTGGAATATAAACTCTAGGAGGACAGGTCTTGGTTCCGTTCCCTGATATTTCCTAGAGAT
The DNA here is from genome assembly GCF_027580195.1 of Bos mutus. Classification (NCBI taxonomy): domain Eukaryota; kingdom Metazoa; phylum Chordata; class Mammalia; order Artiodactyla; family Bovidae; genus Bos; species Bos mutus. Next base: position 8,099,898 of record NC_091638.1, read on the forward strand.
TAAAAAAGTAGCAGCACACTGAAAAAGCTTTCAGTAAATATTTGCTCACTGCTGCCTGGCTGGACAGGTGGATGCAAATTAAAAGAAAGCGGTACCAAATGACATTCACCAAAATGACAATTAATGAAGCTGTTCTATTCAATGCTGGAGAAGGTAAAATAATGTCTTTATTAAAATGAAACACAAGCAACCTTATTTAAAGGAGTCTATTCTACAGATTTCCTTCTAGAGAAGGAAATGGTAACCTAGAGTATTCTCTTCAGAAGAGACTGGCAGGCTACAGTCCATGGGGTCGCAAAAGGGTTGGACATGACTTAGCCACTAAACAACAACAAATAGCACAATTCTACAGATTAGAAGCACCAGAAGGTCCAAATACATAAGTACATGGAGACCTGCATTCTTAGTAACGGCATTAAGTTGTGAACAACCTGAATGACATTGACACTGAAATGGTTTATTAAATCATGGTACATCAATAATGTGGAATACTCTACATTATTTAAAAAAATGTGATAGCTCCCATTCTTGATGTTAAAAAAACAAAAATATGTTTTGTGAGGGGGGGGGAAGCAAGTTGCAAAGTGTTTACGAGCACATTTAATGTGAGCAAAATCTAATCTGAATACCTACACAAATAAACATGGAATAAGATATGGAACGAATATCATAGATAATACTGGCTACTTAGGGCAAAGAGATTAGAGACAAGATATTATGAACTTTTTTTTCTAAACATTTTTCTAATGTTAGACTTGTTAACAGTCAGTATATCTTTCATGGGCATCCCAGGTGGCTCAGCAATAAAGAATCTGCCTTTAATGCAGGAGATGCAGGTTCAATCCCTGGGTCGGGAAGGTCCCCTAGAGAAGGAAATGCAACCTACTCCAGTACTCTTGCCTGGGAAACTCCATAGACAGAAGAGCCTAGCAGGCTACCTTCCATGGGGTGGCAAAGAGTCGGACATGACCTGGCAACCAAACAACAACAACATGCCTTTTACGTAAAAAAAAAAAAAAAAAAATCAAGCTATGCATTGCATTACTAAGAAACACAAAAACTGATTCTAAAAAGGGAAAATGTCTGTGTATAAAATAGATAATTACTAAGAACCTACTGTAGAGCACAGGGAATTACTCAATATTCTGTGGTGACCTAAATGGGAAGAAAACCCAAAAGAGAGGAGATACACATATACATATGGCTGAGTCACTTTGCTGTAAGTAGAAACCAATACAACATTGTAAAGCAACCATACTCCAGTAAAAATTAATTCTAAAAAGGAAATTTAAAATTTTAATTAAAAAATTAAATGTACAACATGGTCATCATAGAAATAATGTTTATCAATTCAATAATATAATGTGATAAATATAAGCTTGGAATTATAACCTATCAATATTAAAAACTTCTACTTTATATGGACCAAGTATAACAAGTCTAACTAATGGAAAAAGTCCCTCCCATGTGTGACCTATGTTAGTGACATTTTACTTTTTTCTGAGACAAGCTTTGAAGTCAATTTGCCTACCTATATATGACACTATAGTTTTCTAACACTTAAATCTCAAGTCAAGAAGTATAGGCAAATGAAGCATGGAAAGGCCAAAACACTAACAAGCACTAACACTAGTTGGTGGGACAATGAGCATGGACAGATATTGTCATTTCTTTTCCACTTGCTTTTCCCTTGAGCATTCTGATGGTCTGCTCAGTGGCTAATGTGAAGCCCTACACATAGCAGGCTCTACGCAAAGATGCAGACAAGAACAATAACTTATCTCTGAAGAGAGTGGGTTTTCAATATGCCTACTAATTTCAATCAAAATAGTCTGGTTGTTTATACTACTTCCTCCCTTCTCTTAAATATTCTGAAAGCTTCATAAAATAAACTTTGCACAATGAAATTTGTTTCAAGTTTTGCACAACAGGTAAGACGAAACTGAGGTAAAAGAAAATAACTGGAGCAAAACACATATATTTTTAGACATACCAGCTAATTAGGCAGCTTACTGATTTATATTTAACTACTTATCAGTTAATTATTCAAATCATATTTATCTTAAAACCAAAGTTAAGAGAGATAGCACCAGGGCTTCTTATGAATAAATGAGAGGGGATTCACAGTAATTTAAGACAGAACCAATCCCTAAATTCCAAATGTAACAGTGTTTTGCTACATAGGATAAAAATAAGAAATATGTATCTCATGTAGTATGAGGGAGGAGATGATCCAGAGATGATCCAAAAAGCCCTTGACAGTGGGCCAAACACTCGGCTCTTGTCTTGTCTCTGCTAGTAACTACCTGGTCTTGGATATATCATTTACTTATGAGTCTCTTCATCTGAACTGGGGTTGTACCACCTTTTAAGATAACTTTAGGGTTAAAATCTTCTGGGTAGTCTCATTCCCAGTCATTAGGGGGAAGAAAAGAAGAAGCAAGCAAGCAAAACAAAATACACAAACAGGAAAGTTACTTGGTTTTATATAATTTCAAAAACAAGAAACTAAGGTTTACAAATTAAAAATTCAGATTTCAAGATTAAACAAATTCTATGAGATTTGTTTTATTAATTATATACCAATTTTCATAATCTTGATTTTGTTTAAAAGGGAAAACAACTTTGCTGTCTGCATGACAGGAATAAATGGGAATGATTAGCATAATCTGTGGAAAATAGATATTTAGACATAAATAATAAAACAGGTAAGATAAGCAAGACAGGTGACAAATCACTAGCCTCAAAATCTGGTATGAATTATAAACAAAATCACTAACCTCAAATTCTGGTATGAATTATAAATAAGAACAATTATATCATCATCTAACTCAATTTTTATTTTTAAAAAGGAATAGCAGCCAAAATAATTGGTACAGGAATAGGGACATTATAACTCAGAAGATAAGCTTTAAAAAGGCAATTGTAAAGAGGAAAACACTAAAAAAAGCATTTCCATTTATAATGAAAAATTACTAGTTTGCTTATTTCCAAATATTCTACTTTGTTGGGAATCACACTAGTTGAGGCTTAAAATGACTGATTTGTGGATGTTGAAAATAGTGATGATTCCTATAGATTTTAATCTCAGAACTTTAGGATCTAAAGTTTAGTGAGTTTAGTACTGGTGGCAATATAACAAAATGCTTTTTGTGCTTCACCTACTTATTAAAAGCATGACCAGTTCAAGTTGCTTAAATTTACCAAATTATAGTTTGCTTATCAGTAAAACTGAGATAATAAAGTAGCTAAATCAGAGTTTTAATAAAACTTGAGTTTTATTAAATTCAAGGTTTAAATGAAAACATACATAAAAACAGCCCCTAGGTTTTTTTGAAAAAAATTATTGACTGAAATACTATAAAAATGTAAATATCTGAAATAATCAACTACATTCACCAACTGTATTGAAGCCATTAAGCCAAAAGAAGGGAAAATGTGTTTATCTAAATTCCTACTATGAAATCACAAATGTTATTCAGAAAAATGGACTATTAAAGGGAATTCAATTTATCTTTATTCTGATTTTCAAAGCATAAAGATACTTTTGATATCCACATAATATGGATTTTCATAGCAATGGTATATTGATATGGAGTAACCCATAATCTTTTTAAAAAATTCTCCTTGGTTTAGAGAACCAAGTATGAGAACATGTTGGCACATAAAGCCAAAGAACAAAACAAAACTAACACTAAAGATTAAACACAGGTCCTACTGACTTTAATTAACTGGATAGGATATTTTGCTAAAAATAGCATAAACCTCTTTAATCTCGACATATATCTCTGGTAGAAGTAAATTAAACTCCAAAACTTCAAAGCAGATTCAGTCAGGGTTCTAAAGAAGCTCACTTTATTTTTATTTTGGGAATCTTACCTGAAAAGAAATTTGTTAAACACAGTGAACTGTGATTGGCTTCTACCACTATTATATACCTCTACCTACTGTACCCTTTCAATTAGGAACTAATCATGCCTATTTATTAAATACCACGGAGTAGAAAACAAAATGCTTGGACTGAATCACCATTATTCCATATAAAGTTATGAGAAATAATATGTACAGTCAGGAAAATGCAATAGTTATAACAGAGGCAGGACAACCCTCAAGTATTTGAAAGTATAGTGTTAACAAATAATCCACCTTCTCTGCGTAAGTTACAAGGAGCAGATTTTTAAGCAATATAAAACAAGAATTTAAATTATCCAGATTTGAAATGGCTTCTAACTTTTATAAAGGATACTATGCCAAACTGAAAGAGCATAAGCAATCAATGCACCTTTTGATTCAGTAGTTTAAAAATTTATTCCAAGAAATGGCAGGAGATGTGCTGAAATATATACATGAGACTGATGGCATATGACAGCAGAAAACATGAAAGCAAGCCTAGATATTATTTAGCCATGAGTAGTTTTAAATTAGTAATTTAAGACAATGAGAAAATGGTCAGGGTTAAGTATTAATATAAAGAAAAAACGTATACAAAACTATGTAATGAAGGATGCTAATCCTGCCCTCCTAAGAAAATATCTGTATGTGTAAAAATAATGGGAAAAGTAACTATAAAAATAACTAGAACAAAGTACAGTTGATTTTGTCTTGTGTAGTGGTACTGCAGATGGTTTTTGTTCCAAATTTAATCCATGAATATATGCTGAATAATCAACCACGTATCAGGAATACTGTGAAAGGGACTGCTATACCTAAATAGTAAATTTAACTATATGACTCCCAATGTCCCTTCTAACTCAAAGATTCTACAACTCTTAAGAAAACTATCTGCAACTCATTTAAAAATCAGTAAGCCTCTGCCAAGAACAAAAAAGTTGAAAGTCATATTTTCAAAGAAGGACTGACAGCCAAGAATAGCATTAATTTCTGAAGCAATATCAGTATCTTCTGGCTAAGAGTTTTTTTCTTAGATAGAAAAATGGGCAGGGAACCTAAATGAGCTATGGCAAACAAAAGAAACAAACAAGCAAAAAACCGCAGAATGAATATGCTATTGCCAAAATAATGAGGAGGAGGAAGAGAGGAATGAAGGAAAAACGAAGGTATATCCCTTGTTTTTATCAAAAGGGCTACCACCAAAACAGACAGCATCCTCTGTATGAGTGATTAATGATGACAATCCTGAAAGCTACCTACACTCCTCTATCTGGTAGGATTACAAATCAGAGAAGGGAGTATGGTGTTAAGAAAGTCTCTGCTTCTTTAAAAAGAAATCTGATTTTATCAATTTGATTAACATCAGAATTAAGTGACTTTTAGTAGGTAAACTACAATCTCAACTTTCATCAAAGAAAAGAAAACATGAAAATCACAGCTAATTATAAACCACTGGCTCAGAGTCACAAAAATGGTAAATATGTTCACAATGCATTTTAAAGATTAATCCATTTTAAGTCAAGACAATTTCATAAAATAATTATCATAATATCACAGATTGGAAACTTATAAGTCAAAATAAAGAAAACATATTCCCCGTGTAATTAGTGAAGGTAGCCATTTGTTACAAAAGTAAGCCACCAAGAATGTCATTAACTTTATACCAGAGATAAGAATCCATACTAGACATCATGTAATAGGATATAACAACTACAGAATGAGAATATACTCCTAAAATTGCAAAACAAAAAGAAAATGATTAAATACTAAAGTATAAATTACTCAAAATATCGAGAAATTATTTATATGCATGCAAATATACATGTATATACCATACCATACCATCTTTCTTGCTAATATTAAGGATATTTAAAAGATGAAATATTTATAATAGTTTTACTATGTTTAGAATATCCTATGACGTAGAAAATAACATTTGGTTGTATAGAAAGATCAAGAAAACACAACTTATAGAACCTGGTCAAAACACAGTTTATTTTTCTTTCCTTTTTGTTTTTAATAAAAGAACTGTAGACAAAAAGAGGAAAAACAAAATCCTGAAGACTATGATTTTCCCACTAGCTATCATAAACAAGGAAAAATCTATTTTTCTAAATTATAACACATAAATTAATTAATAAAAAAAAGAGAAAGAAACTACTGTCTTTTTAGCATTAAATATTTATCGTTTTTCTTATAGAATTCATTTTACTGTAAAAACCTGGCAAAACTAGCACCTTAAAAATACAGCTTTCTAATTAGTGGATGAAAAAAATACTCATAAAAAATTCAAAGATAAAAAATATGCTAAAAAGCTTATTATGATCAAAGAATATACTATGTATTGTATAACTGCCATAAAACCTGGTTTTTCCTATTTATTATTATTTAATCCAAGAAACATTTTTGAGGTAATTTTACTTGACCACCACCCATTTCCTATTGTGACAAATTATTCAATACCCAGGATCTTTAACCATTTCTCCAATGTTAGAGTATTTTAGACTTCTGCCCTAGATAAATGTATATGAACGTTATATGAATCAGTACTTCCTTAACAACTAAAGCACCTGAAAATAGCCAAATTCTGAAAAACCTTTCTCCTTGAAAACAAAAAGACCCAAACCCCTAACACGCCCTTAAATCTCTTTTTATGGCATCTGAAAAATAAATAATCTCAAGAAAACACAAATTCACATATGTTCTGACAGGAAATATCAATATACGATATTTTAAATGTTTTCGGAAAGGCACCACATTCTTCTGAGTGCTGCAACAGATTCTCTGGCTCTGCAATCCTGCTGCAGTCATGAATAAACATATTCCTCTGTAGTTCTAAGTATGTGTGGCGTATCAAGGGCATGAGGCAAGCACATCAGATTTGAAATGGATTTACATTACCTCCAACCTTAGGGCCACCTGCTGAACCAGGCTTCCTTGCACTGTTGACAGGATTTCCGGATGTTTTAGGTGCAGGAACCTTGAAGGCCGAAGCAGCTGATGATGGCCTATTTCCATCCACTGATTCTTCATCATCAAAGCTTTTATCTGCACAAAGTGTCAGAAAAATGTATTTTAAGAGAACCAAGCTTTGCTCAATTTTCCATAAAACTCAAAAATCAAAAAAGGTATGTATAAAGTCATTACTTTCTAAGATAGATAATACAAAATAAAGCTCCTCTGAATAAGCATTTATATACTAACACTATATAAAATAACCCAGTGTAATTTAAAATCAGTTTACAATATTATCTTAGTTCTTACCTAGCTATATTAAATCAAAACATATCAAAACATAAAACCAAACACATTAACGCTGAGTAGTAAGAAGCATTTTTCATTTCTCTGCTACTCATACAAGCATTTTCTGCCAGCTCCTCCCATAGTGCATCTTCCAGCACACCCTGCCTTATTTCTTATACCCAGATTCTGCAACTTACAATCACAGATCCGTTTGCAAATCAGTCGCCTCATTCCTCTGAAAGCTCTTAATTTCCCTCACCCTAGGATGCTCTGGATAGTTCACATGGCCAAATACAATAGATTTGATACTAATCAAAGATTCTATCAAAAATAGACAGCAACAACCACAGAACCACCACTGAGGTTTGTGCCGGCATTTTTCTTTCTCTTCCCTGCCCTAGGTGCTGTAACAGCCAATCAGCTACAAGGTGACATCATCTTATGGCAGCTACTGCCAGATGAAAGGTAAAAATTCTCCATGTATTTAAAAAAATTCTCCATGGAGCTGCAATCCTTAAGTCTATAACAAAAATTTCAAGCGTGTTCAAAATTAAAGGTTTATAAACCTAAATATGTTTCCTTCTCTTTAATTCACATGAAAATTTATACAAAGAAAAAAATAACCTTTTCTGCAATGTTTGTTCTGCTGGAGTGCTTCTTATTGCATCAGTAAAACACGGAGTATCACAGAGCTCGTTACTGTGCATAATTAACTCTGTAATCTTACAATTTGCTGTTTTTTTAGGCCACAGAAACCAAACTGAACAATGTGTTCTCATCAAAGATTCAAAAATATTCTACAAAGCTCCTTTTGGACTATTTATGAATAACTACACTAGTATAACCTCCTCGTATAAAATGAACCCTCCCACCCCCAACCCACCCTCCAAATCACAAGACGCATGCATTTTACTCGTCTGAGAAGATGGTTTTCTCTAGGACCCTGCACAAACCAACCACGACAAACAAGATGGGTGAGGCAGAGAAGCAGCTTTACCAGAGGCTTCAGATCAATATGTCAGAACCTCTTCCTTTCAGTCTGCATCGCCTACCTACGCAAACACCCAAATCAGGTAAAACAGAATCATCCCTACAAACCACTGCAAGTCCAACTACTCAATGTATTTAAAAAAATACCAGACAAGTGTTAAGACTGTTTTATTTACTGGGAAAAAAAGAATCAAATAGATACCTAATACAAACCACCTTACACTTCAGCAAGTGTTTTTCTTAAACAGTACAACTTGTAGGAAAAATGTATCTTTTAGTTAAAAAATATATACATATTTTAGCAATATGCTACTGGCAGCCAGTCTGGATCCATTAAATCTATGGAGACTGCTCTGTTAAAAAACATTAATATAATCTCAAATAAATCTTCTTTTTTTTGGGGGGGGACCACCACCCTATTTTTAAAAACTGCAGCTAAGAAGGACAGGGTATACACACAAATCTACAGAGCGAGAGGTACTAAAACACTGAGCAGCCAGAAGTTCCCATGGAAACGGTGCTCTCTGTTCCTACACACACACAAGAATTGAAATGAGTAAATACTTCTACCACTTAAAAATAATTAACTCTTAACATTCTAAAACTATTAGGAAATTAATTTTTCCCTTTTTATCAAAGCAAGGCAGAGAAAAGTATATAAATTAAAGCACGCAGCTCAATTAATTTTCACAAAATGAATATGCTAGTGTAACCAGTCTCCAGACTAGTAGATCATTATCAATATTCTCTAAGCACCCTCACTGAATTGCCCTAAAGTCGTTATTGTCTATCAAAGCTAACTAGTCTAGTCAGTTTTGCCCATTTTTGAACTTTTATACAAAAGGAATTGAATAATAGGTACTCTAGTACCTAGTTTCTTTTCACTCAATAAAATGTTTGGAAGACAAATTTTCATTGCTTCAAGTTTTTTAGTGCATGAAATGTGCCACGAGTTATTAATATCCATTCTACTGTCGATAGACATTTGAGTTGTTGCCTAAGACTGAAATAAAATAGTGCTAAGAGGTGAGCAAAATTAAAGGGTTCTAAAGCTTTCAGTATTAACGTGAAAGTAGTAAACACAGTGATTTATTTTAGGTTGCAGTAAGCCAAAGATCGGAGAAGGCAATGGCACCCCACTCCAGTACTCTTGCCTGGAAAATCCCATGGACGGAGGAGCCTGGTAGGCTGCAGTCCATGGGGTCACTAGAGTCGGACACGACTGAGCGACTTCACTTTCACTTTTCACTTTTATGCACTGGAGAAGGAAATGGCAACCCACTCCAGTGTTCTTGCCTGGAGACTCTCAGGGATGGGGGAGCCTGGTGGGCTGCCGTCTATGGGGTCGCACAGAGTCGGACACGACTGAAGTGACTTAGCAGCAGCAGCAGCAAGCCAAAGATGCAACTTTGCGAGAGGTTACAAAGATTGTAACTTCTAAGGCAGTGGTACTCAAAATGTTGTCTCAGGCCAGCAGCTGACCATCATTTGGCAATTTGTTAGAAATGCAAATGATGAGGCCCCAACTCAAATCTAATGAATCAGAAACTCTGGATTAACAAACTCTCCTGGAGATTCTGATACAAGATCAAGTTTAAGAACTTGATAGAAACAGGCAAACTTTTTCTAAACGGCCATATAGGAAATATTATAACCTTTGCAAACCTTACATATATGTAGTCTCTCTGTGCAACTATTCAATTATGCCACTGTAGTGTTAAAGCATGATAACAATATGTAAGCAAATGAGTGTGGCTGTGTTTCAATAAATTTTATGTATAAAAACAGGAGGATGACTGGATTTAGCCTGCAAGCAACAGTATCCCTACCCCTGCTTGAGGGTAACCACTGAAATAAGAGTAAACACAGACATAAAACAAGAAATCAAAGAAAAAATAAAACAACAAGAAAGAACTGATTAATTGAAAAAAACTAGCAAACAACAAAAGACAGAGGATAAAAATAGAAATAAAAGAAAAAGGAAAAATAAAATCAAATATATCAGTAACTACTTTATTTTTTTATTTTTTAAAAAATTTTCCGGACCAGCCGGCACGCAGCACAACTCTTAAGATCAGCTGACTCGGCGCCCACAGCAGGCTGTCAAGAGCGTCAGGTGACGCGCAAGCGGCTCACGTGACCACGACGGGGCGGGGCTCCGTTTCCAGACCCAGTAACTACTTTAAAAGTAAATGAACTAAATAGTCCAAGTACAAGACCAAGACTGAACCTGTATTTAAAAACAGGTTGCTTAAATGAGAGAGATATTTTACATAAAAGGGTCACAAAAAAGTTAAAAGTAGAAGGAAGAAACAGACCATTATAAACTTGAACCAAAAGGTTCGTGTAGATATAATAATTTCAAACAAAGCAATTTGAATGAGCATTACTAGAGACTTTTTAATAATGATGAAGGAGCCCAACCCAATAGGGGTAAAAAATCAGAACTCTACAGTTTTATGCACTCATATACATTTCTCTTCAAGAAAATCAGAGATAACAAGGGAACATTTCATGCAAAGATGGGCTCAATAAAGGACAGAAACAGTATGGACCTGACAGATGCAGAAGATATTAAGAAGAAGTGGCACAAATACACAGAAGAACTGTACAAAAAAGACTCAAACTCATGTCCTTTGAGTCAGTGATGCCATCCAACCGTCTTCTGCTCTGTCATCCCCTTCTCCTCCCTCTGTCAATCTTTCCCAGCATCAGGGTCTTTTCAAATGAGCCAGTTCTTCATATCAAGTGACCAAAGTATTGGAGTTTCAGCTTCAACATCAGTCCTTCAAATGAACACCCAACTGATTTTCTTTAGGATGGACTGGTTGGATCTCCTTGCAGTCCAAGGGACTGTCAAGAGTATTCTCCAACACCACAGTTCAAAAGCATCAGTTCTTCAGCGCTCAGCTTTCTTTACAGGCCAACTCTCACATCCATACATGACTACGGGAAAAACCATAGCCTTGACTAGACAGACATTTGTTGGCAAAGTTAATGTCTCTGCTTTCCAACACGCTGTCTAGGTTGGTCATAACTTTCCTTCCAAGGAGTAAGCGTCTTTTAATTTCATGGCTATAGTCACCATCTGCAGTGATTTTGGAGCCCAAAAGATCAAGTCTCTCACTGTTTCCACTGTTTCTCCATCTATTTCCCATGAAGTGATGGGACTAGATGCCATGATCTTAGTTTTCTGAATCTTGAGCTTTAAGCCAATTTTTTCACTCTCCTCTTTCACTTTCATCAAGAGGCTCTTTAGTTCTTCTGCACTTTCTGCCATAAGGGTGGTGTCATCTGCATATCTGAGGTTGTTGATTATTTCTCCCGTTAATCTTGATTCCAGCTTGTGCTTCATCCAGCCCCGTGTTTCTCATGATGTACTCTGCATATAAGTTAAATAAGCAGGGTGACAATATACAGCCTTGATGTACTCCTTTCCCAATTTGGAACCAGTCTGTTGTTCCATGTCCAGTCCTAGCTATTGCTTCTTGACCTGCATACAGATTTCTCAGGAGGCAGGTAAGGTGGTCTGGTATTTCCATCTCTTGAAGAATTTTCCACAGCTTGTTGTGATCCACACAGTCAAAAGCTTTGGTGTAGTCAATAAAGTAGATGTTTTTCTGGAACTCTTGCTTTTTTGATGATCCAATGGATGTTGCCAATTTGATCTCTGGTTCCTCTGCCTTTTCTCAATCCAGCTTGAACATATGGAAGTTCATGGTTCAAGCACTGTTGAAGCCTGGCTTGGAGGATTTTGAGCATTACTTTACTAGCGTGTGAGATGAGTGCAATTGTGCAGTAGTTTGAACATTCTTTGGCATTGCCTTTCTTTGGGATTGGAATGAAAACTGACCTTTTCCAGTCCTGTGGCCACTGCTGAGTTTTCCAAATTTGCTGGCATATTGAGTGCAGCACTTTCGCAGCATCATCTTTTAGGTTTTGAAATAGCTCAGCTGGAATTCCATCACTTCCATTAGCTTTGTTTGTAGTGATGCTTCCTAAGGCCCACTTGACTTTGCATTCCAGGATGTCTGGCTCTAGGTGAGTGATCACACATCGTGGTTATCTGGGTCATGAAGATTTTTCTTGTACAGTTCTTCTGTGTATTCTTGCACCTCATCTTAGTATCTTCTGCTTCTGTTAGGTCTATACCATTTCTATCCGTTCAACTTCAGCTTCTTCAGCATTACTGGTTGGGGCCTAGACTTGGATTATTGTGCCCACTTTGCATGAAATATTCCCTTGGTATCTCTAATTATCTTGAAGAGATCTCTAGTCTTTCCTATTCTATTGTTTTCCTCTATATCTTTGCATTGATCACTGACGAAGTCTTTCTTATCTCTCCTTGCTATTCTATGGAACTCTGCATTCAAATGGGTATATCATTTCTTTTCTTCTTTGCCTTTCAATTCTCTTCTTTTCACAGTTATTTTTAAGGCCTCCTCAGAAAACTCTTTTGCCCTTTTGTATTCCTTCTTCTTTGGGATGGTTTTGATTACTGCCTCCTGTAGGATGTCAGGAACCTCCGCCCATACTTTTTCAGGCACTCTGTCTATCAGATGTAATCCCTTGAATCTATTTCTCACTTCCACTGTATAATCATAAGGGATTTGATTTAGGTCATACCTGAATGGTCTAGTGGTTTTCCCTACCTTCTTCAATTTAAGTCTGAATTTGGCAATAAGGAGTTCATGATCTAAGCCACAGTTAGCTTCACGTCTTGTTTTTGTTTACTGTATACAGCTTCTCCATCTTCAGTGGCAAAGAATATAATCAATCTGATTTCGGTACTGACCATCTCATGATGTTCATGTATAGAGTTGTCTCTTGTGTCAACAAAGGTCCATCTAGTCAAGGCTATGGTTTTTCCAGTGGTCATGTATGCATGTGAGAGTTGGACTATAAGGTAAGCTGAGTGCTGAAGAATTGATGCTTTTGAACTGTGGTGTTGGAGAAGACTCTTGAGAATCCCTTGGACTGCAAGGAGATCCAACCATTCCATCCTAAAGGAGATCAGTCCTGGGTGTTCACTGAAAGGACGGATGCTGAAGCTGAAACTCCAATATTTTGGCCACCTGATGCGAAGAGCTGACTCACTGGAAGAGATCCTGACGCTCGGAAAGATTGAGGGAAGGAGGAGAAGGGGATGACAGAGGATGAGATGGTTGGATGGCATCACCGACTCAATGGACATGGGTTTGGGTGGGACTCCGGGAGTTGTTGATGGACAGAGAGGCCTAGTGTGCTGTGGTTCATGGGGTCACAAAGAGTCTTGGACATGACTGAGTGACTGAACTGAACCGAACTGATGTTGTTGGAAGAGGGTGTTTGCTATGACCCGTGCATTCTCTTGACAAAACTCTGTTAGCCTTTGCCCTGCTTCATTTTGCACTCCAAGGGCAAATTTGCCTGTTACTCCATGTATCTCTTGACTTCCTACTTTTGCATTCCAGTCTCCTATAATGAAAAGGACATCTTTTTTGGGCGTTAGTTCTAGAAGGTTTTGTAGGTCTTTGTAGAACCATTCAACTTAAGCTTCTCCAGCATTACTGGTTGGGGAATAGACTTGGATTACTGCGATATTGAATGGTTTCCCTTGGAAACGAACAGAGATCATTCTGTCGTTCTTGAGATTGCACCCAAGTACTTCATTTCAGACTCTTTTGTTGACTATGAGGTCTACTCCATTTTTTCCTAAGGGATTCTTGCCCATAGTAGTAGATATAATGGTCATCTGAGTGTTACTAGGTTATCTAAAATGAAACTAAAGGCAAACAAATATAAAAACTGGATAAAACGTACACTTAAAACAGTTTTCTTGGGGCTTCTCTGATGGTCCCGTGGTTAAGAACCACTTTCCAATGCAAGGGATGTGGGTTGGATCTCTGGTCGGGGAACTAAGATCCCACATGCCTTGGGGCAACTAAGCCCTTAGGTCACAACTACTGAGCCCTGGCACCACAATTAGAGAGTCCTTGAGCTGCTAGGGAAGATCCGTGTGCCACAACTAAGCACCAACACAACCAAAACAAAACAAATAAAAATAAACACTTATTAAACAATTAAAGTCTTCTTAATAACCTGACAAACAGTAAGAAATACAAAGACAAAACTTGTACTTTTGAAGGTCTATAGGGAAAAGGAAGCAGAATTTAAGACTCACATAAGATATAAAATATTAATAGACTTTTTCCACCAAAAACTGGAGTACCAAATGACTACTTGCAAGGTTAAAGTGAACTAAAAATAAACCCTTACCCTCTCATAGTCTTTTATTCTTTTCAAACTTTTCTCAAAAGACAGCAATAGAGAAAAAATCAGGAGGACTTCATCAAGGTCAACTACTTGGACAGCTGAGACACCCAAGGCCCTTAAACTCAGTAGGCTCACACTAGTAGTACTCCCAAGCAACAGCCAAAGCAAATGCAGAATTTTCCTGGAAGAAAGTCTCTGGCCCACAAATTTATACCAATGGCTGATTCATGCTGACGTATGGCAGAAACCAACACAACATTGTAAAGCAATTATTCTCCAATTAAAAATAAATAGAAAAAATTTTAAAGTCTCTGGCCTCATATTTTTTGCACAAATAAATTTCCAAATGTCACTTGGCGTGACAGGTAATAAGACACCATGAGAAAGAATAAACAGAAAGAAACAGACAGCAGGAATAGATCCCAGAATTATCAAGATCCTATCTAGCATTCCAAATTCAAATCTGAGAATTCTTAAGCATAGACTATGAAGTATCTACATTTGGAAGTTTTTACTAGGCAAGCTTGAAAATAACTTCAGGGGTCAGAAAAATATTTTTAAAAGTGGACACAGATTTTAAAAAAATAAATAGAACTTCTAAAAATAAAAATACAATAACTGAAATTTAAATTCAGTAGGCAGGCATAATAGTAGACTAGACACAGCTCAAGGGATCATTAGTGAACTAAAAGAAAAATCAGAAAAAAAAATCACCTAGGATACATACAGTAGGTACTTTAATATTTACTGAATAAACCAAAAAAAGGATCAAATACAAAAAGCAACCTATAAATTATGATTATGTTGACACTTCTGTTCTCACTTCAATGTTTCAAATGACAATACTATGGTTTGGTGCAGAAACTGAGAAGGATGAATATATTAAAAAGAACTAGGAGACAGAAACTAATAAAGTGAGTAGGCTGCAGTGGTAATACACATGATGGAAAAGGAGAGAAGGTGGTAAGAGCAGGAAAATGAGATGAAGATGGAAGAGGAGATGACAGAAGAGGACGAGACCGGGAAGAAGAGATGGTAACAGAAGGGAGGAGGGGGAGAAATAAAAGGGGAGGAGAAGGAAAAGAGGGAAACAGAGGATAAGGAAATGGAGGTGGAGAAAAGAGGAGGAAGGGGATAAGAAAAAAGACAGGGGGAGGGACAGGCAGAAATTGAGGGGGAGGGAAAAAAGAAGCCCAAGTTCGATAAGGCTTTACCTTTTGTTTCCTAAATTCAACACTTGCAAACAGTCCTCAGCAAGCACTGAGGTACTACAGGCCCACAATCCTGTATATGCATTCCTGAAAGCCAAAAATCTCTGGAAGTCCAGTTTCAGCTTGCTTTGTCTTTTTAAATTCATTTGGTGGCAAAATGTGAACTGATTTGAACTCAGTTTATAGCAAAATATGATCCGATTTGACGAGAGACTATTTATTGTCTTATTTTACTCACTGTGAATCTGCATACATTTGACTGCAAAAAATATTAATGTACTTGATTACAAGGGACTGTCTCAGACCCAAGTAGAGTTGTTATATAAGGATGCATGGTGTATGAACATATTGTTTTTCTATACTCTGACATATTCTGAATTCCAAAACACAACTGGTCTACAAGGTTTCCGAGAAGAAACAGTAAATTCATATTACTATAAGTCCCTTCCCTTTTTCCTTCCAATGAAAGCCATATATTTTATATGGCTATTTAAACATTCTATTTCACTTTTATGGGTACATATATTCCAAAATCTGCAATATCTGCTTCTGAATCCATATAAAAGATTAAAAACTTCTCCATTTTACATGGCAAACAAAAGAGCGAGCCAAAACATTTCTCAAAAACAGGAATTAATTGGGTGTGGATTTTCTTCAGTAAACCAACTAGTTCAGTTAAGAACCCACATCATGGATTTTCATGCACAAAATACACTGTTTCAAATTAAGTAGTTTCTTACACCAAAGTTCCTCTTTTCACTTGAAGCTATATCCTTCCTTATTCTAATTAAAACAATGAGTAAAGGGACTTTGGATTATTAAACTGTTTTACACTTTTACATATCAGTTATGACCACGGTCATAGCTAAATTAGCAACTGAGATTAGTAAACAATAATCCAAAATATTTTGGTTGTCCACTCTCCACTCAGCTGTTACAACAAGATACTCTCCTTGGCTTCCCTCTGACCTCACAAGTCCCTGTAGCTCAGTATCTTTCTCCTCTACTCAGCCACTAAATGGTGAATATCCTCTTCTCCAGACAATACACTTTATGAGTAGTTTCATCCATTCTCAATAGTTTTAAACATCTTCTGTATACGCTGGCAACTCTCAAATGCTTTTTCTTCAACAAAGAAAAAGAAAAAGATATGAACAGAGGATTAAGAGATCTATTAATAACTGCAATGGTGAACCTTGTTTGAATCTTAACTCAAACCTTCAGATTATCTGAAGAATTATGGGTAGAAGTTTGTGACATTGTATAGGAGGCAGTAATCAAGACCCTTCCCCAAAAAAAGAAACACAAAAAGGCAAAATGGTTGTCTGAGGAGGCCTTACAAATACCTGAGAAAAGAAGAGAAGCGAAAGGTAAAAGAGAAAAGGAAAGATATACCCAATTTGAATGTAGAGTTCCAAGAACAGCAAAGAGACATATGAAAGCCTTTCTCAGTGATCAATGCAAAGAAATAGAGGAAAACAATAGAATGGGAAAGACTAGAGATCTCTTCAAGAAAATCAGAGATACCAAGGGAACATTTCATGCAAAGATGGGCACAATAAAGGACAGAAATGCTATGGACCTAACAGCAGCAGAGAATATCAAGAAGAGGTGGTAAGAATACACAGAAGAACTATACAAAAGGATCTTCATGACCTAGATAACCATGATGGTGTGATCACTCTCCAAGAACCAGACAGCCTAGAATGAGAAGTCAAGAGGGCCTTAGGAAGCATCACTACGAACAAAGCTGGTGGAGGTGATGGAATTCCAACTGAGCTATTTCAAAACCTAAAAGATAATGCTGTGAAAGTGCTGTACTCAATATGCAAGCAAATTTGGAAAACTCAGCAGTGGCCACAGGACTGGAAAAGGTCAGTTTTCATTCCAATCCCAAAGAAAGGTAATGCCAAAGAATGCTCAAACTACTGCACAATTGCACTCATTTCTCATGCTAGTAAAGTAATGCTCAAAATCCTCCAAGCCAGGCTTCAACAATACGTGAACCATGAACTTCCAGATATTCAAGCTGGATATGGAAAAGGCAGAGGAATCAGAGATCAAATTGCCAACATCCGATGGATCATCGAAAAAGCAAGAGAGTTCCAGAAAAACATCTACTTCTGCATTATTGACTATGCCAAAGCCTTCAACTGTGTGGATCACAACAAATTGTGGAAAATTTTTCAAGAGATGGGAATACCAGACCACCTTACCTGCCTCCTGAGAAATCTGTATGCAGGTCAAGAAGTAGTATCTAGGACTGGACATGAAACAACAGACTGGTTCCAAATTGGGAAAGAAGTACATCAAGGCTGTATACTGTTACCCAGCTTATTTAACTTATATGTACAGTACATCGTGAGAAATGCCAGGCTGGATGAAGCACAAGCTGGAATCAAAATTGCCGGGAGAAATACCAATAACCTCAGATATGCAGACCACCCTTACAGCAGAAAGTGCAGAAGAACTAAAGAGCCTCTTGATGAAAGTGAAAGGAGAGTGAAAAAGTTGGCTGAAAACTCAACATTCAGAAAACTAAGATCATGGCATCCAGTCCCATCACTTCATGGCAAACAGACAGGGAAACAATGGAAACAGTGAGAGACTTGATTTTTGGGGGCTTCAAAAATCACTGCAGATGACGACTGCAGCCATGAAATTAAAAGATGCCTGCTCCTTGGAAGAAAAGCTATGATCAACCTAGAGAGCATGTTAAAAAGCAGAGACATTACTTTGCCAACAAACATCTGTCTAGTCAAAGGTATAATTTTTCCAGTAGTCATGTACGGATGTGAGAGTTAGACCATAAGGAAAGCTGAGCGCCGAAGAATTGATGCTTTTGAACTGTGGTGTTGGAGAAGACTCTTGAGAGTCCCTTGGACTGCAAGGAGATCAAACCAGTCAATCCTAAAGGAAATGAGTCCTGAATATTCATTGGAAGTCCTGAATATTCACTGAAGCTGAAGCTCCAATACTCTGGCCACCTGATGTGAAGAACTGACTCACTGGAAAAGACCCTGATGCTGGGAAAGATTGAAGGTGGGAGGAGAAGGGGATAACAGTTGAGATGGTTGGATGTCGTCACCAACTGGATGGACATGAGTTTGAGTAAGCTCCAGGAGTTGGTGATTGACAGGGAAGCCTGGCGTGCTGCAGTCCATGGGGTTGCAAAGAATCGGACATGACTTAGTGACTGAACTGAACTCAAACCATTAAAAGGCATGTATGGAATAATCACAGAAATGTGAACACTGAGTATTTGATACTGTGGGTTAATTTTTTAGATGTGAAATGGTCATATAATTGTTTTATAAAAAGATGTTTTACTTTGTTTTACATATGTGAAGGAGTGCGTGTGCCTATGTGCAAACAAACACATCCCAGTCCAGCAGGAGAATAAAGCTGGAGCAGATAGGTAGGGATACAGATGAATAAAGATCACCTATATACTGATAATTTCTTGAAGCTGGATAATGGGTGGTAAGGGAGGTTTGTTACCATATATTCTCTATTTCTGGGTATGTTTGAAATTTTTCCTTAAATAATTGTGGTAATTTGAATCACTTTACTCTCTTGCTCAAGACCCTACAATGAAACCCCAATAAAATGATAAGCAACACCGTAAGAGCAAAGAAAATGAAGCAGAGCAGAGAGTATGTGAAATCAGCACCTATAGATAGGAACGATTTCCTATAAGATGCAAATAAAAAGGATACCATTTTGAAGAATAGTATCACAGAAAAGCTGCAACTCAGAATTCTCTGAAACAGCAGAGAGAACTCATTTACCGTGCAGAATGACAGAGAAGCAACAATTTCTAAGCCTGTAAGTACAGGGCTGATTAGCAAGAACAACTGGAAACCCATGGAATGATTTCATCATTAAGCTTGTCCCACCCTCAATTCAGGGAGTTCAACATTTTGCATACAGGTAAGCAAGTGACTCTGTAAAAACGGAACCACCAGAAAACGAAAAGTCAGTTTTTTGAACCATTTAAACTTCTGTTTGCCAAAATTAAAATTTAATAGAACTAGATGAGAAAATCAAGGAAATCTCCCAGAACAGAGAATAAAAGGAAAAAACATAAAACTTAAGACAAAACATAAAAGACACAGTGACTCAATCTAGGAGGTTCAATATCTGACTGTAAGCAATTCCATAAAGTGAGACTAAAACGAATTAAGGGGAGAAACTTATTATTATTAAAAGAAAAACAAAACAAGACAACTTCCTAGGGCTAAAAAAAACCCACGAGCTTACAGAAGTAAAATAATCAAGTAATCATACTCCAATAAAATTTTTTAAAAATAAGTAAAATAATCCAACAGTAACAATAAAGAATGCCTTCAATTTAAACTAAAATAAAAAAAATTAGTAAAATGATTAGAAATTGAAAATCAAAGTGCTTCAAAACAAAATAATCACCAGATTTCAATATTCACAGGAAAATACCATGTTCAATAGCACAGTTAATCTTAGTTACTTCTTAGTTATTAAAAATGAAGTCTATTCCATACAAAGTTTAAGAGAAGCCAAAAAACTTGGTAGTCTCTTAAAATTTCTAGGTAGATATTAACTCACTAGAGTTAGTCGCTCAGTTGTGTCCCACTCTTTGCGACTCCATGGACTATAGCCCACCAGGCTCCTCTGTCCATGGAATTCTCCAGGCAAGAATACTGGATTGGGTTGCCATTCCTTTCTCCAGGGGATCTTCCCAACCAGGAATTGAACCCAGGTCTCCTGCACTGCAGGCAGATTCTTTATCATCTAAACCACCAGGGAAGCTCTATTAAATAACTAGTTAAAAGATATTTGAAGACTCTTACTCTCTTTGTCAAAGGCATCTTTAAAAATTCAAGACCTTCTACTGGCACAAAAACAGAAATACAGACTAAAGGAACAAGACAGAAAGCCAAAAGATAAACTCACACACCTACAGACACCTTATTTTTGACAAAAGAGGCAAGAATATACAATAGGGCAAGGACAGTCTCTTCAGTAAGTGGTGTTGGGAAAACTGGATAGCTATATGTAAAAGAATGAAATTAGAACACTTCCCAACACCGTATTCAAAGATAAACTCAAAATGGATTAAAGACCTAAATATAGGACCAGAAACTATAAAACTCCTAGAGGAAAACATAGGCAGAACACTCTATGACATAAACCACAGCAAAATCATCTATGACCCACCCCTAGAGTAAATGGGAGGGAACACGGGTAAACCTATGGCTGATTCATGTTGATATTTGGTAGAAACCAATGCAATAGTATAAAACAATTATCATTCAATTAAAAATAAATAAAAACAAAAACAAACAAGTAGGACCTAACTAAACTTAAAAGCTTTTGCACAGCAAATGAAACTATAAACTATTCACATATAAAGGTGAAAAGACAACCAACCCTCAGAATGGGAAAAAATAACAGCGAATGAAACAACTCACAAAGAATTAATTTCAAAACTGTATGAGCAGCTCATACAAGTCAACACCAAAAAAAAACCAATCAAAAAATAGGCAAAAGACTTAAACTGACATTTCTCCAAAGAAGACATACAGATGGCCAACACAGGAAAAGATGCTTAACATCACTCATTATTAGAGAAATGCAAATCAAAACTACAATGAGATATCACCGCACACCGGTCAGAATGGCTAATCATCAAAAAATCTACGAACAATAAATGCTGGAGAGGTTGTAGAGAAAAGGAAACCCTCTTGCACTGTTGGTGGGAATGCAAGTTGATACAGTCACTGTGGAGAACAGTGTGGAGAGTCCTTAAAAAACTAGGAATAAAGCCAGGAATATGACCCAGCAATTCCACTAATTCTGAGGAAACCAAAAACACCTGTAAGTCAATGTTCGTTGCAGTTCTATTTGCAGTAGCTAGGACATGGAAGCAACCTAGATGTCCACTGACAGATGAATGGATAAAGAAGCGGTGTTACATATACAACGGACTATTACTCAGCCATAAAAAGGAACGCATTTGAGACAGTCCTAATAAGGTGGATGAACCTAGAGCCTGTTATACAGAATGAAGTATGTCAGAAAGAGAAAAACAATCATCACATCCTAACACATATATATCGAATCTAGAAAGATAGTACTGAAGAGCCTATTTGCAAGTGGCAATGGAGACACAGACATTGGGAACAGACTTATGGACACAGTTCAGTGCGGGGAAGGAGAGGGTGGGCGGTACGGAGAGAGTAACATGGAAACATACATTACCATATGTAAAACAGACAGCCAATAGGAATTTGCTGTATGACTCAGGGAACTCAAACTGGGGCTCAATAAGCACCTAGAGGAAACAGGGAGGGAGACATGTGGGACGTTCAAATGGGAGGGAACATGGGTAAACCTACGGTTGATTAATGTTGATATTTGGTAGAAATCAATGCAATACTATAAAACAATTATCCTTCAATTAAAAATAATTTAAAAAATTCAAGACCTTCAGTAATTCTGTGAAGTAAAAGGACAAACACAATTTAAATCACTATTTGGTATTAATAAAATTAAATAATGATGTATTTCATAATAACCATAATATCAAACTAAACAATATATGAGGCTCATAGTAAGGATTATTTAAAACCTTTAAAATGTCATTATTGTAGGTAGTTAAAATTTCACCACAGCTACAGGTTGGTTACAACAGCTGTCAAGAACATCAACTACATATTCTACATGTACAAAGAAAAGATGTAAACCTTTTCATGAAAAATCAGGTTCATGAGCAACATCATGTTTGCAGATATGTTGCTATTGATGTCCAACACTTTGCACCCAGATGGGTAAACGGGTCTGTTTCAAGAAGATTTTCAATCTTAGTAACTACTACCCTCCTGCCTTTATTGCTGTTGAATGCCCAAATTTTTTTCTCACTTCTAATTTACTTCCTCTCGTCATAGCTATTTTTCCCCCTTATTGCTCCTAGAAGAAAAGTTTGCCCCTTTGGCCAGTAAGTTAAAGGACTGCTTCTTTCAGTGCCTTAAATTGTTGACTCCGAGTGTATCACGTAGAACAGTCAAGGGTTTGGAAGGAGAGAAATCTATTCAGCATTAATTTCTTGCTATTGTTCTTGATCCCCCAAACCAGTAGTTACATGTCAGATAAGAATGGTCCCAAAAGGCTGAGGGAAAGCCAAGGTTATATCATCACTTGTTTGTCTTTTTTAAAAGATTCATGTTTGGAAGAATAGACTGTTTTGAATTGTTTAAAGTTTAGAAACAATCTATTTGCAACAAAACCTTATTTCTTTCCAGTCACTCTGTAGCATAACAACAAAAGGCCAAATTCCTCTTGTGAGCTTTTGAGGCAGATTTCAGGGCTCAGCGCCACATATTAATCCTACAGGTTTTTAACTCTGTCTGGTTTAACTGCCCAGAGCTACTTCATAATCATCTGACTGCTTTGTTTTGTACCCTTGGGTGAGATAAAGACAATTAAACAAAAAGGCACATGAAAGCCACCCCAACAACTCTTCAATTGATAGTCATTACAATGCTTCTCAATACTGAGTTTGCCTAGAAATGAAACTGTTAATAAAATCTTTCATATGTCCATGAAGTTAAGCCTACATAACATTTCTAACAGATAACAGACTAATAACCAGGACACAGAAAGAGAAACTATAAATGAAAAAGCCAAAAGCAAAAAGCTGGAGCCCAGGGAACTCTACCCAATACTCTGCAACGAGCTACATGGGAAAAGAATCTTAAAAGAGTGGATGTAAGTATATGTATAACTGATTCACTCTGCTGTACAACAGAAACTAACACAACATTGTAAATCAACTCTACTCCAGTAAAAATTAATTAAAAAAATTTAGAAATTATTCTCAAATATCTCTAAAAGATGCACCCAACCCAGGGATCAAACCCAGGTCTTCCACATTACAGGCAGATTGTTTACCAGCTGAGCCACCAGAGAAGCCCAAGAATACTGGAGTGGGTACCCTATCCCTTCCCCAGGGGATCCTCCCAACCCAGGAATCAAACCAGGGTCTCCTGCATTACAGGCAGATTCTTTACCCTCTGAGCTACCAGGGAAGCCCAAAAGATGCAGAGGGGGAAAAAAAAGTCACCTAAAGATGCCACAAAGCAATTCACAGTAAAAAATATATATATAAACATTCAAACATATGAAGATGATCAACGTTATCAGAAAGAAGACAGGAGATTTTTTTTAAAGGGTGAGATATTTTGTACCTATCTGATATACAAATTTTTAGAAGATTAATAATCATGAGAACTGAATGTAAGATAGAAGGCACTGTTGGTAAGAAGTGGTAAAGCCTTTTGGGGAAGAAATTTGAGAGAACTAAAACAACTTGAAATGAATAAAAACTCTGATCCAGAAATTCTACTTCTAGATTGCTTTAAAAATGTGTGTGCAAAAATATATGTGCACACACACACGATTTGTACAAAGGTGTTCATTTCAGAATCATTTAGAAAAGTTATATGTGATTAAGCAATCTGAAATTCCATAGACAAAGAGATATTTATGACACACATCCATACTGTGGAGTACTATGCAACAGTGCAAACAAGGAGAACAGTTACATAGGATGGCATTTTTAGAAAAATCCACCACTACGCACTACCGAGCAGACACAGTAAACAGCAAAAATATGTGGAGAATGATACCATTCATGTAAACAAAGTCAAAACAAAACTATTTTGATACTTAATATAAATGTTAAGGCAGAGTAAAAGGTATGAAAAAACAAACTCCATACTAATAAAAGTGTTCCTCTCTGCTTATCTCTAGGCTTAGGGGTTTGGAGGTGGTTGAAAGGTGGTTCTTTATTTACATTATTTGATTTTTGAAAGAGAGAAGATACTAGCTTATTAAAGAATAAAACCCAAAATACATAAGGAATAGCATAAACCAGTGCTGTATGTATTCTCAAGATACTAGTATGATACATGTATACTACCTGTGAGAGAGACTAATATACAGAGGAGTACATATGAAACTCTTAAGAACTATAAACCCCAAGATGACCTGTTACTGCTTAGATTTTTAATTTTTTAATAAAGATGTATTACTTTATCACTAAAATCCAATAAAAGTATTTTCATTTTAAAGAGGAAGAGAATATGTGGGAAGGTTATTTTCTGAGCTTTATAAGAGGTTGTTACTTTGATTTTTTAAAAAAATCAACACATTCTTAAACAGTCTGAATGGATTTAATATTATTGAAAAAAGAAAAAGTAAGTAAATATACACTGATAGCTACTGAACCTATAATGTTTAAGAAGGAAATAAAATCTGGATACAGTCCAAATAAAATGCAACATTTAGAGCTCCTTAGAAAATAAGGTTTAAAAATAACAATCAAATATATTTGGCAATGCCTTTAAGTATATGAGAACTTAATTCATTAATTTTAATGGCTTTTGCCTTACAAACTGGAAGTTAAAATTACATTGTTGTTTATTTCTATAAGGACATATAAAAGTTAGATAAATTCTTGAAATAAACTATACCAATATGCAAAATCAGATTTACTACCATATTCCATTAACATATATATAGTTATTTAAATGACTGTTAACCAATATGATTTTTTTAACATAAGTTTGCACTCTATTCCTCAGCATCCCAAAGGGACAAACTCCTTAGACAGAAGTCATTAAATAGTCATAAAAGAAGGCTGAAACTATTAAAAAAACTTCCAAATACAGACCAACCTTCCTTAAGAACGTAGTAAAAAACACATGAAACACTTCTGAAGTAACCTCAATTCCCCTTTGTACACATCTCTGGTGCTGATGCGATTATAAAGTATATATACCTCTAAGCATCTTAACAAAAGGTTTAATAATGAAGAAAAAAAAACGGAAGTACTAAATGTTATGAAGGCCAATACCAAAGGCACACTTGAGGCTCTAGATTTGATTCTGGTTTGCTCTGTCCCTGAATCTGGGATTTATAATCTCAACAAGACTTAGTTTCCTAAGCTGTGAAATGGAAAAACCAAAATCCTCTTCACACTTCATTTATTTGTACCTGAGGAGTTAATGGACAATAAGTACACTCCTGTGCTTTGGAAAACTAGACAGCACTATAAAAATACATTTTAAAAATTATTCTTATCACAATAAAATACTGGCAAAATCGATTTTTTTTAATCAAACTATATTGTATAGAATTTGTAAAGGACTAAATATTTTCTAGAGAACTACTTACTAGAGATATTGACAAATAACAAGCACATCAATTAAAACAGTGTCTACGGCAAGCCATTTTGCCTCTTTATCTACTTAATCACTATAGAATTCTACTTGTTGTCAAATACAACAGCAATTTTGTCAAGCTAGGTAACTCTGTCAAATCTGTCATTCTTTCAAAGGCCATGTTCTCTCTTCAAAGCTTCTGCATATTTTCCATGTTTCTTTCAATATCCCTTTATATCCACCACCGAAGACTGAGGGTTTGCTTGGTAAGATGCAAGGTAAACTGTCGTATTTGCCAGATTCCATACAGACATATCAAGTAGAAAAAGACACCAATGACAAGTGCACACACGTGTATATATGAACATACAAGCGGTGTGCACACACACACACAGTGCCCTTCATTCTTTAGGGGGAAATACATCTCTTATACAGCAAATGATCGTCACTTTAAAAGGAAGTGTGCAGCACAAGCAAAAGAAGAAAAATAAACCTTACTCACCATCTCCCATAGCCATTCAGATGGTCCAGGGAGCTCTCTCAAACCAAGAGGTCAAACAGCACAACAAACAAATGCAGCTCGGTGCCTGCGCCACTGGGCTCGGCCTGCAGCCTGCAGACACCCTGCAGACACCCGGAGCACGGTGTGACCCAGGCCGCGCTGCAGCTCTGCACCGCAATAGCCAACAGCTGCTACTCCACTTCAAAATAAAAGTCTGGGGTCTTGCTGAAAACCCTCGTCTCTTTAGCAGAGCCTTGCAGAGCTTGATCAAGATTATTCTTTAACTGCATGTAAGAGGTTAGATACAGGTTGTGGTATTTCTCCTTGTGCTGCCTGCCTGAAATTTAATGTAGGAAAAGCTCTGGGAGCCAATAAATGCCATCCCACTGAGGGACTTTTAATGCAGTCATCAAAACACAAGGCATGTGTTCAACAATCATTTTCTGCTTCCCTAAAGATATCCATGTAATCAGTAGCAATCACATGATCTGATGGATTAACTGATTTGTGCCTTTTTTAGAGGTTTTCATCCTTTTGTCATTACCTTTTAATATTTACAACGGAGACTGCTAGAAGCACACAAACAGGAATAGCCCAGTTTCCATGATTAACTGCTCTCATTATGCAGGAAGCATTTCTGGCTGCCGTAAACAAATCACGTCAAAGGCAGCCCATCAAAGGCTGCTCTGTGTGCGGACAGCAGGGCCACACGGAACAAAGCTTGCTTCTGGTGGAGACAGGACCCAGCCAGTGCGCAGCTGCGGGGACCTGGAGCACCCTCCATCCCCGCTGCACAGCCATCAGCACACTGCCAAGCTCCGAGAAGGCTCTGGGGCTCCTGGTCACAGACAGACACGTTTTTCACTCAACCTAAGGAAAGGGCTGCTTTGCTTTTGCCAAAGGGTATGTTATCAACTAGACTGCCAGTTACCTTATTGCCTCGTATAGCCAAATACCAAGGTAATTTCAAAGCCTAGTTTCTATGCTTTATTTTATTGCCAACCTTCTAAAACAATTATTTTCCTACAACTGTTTTCAAAAAGAGAAGCTGGGAGATATCTTACAATGATTACACGCCAAGACTGCATTCGGTCCTACACACACACGTGACAAATCAGGATTATGTGGAGTTTTTTCAGTTAAAAAAAAAAAAGAAAAAGACTTGCAGTCACAGCCACCAACACGTCCGTGTTTACATCTCGGTGAGCGTAGGACTGTCTAGAAAGCTCCATGATGACACCAGACCCAGCCATAATCACAGGGCGCCTGCAAGTTTCAGTCTTTTCCTTCCTACAGGGCTGCTGTTGCCTTCTTTCAGCCATGATTTGATTAATTTTAAGTCCAGTTTCCTTCTAATAGCAGTTAATTCCACTGCACTTAAGGATTCTGCCTAACTTACTCTATAATGAGAATTAAAGTCAGACTTGAAATACCCTCAAGACAAAAAAAAAAAAAAAAAACCATGCATTTCTCACTATTCCTAAATTATACAACACACTCAAATCTCTGATAATAGAATTTATTTTGTGTTCTTGAGTGTGCTGAACTAATGCTCTAGAAAATCAAGTCAAAGAGTTCAAACAAAACTTAAAAGGGTACAGATATGGCAAGCATGAAAGAAATCAGAGCCAAAAGCATGAGATGTAAGGTTATGCATTAGGACGTGCATAAGGAGAGAAGAGGTAGATGGAAGAGGAAATAAAATAGACAATTTTCCCAAACAATAAACGTATATAAGGTAGTTTGAGGTCATATCACTACCACTTACCACAAGCTTCTCCAGCCTAAAATCTTCTTATTCCCAGAAGCCTATCAAGACTCCTCCTAAGGCCTACAAGACCCTCATATCGTGGTTGCTGTTTACATTTCCAATTAGCTCTCACAGACGCTCTGGCCTCCAACCTAGCCCTTTCCGCACTAGGTTCTAGTCAGCCCTGGCCTCCTCCACTCCGTTCTTCATATATATGAAGATATTGTCCACCTCTCAGCCTTTACAGCCACACTTTCTCTGCCCAAAGCGTTTTTTTACCACCATGTATCCAATGACCAACTCATTCTCCTTTATCAGGTCTCAATTCAAATATGTCAATGCTCAGAGAGGCTTGCTCACCCTTCTGTCTAATGTGGCATCACTGAGTTAACATCTCCATACCCTATTTACTTCACTTAATGACTGTGCAGATGACAGATTTTAAACTACAGTGGCTCTTAGACACTTATACCACTTTTACAACAAATCCTCTGGGTTGGGTTTTGTTTGTTTATACATAATAAGATCACTTTTTCATCCCTAAACAACCTAAATCAATATAAGAAGTATGGTATTTCACTATTATAGTTTTAGGCAAAGACACACTAAAAGTTTTTACTTCTCGTAACAGTTTTCTAGTCACAGAACATCAGATGAAACAAATCCAAATTAAATACCAGGTTTGGCTGAACTCACAATAATTTGTTTTGCATATGTACACCAAGTGAAAGAGAGAAGAGGTGATATCTTTAATAGCTCTTCATTCTGTTGTGTGCATGAACTACTTCTACAGATTTCCATGTTGAGCCTTTATTCTGACTTAAATGCTTTCCTGTCTGTAACTTTATTTTCAAGTTTTAGTTTGAGTGAACAGTAACAATGACCCAACAAAGGATTGAAAATTGTGCAGAAATAAAAAAATGGAGTCAAATAAACGTTCACTACATTATTTTAGGTATAATCTTATTTGCTATTGTTGATTAGTCACTAACTCATGTCTGACTTCTTTGCCACCCCATGGACTGTAGCCTGCCAGGTTCCTCTGTACATGGGATTCTCTGTAGGCAATACTGGAATGGGTTGCTGTTTCCTTCTTCAACTTGCCAGTTAATAAAACTGGTTTTCAGTGCTCAACTGACATATTTTTCTACCTGTGAAAATTATTCAGGCATCTTGGGTTGGGATGAAATATACTATAATGTTAGGAAAAATTAGGAAATTATTCATTTAATGGCTTTTTTACTTAGCAGCGAGGATTTTAAGGAATAATTTAATTTCAGTAAATTCATTAGACAAGGAGTAGTTGTATTTTCTTTCATTACCAACTGCAATCACTCTGGATATCCATGTGTTTACTTACTTATGATCTCTCTGTCCCTAGAACGTAGGTTTGTCTAGGCTGAAACTTTAACTGTCTTCTTCACTCTTGTGACAAAATCCATTTACATTTTAAGAAGACCATTCTCAATTCTGGTAGAAAGCAGATTTCAGGGGTCAAACACAGAACTAAAACCTATTGCAGTAGGTTGCAGGTAAAAGCTAAAGGAGATTTATAGAAGGGTTTTAGCAGTGGAGATGTGAAAAAAATTAGCAAACTTGACACATATTAGGATTTCAGAGGGAGAAATGACTAGTTAGAATGGGAGATCAATGCAAATTATTAATAATTCTAATCAGGAAAGTTTTTAGCTTGAGTTGATGGTGGTGCCATTGACTGAAATGGGTAAACTGGGGAAAGAACAGATTTGAGGGAAAGGAAGAGAACAGGCTTTAATTTTTGGACCTGTTAAGCCCAAGATACCAATCAGGCATCCAAAGGGAAAGGCCACATCAAGGTGACAGGCTCTGAGATGTAGAACACAGAGAGATAAATGAGGGCTAGAACTACACACTTGGAGTCATCAGCAAATAGTTACCATGTAAAGCCTTTGGGCTGGATTAGATCACTGAGAGAGAATAAAGACAAGCGGGGAGAGAGGCTTGGGCCCTGGGACCTGCCAACATGATAAATGGGCTTTCCTCTTTTAGCCTCTTAATAACAAAGCTGTTACAGTATTTTTCAATGATAGTACAATACCATCATCAAAATCATCCTGACCAATTTTTACACACCAGTATATATATTATAGATTTTTAACGTTCACATTTGACTTTACTTTCAATATGCAGATTATAATCTCCAAAACAAAAGGATTCCTGAAGATTTCTTTCCAAGAGACATAAATGCCAGGTACTAACCCTAAATCTCCCTGTTTATGGAGAGATCATCAAAAGAAAAAGAAATGAGAGCTAAAAGAACAAGAAACAAAAAAACCTTCTATCTTTTGAAGGTAACAAAAATAACCTCACAAAATACAAGAAGGGCAATACTTTCAAAATAAATCGCAATCAAATAATAAATATCTTAAATTTATAGTATGCATTGTATTTTTCTTAAGAGTTGTGACTACACAGTCTGGAATACACAAATGAGAATGCACTGTAAATGGTACAAAAACACAATTCCTTAATTCAAGGAATTTTAGCAATTCGCCATCTTTTTTGCTCTTTCTGGTTTGTATGGAGATGGACAGAGGTAACTGCTGGAAAAATAAGAACAAAGTACTTAAAACACCTTCTATTCAGAGAGGAAGAGCGAGAAACAGCTGGCAATCAGGGTGAGGACTGGTGGTGCTAAAATCAACTTATGCTCCTGCAACTAAGTTTAGATTAGGGTGGACACAATCTTCTTAACACTAAACTCTTACTACATCTGCCTGAATGCAATACAACAAGGCTTGCATGCTAAGTCACTTCACTCGTGTCCGACTCACTGAGACCCCATGGACTATAGTCCACCAGGCTCCTCTGTCCATGGAATTCTCCAGGCAAGAATACTTAAGTCTTGGTTTAATCTGGAGAAAAATAACTAAATTATATTAGTAACTAGTCTTCCTGTCACCTGACTATAACAATTCATACAACAAATTTTTTCTCCAGTATCATATACATTATTAAGCTAAGTATACTATCTTTATAAAATAAACCTATTTTCCTAGGTGAAAAAACTACCTATACTATCTTTGGAAATAGACTATATTATTCACATATACAGTTAATTAACACTTAAGGACTAAAGGTAAATGCTACCCAGTAAGATGAAACACAATTTAGCAAACCTTACAAAAAAGAAGAGCAACCACAAAATCAAATAAACGCTAGATACCAACACCAAGCCTCCTTGAATCCAAGGAGGTCTCATTCTAATTAAGAAGCCAAAAATGATTATACTGGTGAAGTTCCTATGTCTGTGTTTCTTCACTGGTATCATCACTGATAGTCTAAATACAGGTGTAACAGAGTAATCAACCCTACAATTTCTACTAAAAATCAGTTACATAAAACAATTACTCTGCTATCATAGGCATAACATTCTCTAACATAAATCATACCAATGTTTTCTTAGGTCAGTCTCTCAAGGCAATAGAAATAAAAACAAAAATAA
This sequence comes from Bos mutus, assembly GCF_027580195.1. Classification (NCBI taxonomy): domain Eukaryota; kingdom Metazoa; phylum Chordata; class Mammalia; order Artiodactyla; family Bovidae; genus Bos; species Bos mutus. The sequence goes on from NC_091638.1 coordinate 8,131,426, forward strand.
GCAAATGGGACCTATTCAAACTTACAAGCTTTTGCACAGGAAAGGAAACCATTAAAACAACAACAACAAAAACAACCCAAAACACAACCTATGGAATGGGAGAAGATATTTGTAAACGATGCAATTGACAAGGGCTTAATTATACAAACAGCCAAAATATACAAACAGCTCATACAACTCAACAACAACAACAAAAACCCCAATAAGCTAATTGAAAAGTGGGCAGAGACCTAATTATATAATACTCCAAAGAAGACACACAGATGGCCAACAGGCACAAGAAAAGGTGTTTAACATCACTAATTATTAGAGAAATGTAAATCATAACTACAATGAGGTACCACCTCACACCAGTCAGAATGGCAATCATTAAATGTCCACTGACAGATAAATGGATAAAAAAGATGTGGCTCAGATACCCAATGGAGCATGACTCAGCCATAGAAAGGATGAAATAATGCCATTTGTGGTAATACAGATAAACTAGAGATGGTCATACTACGTGAAGTTAAGTTAGAAAGACAAACGCCATATGATATCACTTATGTGTGGAATCTAAAATATAAAACAAATGAACCAATCTATGAAACAGAGATGGGCCCACAGATAGAGAAGAGACTTGTGGTTGCCAAGGGGAAGGGAAACTGGGAATTGGGGTGAGCAGCTGAGAACTATTATATACAGAATGGATAAACAACAAGGGCCTGCTGTATAGCAGAGGGAACTATATTCAATCTCCTGAGACAAACCATAATGGAAAAGAACATAAAGAAGAACGTGTATATGTGTATAACTGAGTAACTGCAGAAATCAACACAACACTGCAAATCAACTACACTTCAATTACAAAATAAGTTGAGTAAAAAACACATTTTATGCATAGAGGGACACAGAGGACAAGGGGGTCATCATATCTTCAACACAGAGGATACCAAAAATAAGGTTAAAGAATAATACCACTTTACACAATTAACACATTATTAAATGTTCACTTATTCCAAAAGAGTCAGAGGATAGGTAATGATCAGAAGAATATAAAGAATATAAAGGCTATATCCTAACCAAGTTTTAACCCACAAAGTCAAATCTGCTGAATCAGTGATATAATAGTTGACTTGAAGGCATATCTTAGTATCTAAAACTCTGCTACCTAATCTCAGAAATGTTTGAGATCTGGATTAACTTAATTATTCTTACCTTTGCAGGCACTCAAAATCATACCGCCTGAATTTTGCACTTCATCAAATTTGGCAAGTATCATTTCTAATCTGGGAATAAAGAATAAATTCTGTTTATTTTACATACACTTTCAATTAGAAACAATTTCCTTCACCACTTCCCTGAGAAAAAACAATCCCAGGGATTCAGTTAGTTGTATACAACTCTCTTTTTATAATTAACTCACGTACTGAAAGCAGACACAAAACCCATCTATTCGGTAGAGAAGAGGAGTCAAATACAGGTAGAACTCTACACATTCACAGGTGTATTTGTAAAAAGGTAACTTTCAAAGGAAGGGGATTACAATGTATAAAATAAGTACGTTACAGGGATATATCGTACAACAAAGGGAACAGAATAACCATAAATGGAATATAAAAATTGTTAACTATTATATTGTACACCCAGAACTTACTGTACATCTACTATAATTCCACTTTTTAAAAAAAGATAACTTTTACACAAGACAGTTTCATAGTTTCATCATAAAATTATTTCTCCAAACCCATCAAAAGTACTTTAGTTCCAACTTTACAATGAATCCACTCAGTCACCAAGACATTTTTTTAAAGTACATAAAAATCATACTAAGGAAACTTAAACATAAAAACAATGAAATACAAAATGTCAGAAATTAAAGTAATGCTGATGTCACTGATAATCTCATGTTGAATTTTAATTCAATACCAACTCTATTAACTCTTACATTCAGAATAATTACTTTCTACATTTCTGTTATCACTTCTAATTAAAAATGTGTTTTTTATTAAAAAAGTAATATATACTCATTACAAAAGAAAATTAGGAAACATAAATAGAAACAAAGAAAAAACCCACAATCCCACCACCCAGAGAATTTATTCAATTGCCTGCTTTCCAATTCTTTATATTTATATATAAATTTTCTTTGGGTCAAAATGGGATCACACTGACAGCACTATTTTTAAATTTTTCAATATTATATCATGCTATGATTTACTCTTCAATTTATGACTTAGAGATCTAGGTAGGTCTTTAACTGCCAAATGTTTTTCTCACATCAATGTTTCTGTCATAATTTCACTTCTAAAACTTTAGTTAAGCCTTAGCCCACATTCTGTCATCTTTTACTTGTAAACTGAGGATGAAGATACTGTTTGGTCTAGAAATTTTTTTTTTTCAATTGAAAATCTTCTAGAAATTTATTATAACAGGATTTCTAAACCTTAAACTCATCTCAGAGTCACACATCTGAAAGCATTAAATTCAACAAATATTCATACATCTGAAAGTACTTCAGTCAAAAGATACCAAGTCCCTTCAGCCTACAGAACAGTTATCTTCCGGAGACTTGAATAGACATTAAACAGGCTGCCCAGACAACATGTGGACAAGATGAGCCAAGGTAGGGAAAATTGGAACTGGAAGATAGGAGTTCAGAATGAAGACCATACAGGCCACAAAGCTCTTCGGGAAAAAGTCAGAACAAGATGTTAAGGAGCATGAAATTAGCACTCAACTGTTCAGTAGCAAAATGGGAGGAGGAAACTAAGGGCTGCAAGCTCTGAGACAAAGGATGGTTGGTAAGGAATTGACATGGGACAGATGAAACAGCAAAGAGTGAAGATACAGGCAGCTTTAATGGGAAGAGGAAATACTAGCAAATATAACAGTAATAGGGAGAAAGATAGGAATAAACAATAAAAGGCTATTATAAAATAATATAGCTATTTAGAAAAACAACCTTATTCAAAATGGAGGCTACATAATCTGATGGAAAAGGAGGAAACAACGTAAGAGTAGACAGAAGAAACTAGGATCTTTTAAGTAATTCAGGAAGAAAAAAATTAGGCAATTTAACCGAAGGCAAATACAATAGAGGTTGGAATATCCAAAAGCAACTTAGACGGCCAAAGGATAGAGATGTGTAAAGCTCTGGAAGGTTCTGATTCAGGGTAAGGATAGAGACCAATAAAGCATTAGGATGGAACTGGGAAAGAAACTCTATCTGAAGTCCATATGTAAGTTTAGAGTCATAATAAAAAATCACAAATACAACATGAAAGAGAGAATTAGGTATCTCAGAACATAATCTCTTTGGTGTATCAGCCAATTACTGATAAAATATTCATGCCACACAATTCACCCCTTTAAAGTGTACAATTCAATGGCATTTAATATAAAGCTAAGAGATGTACACAATCAATTTTAGGATGTCATTATTATCCCAAAAAACCACCCAATATTCATTAGCAGTCACTCTCTCCAATTTTCTCAGAACTATGCAACCATTAATTTAGCTTCCTTTCTACATATTTGCCATGTCTAGCCATTTCATATAAATGAAATCATCTAATATGGGTGGCTTTTTTCACTGACAATGTCTTCAAGGCTCATCTATGTTATAATATATATCGGTCACCCCTGTTCATGGCCAAGTAGTAGTTCATTTACAGATATATTCTATTGTTTATCCATCAGCTTACGGACATGTGGCGATATGAGACATTTTGACTTTTTAGCTATTATGAATGTTCACAATGTTGTTATGAACATCTGTGCACAAGCTTTTGCGTGGATATGTTTTCACATCTCTTGTGTATATAGCTGGGGGTAGAACTGCTGGATAATATGGTAATTCTGTTTAACATTTTGAGGAACTACAGACTGTTTTCCAAAGTGGCTATACCACTTTACATTCCCACCAACAATGCCTTCTAATTGCCCTGCATCCTCAACAACACTTGTTATTGTCTATCTTCTAATTTTAGCCAACCTAGTAGTATCATCTTGTATTTCTCTGATGGCTAATGATGCTGAGTACCTTTTCACGTGCTCACTGGCCACTTGTGTATCTTCTCTGACAAAATTTCTATTCAAATCCTTTGCCTGTTTTTAAAATTGGGTCATCTGTCCTTTTACTGTGGAGCTCTAAGAGTTCTTTATTATATATTCTTCATACACTTGGGACACATGTTTTTTATGAGATGTATTATTTGTAAATATTTTTCCCATTATGTGGGTCTTTTTTTCGATTTCTTGATGATGTCCCTTGAAGCACAAGTTTTTAATTTTGATGAAGTGCATCTTATTTTTTTCCTTTGGTTGCTTATCCTTTTGGTGTGACATATAAGAAACCACTGCCTAGCATTCTCTGTAAGTTTTATCATTTTACACTTAGTTCTGTGATGCATTTTGAGTTAATTTTGGGATGTGGTATGAGGAAGAAGTTAAACTTTATTCTACTACATGTGGAAATCCCACTTTCACATCACTATTTATTGAAGAGAGCTATTTCAGTCCTAAAGGATGCTGCTGCAAAAGTGCTGCACTCAATATGCCAGCAAATTTGGAAAACTCAGCAGTGGCCACGGAACTGGAAAAGGTCAGTTTTCATTCCAATCCCAAAGAAAGGCAATGCCAAAGAACGCTCAAACTACCACACAATTGCACTCATCTCACAGGCTAGCAGAGTAATGCTCAAAATTCTCCAAGCTAGGCTTCAGCAATACATGAACCGTGAACTTCCAGATGTTCAAGCTGGTTTTAGAAAAGGCAGAGGAACCAGAGATCAAATTGCCAACATCCACTGGATCATGGAAAAAGCAAGAGAGTTCCAGAAAAACATCTATTTCTGCTTTATTGACTATGCCAAAGCCTTTTGACTGTGTGGATCACAATAAACTGGAAAATTCTGAAAGAGATGGGAATACCAGACCACCTGACCTGCCTCTTGAGAAACCTGTATGCAGGTTAGGAAGCAACAGTTAGAACTGGACATGGAACAACAGAGTGGTTCCAAATAGGAAAAGGAGTATGTCAAGGCTATATATTGTCACCTTGCTTATTTAACTTATATGCAGAGTACATCATGAGAAATGCTGGGCTGGTTGAAGCACAAGCTGGAATCAAGATTGCTGGGAGAAATAGCAATAACCTCATATATGCAGATGACACCACCCTTATGGCCACAAGTGAAGAAGAACTAATTAAGAGCCTTAATTAGTTAAACTAAGAACTTTCATTAAGATCCTTTTAATGAAAGTGAAATAGGAGAGTGAAAAAGTTGGCCTAAAGCTCAACATTCAGAAAACTAAGATCATGGCATCCGGTCCCATCACTTCATGGCAAATAGATGGGGGCAGGGGGAAACAGTGGAAACAGTGGCTGACTTTATTTTTGGGTCTCCAAAATCACTGCAGATGGTGATTACAGCCATGAAATTAAAAGACGCTTACTCCTTGGAAGGAAAGTTATGACCAACCTAGACAGCACATTAAAAAGCAGAGACATTACTTTGCCAACAAAGTCTGTCTAGTCAAGGCTATGGTTTTTCCAGTGGTCATGTATGGATGTGAGAATTAGACTATAAAGAAAGCTGAGCGCCAAAAATTGATGCTTTTGAACTGTGGTGTTGGAGAAGATTCTTGAGAGTCCCTTGGACTGCAAGGAGATCCAACCATTCCATCCTAAAGGAAATCAGTCCTGAATATTCACTGGAAGGACTGATGCTGAAGCTGAAACTCCAAGCTTTGGCCAGTGAAGAGCTGACTCATTTGAAAAGACCCTGATTGAAGGCAGGAGGAGAAGGGGACAACACAGGATGAGATGGTTGGATGGCATCACCGACCCTATGGACATGAGTTTGAGCAAGCTCTGGGAGTTGGTGATGGACCGGGAGGCCTGGCGTGCTGCAGGGGGTGGTCACAAAGACTCAGACATGACTGAGCGACTGACCTGAACTGACCTATGTATCCTTTTATATATTTTGAATATGATGACAGTCCAGAAAATTAAACTTATTTTAAATAAGCACATGAAATTAAAACCTTTAAAACCAGTGACAAAAAAATATATTTAGTAATACGTACCTAGCAGGGGGAATTCCTCTCTTATAAAGGTCCACTCTCACTTTCTCTCCCACATGTCTATAAATCTCCACCATAGCCAATATTGCAGCATCTCTAACCTGCCAAATAATTCAGAACTTAAAAAAAAAAAATACAAGATACAATAAAATACTTTACCTCCAGATAACATTACATTCACGGACCAACTTGAAGCTCCAAGTTGGTTTTAATGCCTTTAAACCCCTGGGAGATTACGTTAGGTCATTAATAAAAACCCAGATGACCTATCTAGAAATGTCTAGAGAAACCTTGTAAAAGTTTTACAGAAATCTAAGAAGCATCTAAATAAATGTGACTTTTAAAAAAGCTTCTATTTGTAATAAGATTGTGTAAAGAAGTGATAATACAAATCATTATCACAGTTAACATTTTCTTAGAATAAAACTGCCTTTTAGAAACGTGGCCTGAACTCAAACAGAAAATTATACACCAATGTTCACAGCATTATTATTCACAATAGCCAAAAAGGTGAAACGACCCAAATATCTATCTGTGGATGAATAGATAAACAAGATGTGGTGTATATTAGTTAGCCTTAGAAAGCAAAAGAAGGAAATTCTGACACACGCTACAACATGGATGAACCTTGAAGACAGTATGCTAAGTGAAATATGCCAGATACAAAAGGATAAATATCACATGGTTCCACATGATGACTGGTCAAATTCATAGGGAGAGAAAGTAAAACATGGCTGCCAGGAGCTGCAGGACTGGGGGAATGCGGAGTCACTGTGTGGCAGCTGGGACGATGGAAAAGCTCTGCAGATGGCTGGTGGTGATGGCTGCACAGCAATGCCAGTGTATTTACTGCCAGTGAACCAACTCTACACTTAAGAATGGCTGAAATGGTAAATTTTATGTTTTGAATATTTTACCACAATGAAAAGAAAAAATAAATGCGGCCTAAACACAGGAATGTGGAAGACAGCTCTTAGTTCCTCTGCACAGCTCACTGCAGAAGGGGAAATAAAGAGACAGGAGAACTCTCTACAAACCTCTACAGGAAGAACAAGGGCCTAAAAGCAGGGAAACCTAGCTCAGGGGCATTCCAAATGCCCAAGCTGTGCTAAAAGAGTTACAGTCAAGATTCAACCCCACCACAAGGGACAAGTTCCAGAGCACACTCCTGTACTATGTCTATAGTATTTGTGGCTCAGGGCATGAAATCTCCAGCAAGTGATATACCACTGGCACAAGCAGGGTTATGACTGTTGCAAAAATAATGCAGGAATGAAAAGGAAGCTGACAATGTGTCCTCACAATTAGCTCATAGAAGGGACACTACAGAAGCGTGTCCAGGTTCTGTGTTACTCAATCTTTCTAACTTAAGAATTATCCTTTAAGTCCCATCTATCCTTAATACTAGCCAAACAGCTAACTAACTTAAGTGACGTTGTGAATAAAACATGTTCTTAAAAACTAAATGTGGTGGAGTTTGAAAAAAAAAAAAAAAAAGTGGAATCTTGATTTTACCACCCCCCTTCACCCTCTCTTCTTTTTTAAACATGGAATAAGAGCACTAGAAAACAAGAGGTGGCAAAAAAACTGACTGTAAATTTAGTGCTTGAATATAAATAAAATTTTACCTGACTGTTGGAATCTCCAAACAGGATACACAAATGTGGTACCAACTTGCTGAGGACTAGTGGCTGAGCCCCAAAACTAAATATAATTTGAAAAAAAAAAAAGTAAAGAGAATTTGGTTTTAATTAAATAGTAAACAAAATACTGTTATACTTTTTTCTTGTCTGTCTCAATAAGACAAATATGGTGGAGAGCATGAGCATACATCATTCAAACATGAAAAGTATGAGACACAAGCAAAAACTAATCCTAAACAATGTGAGATATGGGAACTTTAATAATCATGACCGACAATGAAAACTGTCAACACATGATCCAACGGAGCAAAATGTTCAACTAATGGCACTCTTAAACCTAGCAACCTATCACTCACTCAGAAAATTTGAACTTTTGTATTAAAATACTGATTTTTTTTTTAAGACTCTGGGTCTTACACAAATTGGCATTCCACTAAAATAAGTAAATTAAAAGATATTTATTTATGCTTACTAATATTTTGATGAGGTCATGGGTTGAAAGCAAACGACAAGGGAGCCAAAAACCACAAAAGCTGTGCAGACTGAATGCACTTACAAGCTCTAGATGGCAGAAAGGACCATAGAGGAGTAAAAGAAATAAAACAAAGGTATAGTTAGAGAAGAGGAAGTAACACTACAGGAAAAATTGAAAGCTCCTACACACTACCTATCTTGCGGCACAGAACTTGAAAAAACTAATCCAGAAAGAGAACAAACGCTTTCGTTTACAATTTCCTCAGACTGGAGCTCTGCGGCATCTCTGCTGTCGGATCTCTGCATACTGTGGCCAGCTGCACTGTCTGATTACCTGGGGGGTTTTACTCAGTCCATGATTTTGGTAACCACCTGCACTGCTCTAGAACGCCTAGGGCAAGTGGCAAAAGGGGGCTGGGGAAATTGGCTACAACAGCTAAAATACCACAGAGTTAAAGAAAACTCCAAACTGGGTCCAGAACAGAAGTAGATTCTAAGTTCTACCAGCATATTTGTTATATGACCATCCATTTCGGGTGGCAACCACTAACATACGAAAGAGAAAAAGAGAAACTTATCAGTGACTAATAATTTTTAATTAACAACATGAGAGAGCACTTACACACAAAAAAATTAGCAGATAAAGCTATCAAATAAGATAAAAATGCTGGTGACAGAGATCAATTAACAACTATCAACTATTTAAAATCTATTATTTCTATAGCTTTCCTTGTGCTTTGTGAAATCGATACATTGTTTTTTCTAGAAAAATGAAAAACATATTTCAATAATCATAAAACTTACATGTTTAATGTTTCAATAAGACACAGACACACGCCTTCTCGAGATCGAAAATTCTTGTGCTTAAAACCAGAGGCCAACTGTTCCCAAATGTACTATTTGAAAGAAAAGTAAACATGTATAACAAAAAATTAAATTACTCATGTTATAATCTTTTATCTATTCTCGACCGTACTACCAGCCTTACTGACAGCTAAACCTTCCCACGGACTGTTCACTTCTCTGCAAGCTTTTCTAAGCCAAATTTGCACTGATGCTGCTCTCACCCATTTTTAATATCTTAATCACATTTTTAACTTTGATTTTCTATCTTTTACTTTAGATTTCAATTATTCTTGGAAAAACTGTGTCTAATACCTAAAAACCTTAGAACTTCCAAGGACACAGAAATTTCTCTAAGCTTTAGAAACCTTCAGTAACAATGCTACCATTATAAGCCTCGGAGTACTGTCAGCATTTAAAAGGTCCAATGTTGCCTAGCAACTAGTACAGACTGTCACAAGGAATAGGCTTTTTCAACATTTTATAATTCAGGCTGTTTTCCTCTTAACACTGGATCCAAATACAGAAACACATTTGGGCAAATCATTCTATTGCTACCCACCCAGTAATCTTTTCTTTTTGAAAAAGCATAGATAAACCTATACAATCGAAAACAATTACATGGGTTTGTTATAAGAAGGAATTGAGCTTTGTTTTCCCAAACATATAGCCAACTGTCCCAATCAGTCTTTTCTCCACATTTAAGAAACACCACCCTTACCATTGACTAATGTGTACATACACACATATACACAAACTTTCACACATACATACGTACAAATGCCTCTTCCTGGACTCTATTCTCCCTGGACTCTGTATTCAATTTCTACTAATATTATTTCTCTCTGCCAAATTTTCTGGAGAGTAACTTACAAGTTTACAAAAAAAAAGTCTTAAATGTGAATAACCTGACCTATTAACACCATGTCAGAACACTTCTCTATACTTACGTTTATGTCCAAAGACATAAGGATGCCCTTTATAGCACTCATTGTAACAATAGCATGTCAAAAACAAGTTAAAATTGAATTGCTAAGCAAGTGTCAAAGGATACTCACCAAGTTATAAATAAGGACTTATATACATATTTATATCTTTATATTCTAGGGTATAAAAAAACAGAGGAAGTCTACTTTTACAACTCAATTCTCCAGATTTTTTAAATAAAATATACATAATACAATTCTTATATTGTATTTTAAATAACACAGTATCATTGTATATTTTGTAAACTGATTTTTTTCCCACTAAAAGTGAGCTACTCTTTAAATATTTGTTTACATGTCACTTTACTCCTCCTTCAAAATACATCCATAAGACCAATTTTTTTCTACCACATTCATAAAACACAGGTACTATCATCTAACATATGCCTTATATAACTAACAACCACTTGTTACAATAAAAATTTTCTCCCTGTCTCAGTAAGGGCTTCAGAAACTCATATAACCCTCACTGAACACCAATATAATTTGCAGGTAGTGAAAACCAGAAAATCCTAACAAATAATATAATCAGTACACTGTCAAATCACTGAAATCTGTAAGTTAGCTTTTTGAAAAAGCATTAAAGAGCAGAAAATAAGAAAAAGAAAACCCAAAAAATCAAGCAGTTAAATACTGACAACTTTTTAAAAATTTCAATGTCTTTAAAGCATTAGCAATAATTCACTGTTTAAAATTCTAAGTTTCACATCCCTGGGGCTTTATTGACTTGCTGTGATTACCACCTATCTTTACTGTTAGTTAATCATCAATGAGCAGAATCTGAACTTTAAAATGCAGGCTTACCATAGGTGGTGCTACCTGATCCATTAATTTCAGTATCAGAGTCTGAGCTTCATCTCGAACCTTGTCTTTGGCATCTCCCATTCTGTCTACTAAAGCTACAATAACTAGAGAAATGAGGAGAGAAAAGAATAAATATTTATAATTCATCTCCATTTATGAACTGTACTTTACAAAATTACAGGCATCAATTATTTCCATAATGAAAAGTTATGAAGCAAACTGTTTCAAGTTCTCTATCCATGACTCCAATCAAAAATAACTGAAAAGCAAAGTTTCATAAGAATACATACGGTATGATATCCACTTAATAATATTCAAAAAACAGGCAAAACTTACTATTATTCTGTCTAGAGATTCATATAGATGGTTAAGTGCTACAGAGCAGCAAGGGAATGATTATCCCAAGGTCATGACAATAGTCACCTCTGGTAAATAGTGGGAGGTGTCTACAGGAAAGCACTTATAAGGAACTGGAAGAGTTCTAGTTTTTTGACCTGGGCATAGACAGTTGTTGGTTTTACAATTATTCCTTAAATTGTACATGCTTGATATGTATTCTTCTATATGTACAATGTATTACTCAAATGACAAAAAAAAAAAAGCCTGGTCCATGAGACTGAGGTCCTTCTCTACTATATCCAAGCCTCTGGCACTATTCCAAGAAAGACGGCTGGAAAGGCAGGTTAGAGTCCATTCCTGGAGAGTTTTCATGGAACAGGCTTCCATAACTATAACTCAACAAAGCACTGTGAAGAAATCATACCTATTGAGGGTGGGGAAGGAGCAAATGGGAGGGTGGCTAGAACTGAAGTTATGGGCTGTAGTCAGCCCATAGGGTAAAAACACCTCATAGTCAAAATTATATTTTTGTAATCCCTTAAATTACCATTTGGAGAAGGCAATGGCACCCCACTCCAGTACTCTTGCCTGGAAAACCCCATGGACGGAAGAGCCTGGTAGGCTGCAGTCTATAGGGTTGCTAAGAGTCAGACATGATGGCGCGACTTCACTTTCACTTTTCATTTTCATGCATTGGAGAAGGAAATGGCAACCCACTCCAGTGTTCTTGCCTAGAGAATCCCAGGGACGGCGGAGCCTGGTGGGCTGCCGTCTATGGGTCGCACAGAGTCGGACACGACTGAAGCAACTCAGCAGCAGCAGCAGCAGCAGCAGCAAGTTACCACTATCACTTAGTGTGGTGATATCAGGTGTGTGACCAAACTACTTAATCTTTTTGTCTTTATCTCCTCAACCCATAAATGTCTGGAGCAGTACTCACCTCAGATTACTGAGATACATGTAAACAACTCAGAAAGTGAGGGACACTGGGTAAACATCAAATGGGTCCCCTACTGCTCCCATCAGCCTACAGGTTCAAAAGCACAGATATTAACTTCTTTTGTTTTTACTGTGATCTTACAGCTACAGCCTTCCTTTCTCTGAGGCCACAGAGGCTGAGGCCTAATTACTCTAGTTATTTACAGACATACAATTAAATGTGTAGCTAATGTGATGCCAACGTAGTCTACAATGTAACACTGTCTACAGTGTAACAATCAGAATTGATATAATGATGATTAACAACATTTAAGGGAAGAAGAAACACATCCTTTTTGGAAGAAAATGAAAAGCCAACCATGCAAAATGGAATGATCATCCAAATATCTAAGCTTAATCAAGGAAATGATTATTTAAGGAAACAAAATCTTTGCCATAATAAAAATCATAACCCTAACCATGAGGCAACTGAAGTATCTGTCAGTTGAAACAATATAAATCCTTCTCATCTTTTTTTAATTTTTTTAAACTTATTTACTTATTTGGCTCTGCTGGGTCTTAGCTGTGGCATGCAGGATCTTTAGTTGCTGCATGTAGCATCTAGTTCCCTGACCAGGGATTGAAACTGGGTCCCCTGTATTTGGAGGGCAGTCCTAGACAATGGGCCACTAGCAAAGTCCGAATCCTTCTCATCTTGCTTAGACATATATTGTTAACACTAGAGAAGTTCTCCCACATCTACAGAATTGGCTACTGTGGGACTCTGGTTCTGACAGCTTTGGACAGACAGAGACAAAACAAAACATTTAATAAATGTTAGATATTATTATGTACTATAGCAAGGAGAGATAAGAAAGCCTTCCTTAGCAATCAATGCAAAGAAACAGAGGAAAACAACAGAATGGGAAAGACTAGAGATCTCTTCAAGAAAATATTTCAAGCAAAGATGGGCTCAATAAAGGACAGAAATGGTATGGACCTAACAGAAGCAGAAGATATTAAGAAGAGGTGGCAAGAATACACAGAAGAACTGTACAAAAGAGATCTTCATGACCCAGATAATCACGATGGCGTGATCAATCACCTAGAGCCAGACATCCTGGAATGTGAAGTCAAGAGGGCCTTAGGAAGCATCACTACGAACAAAGCTAGTGGAGGTGACGGAATTTCAGTTGAGCTATTTCAAATCCTAAAAGATGATGCTATGAAAGTGCTGCACTCAATATGCCCAGCAAATATGGAAAACTCAGCAGAGGCCACAGGATTGGAAAAGGTCAGTTTTCATTCCAATCCCAAAGAAAGGCAATGCCAAAGAATGCTCAAACTACCGCACAATTGCACTCATCTCACACACTAGTGAAGTAATGCTCAAAATTCTCCAAGCCAGGCTTCAGTAATATGTGAACTGTGAACTTCCAGATGTTCAAGCTGGTTTTAGAAAAGGCAGAGGAACCAGAGATCAAATTGCCAACATCTGTTGGATCATCGAAAAAGCAAGAGAGTTCCAGAAAAACATCTATTTCTGCTTTACTGACTATGCCAAAGCCTTTGACTGTGTGGATCACAATAAACTGTGGAAAATTCTGAAAGAGATGGGAAAACCAGACCACCTGACCTGCCTCTTAAGAAATCTGTATGCAGGTCAGGAAGCAACAGTTAGAACTGGACATAGAACAACAGACTGGTTCCAAATAGGAAAAGGAGTATGTCAAGGCTTATATCGTCACCCTGCTTATTTAACTTATATACACAGTACATCATGAGAAACGCTGGGCTGGAAGAAGCACAAGCTGGAATCAAGATTGCCGGGAGAAGTATCAATAACCTCAGATATGCAGATGACACCACCCTTATGGCAGAAAGTGAAGAGGAACTAAAAAGCCTCTTGATGAAAGTGAAAGTGGAGAGTGAAAAAGTTGGCTTAAAGCTCAACATTCAGAAAACGAAGATCATGGCATCTGGTCCCATCACTTCATGGCAAATAGATGGGGAAACAGTAGAAATAGTGGCTGATTTTATATTTTGTGCTCCAAAATCACTGCAGATGGTGACTATAGCCATGAAATTAAAAGACGCTTACTCCTTGGAAGGAAAGTTATGACCGACCAAGATAGCATATTGAAAAGCAGAGACAACAAAGTCTGTCTATTCAAGGCTATGGTTTTTCCAGTAGTCATGTATGGATGTGAGAGTTGGACTATAAAAAAAGCTGAGCGCCGAAGAATTGATGCTTTTTAACTGCAGTGTTGGAGAAGACTTTTGAGAGTCCCTTGGACTGCAAGGAGATCCAACCAGTCCATCCTAAAAGAGATCAGTCCTGGGTGCTCTTTGGAAGGACTGATGTTGAAGTTGAAACTCTAATACTTTGGCCACCTGATGCAAAGAGCTAACTCACTGGAAAAGATCCTGATGCTGGGAAAGATTGAGGGCAGGAGGAGAAAGAGATGACAGAGGATGAGATGGTTGGATGGCATTACCGACTCAATGGACACGAGTTTGGGTAGACTCTGGGAGTTGGTGATGGAGAGGGAGGCCTGGAGTGCTGCGGTTCATGGGGTCACAAAGAGTCTGACACGACTGAGCGACTGAACTGAATTGAAGCACTGAATTATCTCATTTAATCCTCATAACAACCCTATGAAATAGAGTAGGTCCATTGGATGAAGAAGGTCCAGAGTCATTTTAAGTACCTGGATCAAGGTCACACAAGTAGCAAGTAGTGAAAACCAGGATTTAAGTAATCTTCTAGGTCACGGTCATAATTAATTCCATTTATTTGTACCTGAGGTGGTGTGTGTGTATGTGTATTAACAACCACATGACAACAATGGGAAAATAAAAATAGACACATCATTCCTGAGTGGTTGAGTTTAACTCCAAAGAGAAAATAAAGGGACTTTCCTGGTGGTCCAGTGGTTAAGACTACTTGCTTCCACTACAGGGTTTTATACCTGGTGGGAGATCTGAGATCTCCTAAACTGCAGTCAAAAAAAAAATTTGACACAAACAGGAGCTCACTTCAATTTAAAAACTAAAATTTATAAAATATAAACAACAAAATCAAAAAACTTCACACTACATAAACTGCAGACTTACAGCTATTAACAAAATTTCATAAATATTTTGCACTAGAATCCCTTTTTAATATATATACTCTTGGAGTCAAATAGAACAAGATTTATTTCTAGCTCTACTGGTTATTTGTTTACGTAAGATAGGAAACTTCTCTTAGTTCAAAGATTTTCTCGTCTGTAAAATAAGGAGGGATCCGGTCTATACCTCAGATGGCGAGTGAGAGAATAAGTAAAACTGGTAAAAAGCACCTGTGCCAAGACCATAACAAGCATTCAGAAGTGTCAGCACTCTTCCTGACAGACCTGTATATAATGACCTCCAAATTATGTATTATTCAACATACGCAATCAATAATCACCGGGAATCCAAAACAGAGCTTTTCACTGTAAACTCTCAAAAAGAACTTGTTAAACAAATAAATACATTTATCATAGACTGGAATTTGGACAGTGAAACATGAAAGGAGTTAGTATATTTTATTAGTTAGTATAAACACGAAGCATAGCTGTATTATTTTATTCTCTTAGCATTCTCTTAGCATTGTATAAGATGCAAACCATTTACAAGATGCAAAGCTGAGGACCATGTACCCTGACTGCTCTAATACTTTCTACAACATCATTTTGGACTAAAACTTATCTGTTTAAGATTTGTAAATATCTTTAAATATCTTTACTGGATTTTGTTTTCATAAAGTTCCCTGGCAGTCCAGTAGTTAGGACTCCCTGTTTTCACTGCCAAGGGGCCAGGTTCAATCCGCGGTTGGGGAACTAGGATCCTGCAACCTGCATGACCAAGGGTGGTAGTAGCAGGGAGGGGACAGACAAAAAATAACCAAGGCCGGTGGTCAGTGTTAAATTAAATTGTGTTTTGGGGAGGTTTGAACATTTAATTTTTCCATAAAACATCTAGCAACAAAAGAAAATGTAAATATACTAATGAATTACATTAATAGAGTCCATACTCTTTTTGGTACTAGAACTGACCATGGATCCCAATTTTCCTAAAACTTCACTATTACTATAAAAAGATTAAAAATATCTGTAACAATAGTTAATAACCTAAGTGTATCAAAAGAAAAACAGTATCACTCATATCAAGTTACATATATCCAAGGTTACAGGTTACGTTATCAAAAAAAAAAAACCCTCCAAAACATAACTGAATTCAATTTCCTTTCAAGGAAAGGCTTCTAAAATGGTTTGGCTGAGATTTAAGACGGAGTAAAACAAGAAAGTGTTAGTTGCTTAGTCATGTTCGATGTGGAATTCTCCAGGCAAGAATAGTGGACTGGGTAGTCATTCTCTTCTCGAGGGGCTCTTCCCAACCCAGGGATAGACCCCGGGTCTCCTGCATTGCAGGCAGATTCTTCAAGTCAACTCTGGGATTCTTAGTCTAGTAATATATTTCTCTAAGAGCACAAAGATACACTACAGCCTATCTTGTAGAGGTAATTTGTCACACAAATTAGAAATAATTATTTGAGGATAAACTTTCATTTATGTAAAGCAGAGAAGCCCAGTAAATGGATAAAAAATAGGCATTCAATAAATGGTAGCAAAACTGTGATTAAATATTCCTATTACATCACACTGACTCTGAAATAATAACAAGCTCACGTTTCACTAAGAACAATAATGAACACTTAGGGTTTAAAGTGAAAACAACACTAACAGTAAATGCATAGGGGTAAACAAAAAGAGTAAGAGATTAACAGATAAAAAGCTATACACATAAGACTATGTAGTTATGTGGGAAATATATACAAAAAGCACTAGCCAACAAAAACAACTTAATGTAATTAATTTTTAAGGGTATAGAATCATGAAGTAAAGAAAAATTCAGTACTGGGTGAGATTAATCTGAAAAACCCCTACATACTAAAATCAGAAGTAAATCATTAAAAGAGAAAGGAAGGACCCTGGAGAAAAGAAGATTTGAAAAAGAAAAAACAGCATAGCAGAGGCATAAACAAGTTAAGCCAGAACTAACAAGAGTGAGCAAGTTTTTGATTAACAAAAGTGGACACTATTTACTGACGATCACAGATAAATAAGGCTGCTGAGGTGGAGAAGAGTCATACGGGCTGAGAAGACTGAAACTCCAAGGACAGCAAAATCAGAAGTAAGTTTTAAAAACAGGATAGTCCTGGGAGGCAGCAAATGAGGATTCTGGTCCTATTATTTCCACAGTACCTAAATTCCAGCAGTCAGTACATACATCAAACTACATCTGGTTATGTGTGAGAAGTAAGTGAGATATGGAATACCCAGAATTACTCTGAAGTCTGAAATATTGTCTGCAAAACTAACAGGGCAGGGGTCACAAATTCAGATGCCTACAGTCAAGGAGGTGCCAGAAACACCAAAAACGAACCAGATCCAAGAACTGCAGTATTCCAACCTGTGTACTATAACCAAGATTCCAGTTATGAGGAGACAAGAGGAAATGGCAGGAACTTAAGGGCTGGAAAGCCCGTGACCCAAAGAGGAAGCTACAGCAGAGCTTCTATAGATATTAGTATGTGGGAATGCAAAGACGATCAGGGTTGCTGCATTGGCCAATTTTTCAAGACAAGCTGCAAATATGAATTTTTATGTAAAATTTCCTAAATGTTAATTCAAATTACTTTAAGATAAGACATAAGCAAGTAACACATGTTAACATCTATCATAGGATTTTAACCAGGAGATTGACAGTTTCAAAAATCATCTTTTCAGAAGCAATTCATACAAAGATTGAATTGGAACCAGGTATTAGTTTTCATTCCAATCCCAAAGAAAGGCAATGCCAAAGAATGCTCAAACTACTGCACAATTGCACTCATCTCACATGCTAGTAAAGTAATGCTCAAAATTCTCCAAGCCAGGCTTCAGCAATATGTGAACCATGAACTTCCTGATGTTCAAGCTGGTTTTAGAAAGGCAGAGGAACCAGAGATCAAATTGCCAACATCTGCTGGATCATGGAAAAAGCAAGAGAGTTCCAGAAAAACATCTATTTCTGCTTTATTGACTATGCCAAAGCCTTTTGACTGTGTGGATCACAATAAACTGTGGAAAATTCTGAAAGAGATGGGAATACCAGACTACCTGACCTGCCTCTTGAGAAATCTGTGTGCAGGTCAGGAAGCACCAGTTAGAACTGGACATAGAACAACAGACTGGTTCCAAATAGGAAAAGGAGTACATCAAGGCTGTATACTGTCACTCTGTTTATTTAACTTATATGCAGAGTACATCATGAGAAACGCTGGACTGGAAGAAACACAAGCTGGAATCAAGATTGCCGGGAGAAATATCAATAAGCTCAGATATGCAGATGACACCACCCTTATGGCAGAAAGTGAAGAGGAACTCAAAAGCCTCTTGATGAAAGTGAAAGTGGAGAGTGAAAAAGTTGGCTTTAAGCTCAACATTCAGAAAACGAAGATCATGGCATCCGGTCCCACCAGTTCATAGGAAATAGATGGGGAAACAGTGGAAACAGTGTCAGACTTTATTTTTCTGGGCTCCAAAATCACTACAGATGGTGACTGCAGGCATGAAATTAAAAGACGCTTACTCTTTGGAAGGAAAGTTATGACCAACCTAGATAGCATATTCAAAAGCAGAGACATTACTTTGCCAACAAAGGTTTGTCTAGTCAAGGCTATGGTTTTTCCTGTGGTCATGTATGGATGTGAGAGTTGGACTGTGAAGAAGGCTGAGTGCCGAAGAAATGATACTTTTGAACTGTGGTGTTGGAGAAGACTCTTGAGAGTCCCTTGGACTGCAAGGAGATCCAACCAGTCCATTCTGAAGGAGATCAGCCCTGGGATTTCTTTGGAAGGAATGATGCTAAAGCTGAAACTCCAGTACTTTGGCCACCTCATGCGAAGAGTTGACTCATTGGAAAAGACTCTGATGCTGGGAGGGATTGGGGGCAGGAGGAGAAGGGGAAGACTGAGGATGAGATGGCTGGAATGGCATCACTGACTCGATGGACGTGAGTCTGAGTGAACTCCGGGAGTTGGTGATGGACAGGGAGGCCTGGCGTGCTGCGATTCATGGGGTCGCAAAGAGTCGGACACAACTGAGCGACTGATCTGATCTGATTGATTAAAAAGGAAATAATACAGATAGGGACAGTTACTAACATACTTCCGTTGAAAGGAGAGGCAGTAAAAATAAAGGCATATATTGGCAGAATTGAGTGGTATACTGAACATGAAGCTGACAAAAGATAATTTGAAAATAAGGATGATGGTACACTGTGAGGCATTAACTGAATCCATAAAAGAAATCACAAACATCTGAGGCTATCCTTAAATACATTTCTATATAATAGGACCAAATCCACTCACTGAAGCACTCCAGAAGGCACACAAAGGTCACTTCGGTTGAAAAGGCAAGTCAAGCCCAGTCTGCCACCTAACTTCTATACACAAGTGTGACAGCGGCGCAGCACTCTGGACTGCAGACACACCACAAGTGCTGGTCGGAGCACGGCCAGCAGCCCAGGGCCAGTCTACAAACATCTTGTGGTCAAGACAGTGAGTGTTTCTAAAACACGGTTTGGAAACAATATGACCAAAGTAAATTTTACATTTGTTGACTCTCACAATAAAAACTGAGCCTTGTATTTTTTTTCATTTCATTTCACTATAATTTATTTGTACTGTATTTTATAAAATACTGGTCTGCAATAGACTAGCAATGAAAAAACTGGTCCTTCACCACAGATAAGACTGAAAAGTGGTGCTGCAAATTATGTTACAAATTATTAATATGTTACAAAAAAGTAAAAGATACAGTAAAAAAAAATTGAAATAAGAAGTAAAAATCTATTAGATGTATATTCGATAATTTTTTTGCTTTTGTGTTTGTCTCAAAGGAAACATATTTATTTAAATAGGCTTCCAGACCACCTGACCTGCCTCTTGAGAAACCTATATGCAGGTCAGGAAGCAACAGTTAGAACCGGACATAGAACAACAGACTGGTTCCAATTAGGAAAAAGAGTACATCAAGGTTGTATATTGTCACCCTGCTTATTTAATTTACATGCAGAGTACATCATGAGAAACGCTGGGCTGGAAGAAACACAAGCTGGAATCAAGATTGCCAGGAGATTTATCAATCACCTCAGATATGCAGATGACACCACCCTTATGGCAGAAAGTGAAGAGGAACTAAAGAGCCTCTTGATGAAAGTGCAAGAGGAGAGTGAAAAAGTTGGCTTTAAGCTCAACATTCAGAAAACGAAGATCATGGCATCTGGTCCCATCACTTCATGGGAAATAGATGGGGAAACAGTGGAAACAGTGTCAAATTTTATTTTTTTGTGCTCCAAAATCACTGAAGATGGTGACTGCAGCCATGAAATTAAAAGACCTTACTCCTTGGAAGGAAAGTTATGACCAACTTAGATAGTATATTGAAAAGCAAAGATACTACTTTGCCAACAAAGGTCCATCTAGTCAAAGCTATGGTTTTTCCAGTGGTCATGTATGGATGTGAGAGCTGGACTGTGAAGAAAGCTGAGGGCCAAAGAATTGATGCTTCTGAACTGTGGTGTTGGAGAAGACTCTTGAGAGTCCCTTGGACTGCAAGGAGATCCAACCAGTCCATCAGTCCTGGGTGTTCACTGGAAGGACTGATGCTGAAGCTGAAACTCCAATACTTTTGCCACCTCATGCAAACAAAGAGTTGACTGATTGGAAAAGACCCTGATGCTGGGAGGGATTGGGGGCAGGAGGAGAAGGGGACAACAGAGGATGAGATGGCTGGATGGCATCACCGACTCGATGGACATGAGTTTGAGTGAACTCCGGGAGCTGGTAATGGACAGGGAGGCCTGGAGGTGGGCTGTGATTCATGGGGTTGCAAAAAGTCGGACACAACTGAGCAACTGAACTGAACTGAACTGAAAATCTTTCATGTCTCAGCAAATTAAAATATTAAGTAGTAGATCTCTGAATTGTATACAATTACATTTGTGCATTTACAGAGAACTAATTCTGTTAAACAAAAACTATGAAAAAGTCAGTATGTGAAACACTAAAATAATTTGTAAATAAAATGAACTTACCCATTGCTACATAGGACTTAAATCGTGTTGATAATCTGTCCACAAAGGCACTTAAAATTTCCAATCCCATTAATGAGACCTACAGATAGAAAGAAATTTTAATGAATACAAATTACAGATGTATAACAATATGTAACTGTGACATAAAGTTCTTCATCTATTACCACTGAAATATTCAGGGTGAACAGTCATGAGCTTAGGGCATGCTATTCTTAAATGGCCAATAACAATAATAATATGCAAATGCAGGAAGATAGTGATATAGCCTATTTGGCAAAATATTAATAACTGCTGAATTAGGTAAAGGGTACACAGGAGTTCACGGACTATATCTGCAAGTTTCCTGTAATGTTGAAATGTTTCTTAAATGAAACATTTAAGCAAAAACAGCACATTTCATTACAGAGGAATTCCAGCTTCTGTCTAGGATGAAGAAACTGGAAACAATGATCACTCCCACTGTAAACAAGAAAAAGCCAAATAATCTACAAAACCGTAACTATTCTTGAATCCATTTAGAAAGCTATGGTTGTAGAATCATCATCTAGCTTGAAATCTTAAGGAAAGACAGATGCCAAGGAGAGATGAGACATAAGCAGTAGGTCACATGTGGAAGAGGACATAAGATGAAGCCACAGTACAAGTGGGTAAAAAGAATTCAGGTATATTCAACTCCTTGTTAATACCTGAGTGTGGGTTAGCGTGAAAATACAGAAACCTATTAGCGGCAGACACAAGGAGAGTTCACGTCTACTTGCAGGCTTTCTCCACAAACCTCCACTAGACACTCACAATTAAGACTGAGAACAGGGCGGGAGATCAGAGAAAGTCTCTTGGTAGTTACAAGTCTTGGTAGAAACGAGTAGCTACCTCTGCAAGCAAATCACAAACCTTTTCCAGCTCCTTGTCCTATAAGAAACAAAAGTTTGAAGCTACAGATGGAAAGAGAAACACTGTTATCCTCCTGACAGAGGTAAAAACTAACAACTACTAAGAGAAAAGGGAAAAAAAAAAAAGCCTTCTACTTCAAGGGCAGGAGCAGGAAACCACGCTGGGCTCTCGTGGTTAAAGCTCTCCAGGTGAGGAGGGACAGGATTTCTGACAGAGCTTTACCTTAAGGGTCAGGGACAGAGGGTTCCTAAGACTGAAGCTGGGCCAGGAAAACAGAATAGCCCCACTACTCATAAACGAGGCAGCAAGGTAAGAAGAAGCAACCGCAGTTTACCACTGGGGAAAGGAGAAAACCCCTCTCTGAAGTACAAGAAAAAAGAGACAGCCTAAAGTGTATGTAGAGGATTTACAAGCTGGAATCAAGACTGCAAGAAGTATCAACAGCCACAGATATATAGATGATACTACTCTAATGGCAAAAAATAAAGAACTAAAAGAGCCTCTTGATGAGGGTGATAGACAAGAGTGAAAAGTCTGTCTTCAAACTCAACATTCAAAAAACTAAGATCATGGCATCTAGTCCCATCATTTCATGGCAAATAGAAGAGGAAAAAGTGGAAGCAGTGACAGATTTTATTTTCTTGGGCTCCAAAAATCACTGTGGATAGTGACTGCAGCCATGAAATTAAAAGATGCTTGCTCCTTGGAAGAAAAGCTATGACAAACCTAGACAGCATATTAAAAAGCAGAGACACCACTTTGCTGAGAAAGGTCCATCTAGTCAAAGCTATGGTTTGTCCAGTAGTCATGTATGGATGTGAGAGTTGGACCATAAAGAAGGCTGAGCGCTGAAGAATCAATGCTTTCGAATCGTGGTGCTGGAGGAGACTCTGGAGAGTCCCTTGGACTGCAAGGATATCCAACCAGGCAATCCTAAAGGAGATCAACCCTGAATATCTACTGGAACAACAGATGCAGAAGCTGAAGCTCTTGTACTTTGGCCACCTGATGTGAAGAGTCAACTCAATGGAAAAGACCCTGATGCTGGGAAAGACTGAAGGCAAAAGAAGGGGGCAGCAGAGGATGAGATGGTTAGATAGCATCATTGACTGAATGAACATGAATGTGAACAAACTCCAGGAGATAGAGGAGGACAGAGGAGCCTGGCACGCTGCAGTCTATGGGGTCACAAAGAGTCAAACACGACTTAGCAACTGAACAACAACAACAAAGTTGGGGGGTGGGTGCAGAAACAATGAGGACTCAACAATTCCACTCCTAGGTATATACCCAAAGGGATTAAAGCAGGACATAGATGCTTGCATGCCAATGTCATTATACATCATTCATCACAGCCCAAAGGTAGAAAAGCCCAAATGGCCATCAGATTGGTAAATAAACAAAATGTGGTATATGCATGCAATCAAATACAATTTGGCCATAAACAGTAATGACTGATGGGCTTCACGGTGACTCAGACAGTAAAGAATCTGCCTGCAATGCGGGGGACGAGGGTTGGGAAGATCCCCTGGAGGGCATGGCAACCCACTCCAGTATTCCTGCCTGGAGAATCCCTAGGGACAGGGGAGCCTGGCGAGCTACAGTCCATGGAGGTGCAAAGGGTCGGACCTGACTGAGCGACTAGGCACACAGCAGGGTAATGACCAACACAAGCTACAACATGGGCAGACCTTGAAAACATTCTAAGGAGTGAAAAAGCCAGACACGAATGGCTACATGTTGTGTGACTCAACTTCTCAGAAATGTCCAGAACAAACAAATCCAAACAGAGAGAAAGGAGACGAGTAGTGCTTAGGGCTAGTGGAGGTAACAGCTAAATGGTACAGGGGGTTTTTTTGAGGTAATGAAAATGCTCCAAAATCGACTGTGCTGACGGTCATGCATACCTGCAAATACACTAAAAAACAATGAGGTGTGCATCTGAAACAAGGGAACCGTGTAACATGTGAATTACATCAATAAAGCTATTAAAATCTTAACTGGAAGTGCACAGTCACACTCATACACAAAATTTCATAGATGATGAAAGCAATATCTGAAATCAGCAGGAAAAACACACACTCTTAGTAAGAACTCACTTAGGAATCTATCCTGAAGATACACCAGCAAAATTATGAGAAGACACAAAAAGACTAATGCAAGAGACTGGAAACTACCCAAACGTTCATCAGTATGAGACAGATTCAAAAATTATGGTCCATCCACACTACTGAGTACTATGACACTAAAAATAAAACTGAGGGCTACCCAACTTTTGCTTTGCAATGAACTCCAAGATACATTAAGTGAAAAAAGCAAGTTGGAGAGACACATATTTAATATATATTTAAAAATGGGACTACAGGTCGGGGGTGGAAGGGAGGCTCAACAGCAAGGGAATATATGTATACTTAGAGCTGATTCACGTAGTAGAAAGTAACACAATGTGGTAAAGCAATTTTCCTCCAATTAAAAAATTTTAATTAAAAGAAATTTTAAAGGAGGGCTACAAATATTAAGGGATATAGTTATGAATGTTTAAAAAATAACAACAATGGAAAGATAATCAGAAAAAAAAATTTTATGGCTGGGAATAGGGTATAAGTCACAGACAAAGAAAACAGACTACTTTGAATATACCTTCTTTGCAGCAATAACTAATTTCATTGAAAATGAAATAAAATAAGTAAACATAATGGGATGTTAGTCACTCAGTCATGTCCAACTCTTTGAGACCCCATGAACTCTGTAGCCCACCCAGGCTCCTCTATCCACGGAATTCTCCAGCCAAGAATCCTGGAGTGGGTTGCCATTGCTTTCTCTAGGGATCTTCTCGACCCAGGGATCAACCCTAGGTCTCCCACACTGCAGGTAGATTCTTAACCATCTGAGCCACCAGGAAGCCCAAGTAAACTGCAATGTATACTCAATTAACAGCATAACCACACAGAAGACTATTCCAAGTGACTAAAATAAAGCAATTTGACTGTCCCTCTCTAGTGGGATATACCCTAAAGACAAAAACAAAACTCTGCCAAAGAGAAACTGTCAATGTTATTTAGAATTTCTGTTGATAAAAGGAGATATAGATGGAAGATATATAAAAATAGCAAAAACTGCAGTCTTGAATCTGAATATCAGTATGAACTGAAGAAATATTATTCTTTAAAATTAAAAAATCTAGAAACAAAGATCAAATGAGTAACAATAAGTTCCATGAGCACCTACGTTGTAGTTTCCACATACCATTTCCCACAAAAAGGAACCAAGTAGCTGATTCCAGGGCAGGAGCAGGAATATGATCTCATGATACTGGAGAGCAAAGACTACCAAAGATTCTTAGGGTCATCTGATAGAACAGTTTGGATATTAGTAAGAATAATAACTGGGAACTTCCCTGAAGATTCAGTGGTTAAGACTCCACCCTTCCACTGTAGGGGACATGGGTTCAATCCCTGGTTAAGGAACTTGAAATGTATTAGACATATTTAAATGCAAGACTTCGTATGATAATAAAAACTATCTGGCCAACACTGAAGCATGCTAGTTACTTTTACCTCATTATTTTCACAATTAGTAAAGAAAGAAAGAAATTATACAAACTATACAAAAGGAATGAAACAAGGTTCAGAATTTAGAGTTCCAGAATATCACAATCACTGACAGTAATGCCACTTGTAAAGTCTGAACCACCAGCAACCACACACCAGTAGTGGTCTGAATTGGCAGTGGTAACATTTACAGCAACATGGACTGGGGCAGCCATCTGACTAGCATTATGTCTCCCTGGGTAATCAGGCTGGCACATTTATACACTGAAACATTTTATCTCATTGTAACTATATGTAATTTTCCTTTATAGTACAGTGAGAACATACTGGGGATTTTTAAAAATGATGTGTATTGAGTATTATCTATAAACTTTATTTCAGGATTGTAAGGGGGAGCATTAAAAGAGGGTGCTGGCAGCTTCCCTGGCAGTCTAGTGGTTAAGACACCATACTTTCATTGCAGGAGGCATGCGTTTGATCCCTGGTCAGGGAACTAAGATCCCACATGCCACATGGCACAGCCAAAAAAAAAAAAAAAAAAAGGGGGCACTAAATTGGACAGGGTTCACAATCACTACCCTACAGAACTCTCATACACACATACAGGTGACAATGCAAAAGAACAATGTGAATAGTAAAAAGTTAAAAACCTGGATGTTCTTCCAATGTGGCAGGCAAGCGAAAAAGACAAGATCCATATATACAGACAGACTTCAAACAAAAAAAATAGTATACTGTAAGAAATTGATGGTTTATAAGATATACAATCAAGGTTTTGCTAACACTGGAAGGTGGCATCATCCTTCAGATGGTAAAAGAGCTGTGATTTTGTATTACAAGAAAAGACTTGAAATCCTAGCATGTTACTAGCCCAGCACTACACAGTTATAATATAAATGCTATTTAGTGTTCTTCCCATTTTCAGAGTCTACTTATGACATTTACAGACAGACAAAATAAAAAAGAGTAGAGATGACAAGTGATAGGATGTTGAAGAGGTTTACCAAAGTACAGAAAAGGAAAGGAAAATTCTAATGTCCCTTGGTTCAAGTACTCTACCAATTTACCAGGTCTAGGACCTAAGCCAAAATACTGACATCTTTTCTACACAATGAGGAAACAGTACTGGCTTTCTAAGGTCACCTTAAAGATGAAATGAGATAATGGAAACAAAGCACAGAGACAATGCGTGGTACTCACCAAGGGCTCTTTAAATGGTGGTTATCATATTTAACTACATTTTACAAGGAACATTTTACAAGGTTTATTGCTATAACACCATTTTTAAATTTGATTTTTCCAGTGGTCATGTATGGATGTGAGAGTTGGACTGTGAAGAAAAGCTGAGTGCTGAAGAATTGATGCTTTTGAACTGTGGTGTTAGAGAAGACTCTTGAGAGTCCCTTGGACTGCAAGGAGATCCAACCAGCCCATTCTGAAGCAGATCGGTCCTGGATGTTCTTTGGAAGGACTGACGCTGAAGCTGAAACTCCAGTTTCAGCTTTTTGGCCACCTCAAGAGTTGACTCATTGGAAAAAGACTCTGATGCTGGGCGGGATTGGGGGCAGGAGGAGAACAGAACGACAGAGGATGAAATGGCTGGATGGCATCACCGACTCAACGGACATGAGTTCGGGTGAACTTCAGGAGTTAGTGATGGACAGGGAGGCCTGGTGTGCTGTGATTCATGGGGTCGCAAAGAGTCGGACACGACTGAGCAACCGAGCTGAACTGAACTGAAAATCACAGGACGTACCAAAATCAAATGCCAGAGCATATATATTTTATATAATGTACATACCTATCCACACATTTTTAAACCTTCAATTAATGATTTCTCCACTCAGCTGAAGATCCCAACTGCTGGTTTAACATCTCAACTTGGATGTCAAACCACCTTCTCAAACCTAACTTTTTACTTCCTTCACCTGACTGGTTTTCTCAGTCTTCCCCATTTCAGTAAACACTACCCTCTATTAGTGCTTAAGCAATGCAGTGACCCCCAATTCCTCTCTCTCAACCCTCATACTCAATGCCGTTGGCTCTACCATTAAATCACACCCCAATCTCTCACTTCTCAAGTACTGCCACTGTTACCTAACCAGTCTGAGCCACCAACTCTCCGATTCTTTTGCTGCTTTAACTGTCCACTCCTCACAAAGATGGCAACCACTCCAGTACTCTTGCCTAGAAAATTCCATGGACTGAGGAGCCTGGTAGGCTACAGTCCATGGGGTCACAAAGAGCCAGACTCGGCTGAGCAACTACCCTCACTTCACTCACCTCACAAAGCAGCCAAACCTCTAAGTAAAAACCCTCTAATGATTTAGAATAAAATCCTATACAGCTCTTTCTACCTGCCTCCCCAGTTTCACCTCTTTGAACACCTCAACTCACTTAGAAACTCTAGCCACACTGGCCTACTTTATGTTCCTCAGCAGAACTAAGTTCTCTGCATTTGTGGTTTCCTCTGCCCAAAGGCATTCTTCACTCCTATATTTCTTTCCTAAATGTACTCAAATTTCATCTCACTTCCTTTACATCCCAAACAGTCTCATCTTCGCCTCATTCTTTCACATCAGTTGATTCATAAGCACTTATTACATGGAACAAATCTGTATACCCATCTGCCTTCCTCTTTCTAATAGGATCTCCGTGACAGCAGCAATCTCACTCCCCTCAGTGAGGTCTTCACCGACAACTTAAAATTCACACATCTGCATCCTACCCAATGCTTCTATTCCCTTCACTGCTTTTCTCCAAAGCATTTATCATCATCTAAAACAGAAGAGACTCCAGTTATTTATCTTGTTTATTCCTCAGCCCCACGAGAATCCAAGCACACAAAGGCAAGGACTTCTGTCGTTTTTTCATTCTTGTATCCCAGTGCCAAGAAGAATATCTGTACATCGTAGGTCCTCATGTAATAATGTTAGTCGCTCGGTTGTGTCCGACTCTTTGTGACCCCGTGAACTATATATATAGCCCACCATGCTCCTCTGTCCATGGGTCTTCAGGCAAGAATAATGGACTGGGTTACCACCCCCTTCTGTATCTCAAGTGCCCAGAGGAGTGTCTGCACATTGTAGGTCCTTAATTAACACCCAACTGAAGCTGAGTGAATAAGCCTTTCTAGTCTTGTCCATAGGTGGGTTCTCAATATCTGGAAAAATGCTTAGCATTAAGTATACGCACTCAAATTCACTGAAGCAATGAATGTTATTAAAGACACTCAAATTGTGTAGTACTAACAAATCCGAAGAAAAACTATTTTGTTCAGCATAATTTGAAATTTAAGTACACTTCTATTTGTGTGTATATTCAAAAAACTGATACACTTTTTTTCAAAAGATTTCAATAGTCATTGTACCTTCAGTAAAAAATGATGACTCAGCTTGGTAACTCAGTATATAAATTTAAAATAAACTAATTAGAATGCCTTCTCCGGAACAATGTCAGAAAAGGTCTTATAGAATTCAGTAGAAAGGAGAGGAATAATGATTCAGGCAGGAGAGATCCAAGTTGATGAATTCATGTCCTTGAGAAGACAAGAGGGCATGGATACACACGCCTTCAATACCTATATGGAGGAACTGGTAGAAGTGAGAAAGGCTCACTTCCATAACAGAAAAGGCAGAGTTACAGGGGCACAAAAGGAAGTCTGTAGCTGAGGTTATGGGAGTTCTCTCCCGATTTCTGAAACTGTCTCAGGCTACAGTGTCTACCGAGGAGCATGGGGAGAGGAGCATGGGGAGAACGTATAGTAGAGATAAGAACTTGAGTCAGGTCCCTGATGGATCTAACTCTGAAGGACCAGTTAAAGGAAAAACAAAGCAATGAGTAGAAGTTCTGGGCAGAGACATCAAAGAAAAAGCAGGATACTGTGGAATCACAGAAGCCAAGAATATGTTTCAGGAGATGGGACTGCTCAACTGTCATTCACTGATGGCACCTCTGAGGAGTGCCGATTCAACCACAGGCAGCATAGGGGTGACATAAGCGTTACCAAAGAGCCAACTTTCTACAGCAGCCTCGGCTACCACACAAAAGCAACTATCTTAAGTGCGTATGCCCTTCCTACAGTGCAAGTAAATTTAGGTCGTGTCTTCCAAAGAAACAAGACTAATCCTCTAAACAGTAATGGTGTATCCTTAAACATTAACTTTTCTCAAAGTTTTCAAAAGTAATACAGAAGCAGTATATAATGGAACACTGAGGTGGTTAATTCTCAAACTGTTTATTATCCTTGTAAAAAGTCAAACCCTTCCAAAACTCTTAAGTTTCATCATTAAATCTGCATAATAATTTTAGAGTTTCCCTTTCTTCTCTATGATGATATTGATTTCAAAGTACAGCCTATTCGCTGTTATAAGTATCTGTTACTAAGAAGAATCACTTCAACCACACGATGCTCGGACCAGCATTTTAAAGCAACACTGCCACCAGAAGACTAGAAAGCAAAGTTACTGCTAAAAACCACAGTACAGGCTGATTACAAAAAGTTTACCTGGTTTCCCAACGTGGCTACATTACAACCTGCCTACTACCGGCTCTTCTGAAACACTCATTCCTTCTTGTACCTCATCTTTTTATTTTTTGCCAGTATCAGCTAACCTGCCATGCCACGGTTTCAAATCCGAGTCAGTCCTTAACTACGGCAAAACAAAATGACACAGAGCGTTCAACTGCTTTGCGTCGACTATAAACGAAAAGCAAATAAATAATGCCATGAAGTCAGACTCTTCACTAGATTTAACGGTAAACTTAATCAGGCACCTTATTACGCTCTAAAGATGCTTTAGACACGAAAAGCACAACCTTTCAGAAACAGAAAATATTATACAAGAAAAAAGAAACCAGGCGATTAAGTAGGATAAAAATACTAATTCAAAAGGATTAACTTGACATCTCTTTTGAACTTAAAATCTGAATCTTCCTGTCCTACGTCTTACCCTGGGTAGTGTTACACAGGTACGTACGAATGTATAATAAAGGGTCTGCTACACTTTTACGCATGTAAATGATCACTAATTGTTTAAAATAGGTGTTGAAACATAATGCCCTAGTGTCAAGGAACTCCACACGGTGTCACGGAATCACTGAATTTGCCACTGCTCACAATCGTGGAAAAAGTTGGTCTTGGTGGGAAGGTGGGCTCCCGCTAGCTTTCGGAGAGGCAGGCTCGCCGCTGGGGGCAAGTCCAGAGGTGCCCGGGGCCGCCCGGGGGCCCACCCGGCCGTCCGAGCACGTCCGGGATTAAAGGGCCGGCGGGAGAGGGCGTGCCCCGCCAGGCCGCGCAGCCGCCGCTTACCCGGTAGTTGCTCGAGCCCACCCAGCCGGTGAGAGCGTCGACCGTCTTGCTCAGACGGGCCAGGTCCTCCTCCAGATCCGGGATGGCGCCCGGTGCGCCGAGGTAGAGCAGCAGCTCCTGTCCGACCTGCAGGCGGCCGCCGACGTCCTTCTGCTGCACCTGGGCGCTGAAGTACTCCATGCTGCGGGGCTCCATGGCCGCGGCCGCCCGCCCGCCCGCCCGCTCGTGAGGGGCCAACTTTCGCCGAGCGCCGCCCAGCCGCCAGAGCGGGGCCCCGCGGGAACGGGCGGGACGCGCTCGGTCCGGCCGAGGCGCGGCTCGCGGGCCGCGGCGGGCGGCGGGAGCAGCGCCAGACACCCAGCGGCCCCCCAAACTAGTCAAACTCGGCGCCCCCCGCGCCCCAACCCGCTTCAGAGGCCGCGGCCGCAGGCGACGTCAGCGCGCGCGTGACGTCAGCGCGACGCCGGCGAGCGAGCGCCCGCCCGCCTGCCCGCTGGTCCTCACACAAGGTTAGCGGAGGCGGCGGCCGCAGCGGGAGCTGCTGGGGGTCGTGGAGCCTCTGGGGAAGTTGTGGTCGGTCTGGGTTGGCACCCCCAGGAAGCCGACAGTTCTCTGCCAGCCGCCACCTCAGCACTCAGCCGTCGCCTTGTAAAATCTTAGGCCCTTTCACGTTTTCCTACACTTTAAATCAATACTTGGGAAAGTTTCTTTGACTTGGAATTCCCCTTCCCTAACTCCACTGCCAGATTTGTGGGGGTTTTTTAGGCTTTGGGCGTTTGGGTTTGTTGGTCGTGGTCTTATTGTTTTTTTGTTGGTTTGTTTGGGATTTTTTGTTTTTTGTTTTTGTAGAATACACTTTCTTGTACAAAAAAAATGTTAATAATGACCCCTGCTTCCAGCCACCGCCACTTGTTGGGTTGCCATTTGATTATCCTTTACAAAAAAAAAAAAAAAAGGTTTAATTTACACAGACTAAAATGCACAGATTTTAAGTGGTCCGTGCGTTTTGGCAAAGGTATTCAAAGTGTGAATAACCACCATCCTAGGAACGATAGAGCCTTGCCAGGAAATACTAATCAGATTTCTATCACCGTAGCGTAGGTTTCCATATTACTTAATTTCACATGACTTCATAGAGTCTGTGCTTTTACTGAGTTGGGCGTTTTCCTTTAGGATGTTTTGAGGTTGATCCAGTGCTGTTGGTGTGTCAGTAGTCCCTTTTTATTGCTGAGTAGGAGTCCTTATATGGAAGCACCACAGTTTGTCACCCCATCACCTGTTTATAGACATTTGCACTGTTTCATTTTTCAGATTTCCGGCTGTAACCAGCCATAACCGCTAGTGTACAAGTCATTGTGCAGAGACACGGTTTCATTTCTCTTTGGTAAATACCAAGTACTAGAATTACTAGGTCTGTGTGATAAGTGTATGTTTAACTGTAGAAGAAACTGCTGAACTGTTTTCCAAAATGTCTGTACCATACTAAACTCCCATCAGCAGTGCTCAGAAGTACAGTTGCTCCACATTCTCCACAATATTTAGTATGGTTGGGGTGATTAATTTTATCCATGATGTTGTTCAATCGCTCAGTTGTATCCAACTATTTTTGACCTAGACCACAGCATGCCAGGTTTCCCTGTCCTTCACTAGCTCCCAGAGTTTGCTCAAACTCATGTCCATTGAATTGGGGATGCAATTCAAGCATTTCATCCTCTATTGCCCCCTTTTCTGCTCCTGCCCTGAATCTTTCCCAGGATCAGGGTCATTTCAAATCAGTCAGCCCTTTGAATCAGGTGGCCAACGTATGGAAGTCATGTTAGTGGGTGTAAACTGTTCTAGAATACATTCTAAGTGGACATGTTATTTACCTTCCTGCTAATTATTTCCAGCCACAATTTAATAATTTTAAATATCTGTCTTCTGTTACACAGAAACTCCAAGATCACTCGTGTTTTCCCTAGGATGGTGCTAGACAAATAATGGGTGCTCAATCAATTTAAGCTGAATAAGTGAATGAATTTAATGAAATGCTCACATTAACAAAATAAGAACAAAATAATAATACACTCTCCAAATCCAAAGAAACCTTTTCTGTGTTTACTCTGAGGTTTTTTTTTTCCCCTATATTACTCTGTTTCTCTTTGTATCATGATGTAAAGTTTCTTCCATCGTTAATTAGCTGTAATTTCCATGCAGTTGGGCCTAAATCAACTACTATAATAACTGTTCCTTGCTGTCTAGAGGTTCCTTTCCTAAGGGTTGTTGTGATGGTGTTCATTCGCTAAGTTGTGTCCGACTCTTTGTGACCGTATGAACTGCACCATGCCAGGCTTCCCTGTCCTTCACTGTCTCCCAGAGTTTGTCAAATTCATGTACATTCGGTAATGCTATGTAACCATCTCATCCTCTGCCACACCCTTCTCCTGCTCTCAACCTTTCCCAGTATCAGGGGTCTTTTCAAGTGAGTCAGCTCTTCACATCAGGTGGCCAAAGGATTATACCTTCAGCTGCAGCGTCAGGCCTTCCAATGAGTATTCAGGGTTGATTTCTTTTGAGATTGCCTTGTTTGATCTCCTTGCAGTTCTAAGGACTTTCAGGAGTCTTCTCTAGTACCACAGTTCGAAAGCATCAATTCTTTGGCACTCAGCCTTTTTTATGGTTCATTTCTCACATCCATACATGACTACGGGAAAAACCATAGCTTTGACTATACTGACCTTTGTCAGCAAAGTGATATCTCTGCTTTTTAATATACTGTCTTAAGTTTGTCATAGCTTTCCTTCCAAGGAGCAAGCGTCTTTTAATTTCATGGATGCAATCTCTGTCTGTAGGAAATTTTGGAGCCCAGGAAAATATAATCTGTCACTGCTTCCACTTTTTCCCCTTCTATTTGCCAAGAAGTGATGGGACCAGATATCATGACCTTAGTTTTTGGAATGTTGAGTTTTAAGCCAGTTTTTTCACTATCTTCTTTCATCCTCATCAAAAGGCTTTTTAGTTCCTCTTCACTTTCTGCCATTAGAGTGGTATCATACATCCACATATCTGAGGGGTTGATATTTCTCCAAGCAGTCTTGATTCCAGCTTGTGACTCAGCCAGCCCAGTATTTCGCATGATGTACACTGCATATTAGTTAAATAAACAGGGTGACAATATGTACAGCCTTATCGTACTCCTTTCCCAATTTTGAACCAGTCAGTTCCATGTAAGGTTCAAACTGTTCCTTCTTGACCCACATACAGGTTTCTCAGCAGACAGGTAAAGTGGTCTGGGATTCCCATATCTTTAAGAATTTTCCACATTTATTGTGACTACACAGTCAAAGGCTTTAACATAGTCAATAAAACAGAAATCAGTGTTTTTCTGGAATTCCCTCACTTTCTTTCAGTTCATTTCAGTTCAGTTGCTGGGTCATGTCTGATTTTTTGGATTACAGCATACCAGGCTTCCCTGTCTATCACCAACTCCCAGAGCTTACTCAAACTCGTGTCCATTGAGTTAGTGATGCCATCCAACCATCTCATCCTCTGTTGTCCCCTTCTTCCGCCTTCAGTCTTTCCCAGCATCAGGGTCTTTTCCAATGAGTCAGTTCTTCGCATCTGGTGACCAAAGTATTGGAGCTGCAGCTTCAGCATTAGTCCTTCCAGTGAATATTCAGGACTGATTTCCTTTAGGACTGACTCCTTGCTGTCCAAGGGACTCTCAAGAGTCTTCTCCAGCACCACAGTTCAAAAGCAATAATTCTTCAGTGCTCAGCTTTCTTTATGGTCCAACTCTCACATCGATCCATGACTACTGGAAAAACCATAGCTTTGACTAGACGGACCTTTGTCAGTAATGTCTATGCTTTTAATATGCTGTCTAGGTTTGTCATAGCTTTTCTTCCAAAGAGCAAGTGTCTTTTAATTTCATGGCTACAGTCACCATCTGCAGTGATTTTGGAGCCCAAGAAAATACAATCTCTCACTGTTTTCATTGTTTCATCATCTATTTGCCATGAAGTGATGTGGCCAGTGTCATGATCTTCCTTTTTGGAGTGTTGAGTTTAAGCCAACTTTTTCACTCTGCTCTTTCACTTTCATCTAGGCTCTTTAGTTCTTCTTCACTTTCTGCCGTAAGGGTGGTGTCATCTGCATATCTGAGATTATTGATATTTCTCCCCACAGTCTTGATTCCAGCTTGTGCTTCATCCAGCTTGTCATTTGTATGCATGATGTACTCTGCATACAAGTTAAATAAGCAGGGTGACAATATACAGCCTTGACGTACTCCTTTCCCAATTTGGAACCAGTCTGTTTTTCCGTGTCTAGTTGTAACTGTTGCTTCTTGACCTGCATACACATTTCTCAGGAAGCAGGTAAGGTGGTCTAGTATTCCCGTCTCTTGAAGAATTTTCCACAGTTTGTTGTGATTCACACAGTCAAAGGCTTTGGCATAATCAATAAAGCAGAAATAGATGTTTTTCTGGAACTCTCTTGCTTTTTCAGTGATCCAGCAGATGTTGGCAATTTGATCTCTGGTTCCTCTGCCTTTTCTAAAACCAGCTTGAACATCTGGGAGTTCACAGTTCACGTATTGCTGAAGCCTGGCTTGGAGAATTTTGAGCATTACTTTACTAGCATGTGAGATGAGTGCAATTGTGCGGTAGTTTGAACATTCTTTGGCATTGCCTTTCTTTGAGATTGGAATGAAAACTGACCTTTTCCAGTCCTGTGGCCACTGCTGAGTTTTCCAAATTTGCTGACATATTGAGTGCAGCACTTTCACAGCATTATCTTTTAGGATTCTAAATAGCTCAACTGGAATTCCATCAACTCCTCTAGCTTTGTTCATAGTGATGCTTCCTAAGGCCCACTTGACTTCGCATTCCAGGATGTCTGACTCTAAGTGAGTGATCACACCATCGTGATTATCTGGGTTGTGAAGATCTTTTTTGTACAGTTCTTCTGTGTATTCTTGCCACCTCTTCTTGATATCTTCTGCTTCTGTTAGGCCCATACCATTTCTGTCCTTTATTGAGCACATCTTTGCATGAAATGTTCCCTTGGTATCTCTAATTTTCTTGAAGAGGTATCTAGTCTTTCCCATTCTGTTGTTTTTCTCTACTCTCTTCTTTGTTCATTTAAGAAGGCCTTCTTATCTCTCCTTGCTATTCTCTAGAACTCTGCATTCAGTTCGGTTTATCTTTCCTTTTCTTCCTTGCTTTTTGCTTCTCTTCTTTCCTCAGCTATTTGTACAGCCATAAGGGTTACAGAAGAATATAAAAAGAGGGTCCAATCCACAGAAGTTTATGTTCTGTTAATAATTACCAGTGACCAGGTGCAGTATGTTGTATAGAAAACAAAAAAATATGTAGGAGCTGTGGATTCCAGTTTCAGCCCTATTTGTCCCTGTGACTAAAAGTGACTGAATTTGTATAGCTCAAGGTCTTTGGGTTATAAGATAACTAAGTAGTCTTCATGTTATAAGACAACATGCGTATAGTGTCTGAGTAGGGCTTCCCACGTGGCTCAGTGATAATGAATCTGCCAGCCAGTGCAGGAGATGCAGGAGACCCTGGTTCAATCCCTGGGTAAAGAAGATCCCCTGGAGAAGGCAATGGCAAAGCCGTTCCAGTGTTCTTGCCTGGGAAATCCCATGGACAGAGGAGCCTGGTAGGCTACAGTCCATGGGGTCGCAAAAGATTTGGACATGACTAAGTGACTAAAGCAACAACAGCAAGTATTTGAGTAACTCTGCAACTACCTATGCAATGTCTAGTTAACACTGGCTACCATTACCTGTGTATATCCTCTGTATGTTTCATTAATTCATCAACAGATATCTTCTGAGAGCTTGTTATGCTATGCACTGTACCATAGGCCACAGATGCAAAGTTCATTTAGATATGATCTCTGCCCACAACATACCTATGTAGAGACAAGAAAGTCAACATGTCTAGGATGCAAGGATCGGGTAAGCAGAGGGTTTCTGGAAGCCTGGGTGAGAGTCCCTCCTTGTCTAGCTGGCACAGAGAACAGAGGTGGGAGAGTTGTAAATTTGGAAGGTTTCCTTGAAGAGGTTTATATATAGAGGTTTGAGACTATATAGGATTTGGCAGAGGTTTGAGAATATATAGGATTTAACTAATTAAAGAAGCAGTTCTTTCATAAAATCCAGCAGCCCCATTCCTGGGCATATTTACTAAACAAAACCATAATTCA
This sequence comes from Bos mutus, assembly GCF_027580195.1. Lineage (NCBI taxonomy): Eukaryota > Metazoa > Chordata > Mammalia > Artiodactyla > Bovidae > Bos > Bos mutus. The sequence continues at coordinate 8,168,626 of NC_091638.1, forward strand.
AGAAGTTCAAAAAAGAGGGAATATATGTATATATATATAACGGATTCATTTTTCTGTATAGTAGAAACTAACACAACATTGTAAAGCAACTATACTCTGATAAAAATTAGTTTAAAATAAACCATAATCAGAACAGATACATAAATCTGCTGTGTTCATAGGAGCACTATTTACAATAGCCAAGGCATGGAAAGAACCTAAATGTCCATCAACAAATGAACAGATAAAGAAGATGTGGTACATATATACAATGGAATATTTCTCAACTATAAAAAGAATGAAATAATGCCATTTGCAGCAATATGGATGGACCTAAACATGATCAAGTGAAGTAAGTCAGAAAGAGGAATACAAACACCATATGATCACTTATATGTGGAATCTAAAATACGACACAGACGAACATACCTACAAGACAAAAACAGGCTTACAGAGGACAGGCTCGTGTTTGCTCTGGGACAGGAAAGGGTGGAGGAAAGAAGGACTGAGAGTTTGGGATTCGCAAATGCAAACTGTTACATATAGGGTGGTTGAACAACAAAGTCCTATTGTATAGCACAGGGAACTATATTTAACATCCTGTGGTAAACCACAGTGGGAAAATAATATGAAAAAGAATATGCGTGTGTGCTAAGTAAACAGCAACACTGCATAGGAACGTGGAATGTCAGGTCCATGAATCAAGGCAAATTGGAAGTGGTCAAACAGGAGATGGCAAGAGTGAACATTTTAGGGTCAACATTTTAGGGATCAGCGAACTAGAATGGACTGGAATGGGTGAATTTAACTCAGATGACCATTATATCTAGTACTGCGGGCAATATCCCTTAAGAGAAACAGAGTAGCCATTATAGTCAACAAAAGAGTCCAAAATGCAGTACTTGAATGTAATCTCAAAAATGACAGAATGATCTCTGTTCGTTTCCAAGGGAAACCATTCAGTATCACCGTAATCCAAGTCTATGCCCCAACCAGTAATGCTGAAGAAGCTGAAGTTGAATGGTTCTATCCTTCTAGAACTAACACCCAAAACAGATGTCCTTTTCATTATACTGGACTGGAATGCAAAAGTAGGAAGTCAAGAAACACCTGGAGTAACAGACAAATTTGGCCTTGGAATACGGAATGAAGCAGGGCAAAGACTAATAGTTTTGCCAAGAAAATGCACTGGTCATAGCAAACACCCTCTTCCAACAACACAAGAGAAGACTCTACACATGGACATCACCAGATGGTCAACACCGAAATCAGATTGATTATATTCTTTGCAGCCAAAGATGGAGAAGCTCTATACAGTCAACCAAAACAAGACCAGGAGCTGACTGTGGCTCAGATCATGAACTCCTTATTGCCAAATTCAGACTTAAATTGAAGAAAGTAGGGAAAACCACTAGACCATTCAGGTATGACCTAAATCAAGCCCCTAAAATAGATTTAAGGGACTAGTTCTGATAGACAGATTGCCTGATGAATTATGGATGGTGGTTCGTGACATTGTACAGGAGACAGGTATAAAGACCATCCCCAAGAAAAAGATATGCAAAAAAGCAAAATGGCTGTCTGAAGAGGCCTTACAAATAGCCGTGAAAAGAAGAGAAGAGAAAAGCAAAGGAGAAAAGGAAAGATACACCCATTTGAATGCAGAGTGCCAAAGGATAGCAAGGAGAGAGAAGAAAGCCTTCCTCAGTGACCAATGCAAAGAAATAGAGGAAAACAACAGAATGGGAAAGACTAGAGATCTCTTCAAGAAAATTAGAGATACCAAGGGAACATTTCATGCAAAGATGGGCTCGATAAAGGATAGAAATGGTATGGACCTAACAGAAGCAGAAGATATTAAGAAGAGATGGCAAGAATACACAGACGAACTATATAAAAAGACCTTCATGACCCAGATAATCACAATGGTGTGATCACTCACCTAGAGTCAGACATCCTGGAATGTAAAGTCAAGTGGGCCTTAGGAAGCATCACTACAAACAAAGCTAGTGGAGTTGATGGAATTCCAGTTGAGCTATTTCAAATCCCAAAAGATGATGCTATGAAAGTGCTGCACTCAATATGCCAGCAAATTTGGAAAACTCAGCAGTGGCCACAGGACTGGAAAAGGTCAGTTCTCATTCCAATCCCAAAGAAAGGCAATGCCAAAGAATGTTCAAACTACCGCACAATTGCACTCATCTCACACACTAGTAAAGTAATGCTCAAAATTCTCCAAGCCAGGCTTCAGCAATACGTGAACCGTGAACTCCCAGATGTTCAAGCTGGTTTTAGAAAAGGCAGAGGAACTAGAGATCAAATTGCCAACATCCGTTGGATCATGGAAAAAGCAAGAGAGTTCCAGAAAAACATCTATTTCTGCTTTATTGATTATGCCAAAGCCTTTGATGGTGTGAATCACAACAAACTGTGGAAAATTCTTCAAGAGATGGGAATACCAGATCACCTGACCTGCCTGTTGAGAAATCTGTATGCAGGTCAGGAAGCAACATTTACAACTGGACATGAAACAACAGACTGGTTACAAATCAGAAAAGGAGTACATCAAGGTTGTATATTGTCACCCTGCTTATTTAACTTCTATAAAGAGTACATCATGAGAAATGCTGGGCTGGTGGAAGCACAAGCCATAATCAAGATTGCTGGGAGAAATATCAATAACCTCAGATATGCAGATGATACCACCCTTATGGCACAAAGCGAAGAAGAACTAAAGAGCCTCTTGAGGAAAGTGAAAAAGTAAAGAGTAAAAAAGTTAGCTTAAAGCTCAAGATCGAGAAAACTAAGATCATGGCATCTGGTCCCATCACTTCATGGCAAATAGATGGGGAAACAGGGGAAACAGTGGAAACAATGGCAGACTTTATTTTTGGGGGGCTCCAAAATCACTGCAGATGGTGATTGTAGCCATGAAAGTTAAAGACACTTACTCCTTGGAAGGAAAGTTATGACCAACCTAGACAGCATATTAAAAAACCAGAGACATTTCTTTGCCAACAAAGGTCTGTCTAGTCAATGCTATGGTTTTTCCAGGAGTCATGTATGAATGTGAGAGTTGGACTGTGAAGAAAGCTGAGTGCTGAAGAATCGATGCTTTTGAACTGTTGTCTTGGAGAAGACTCTTGAGAGTCCCTTGGACTACAAGGAGATTCAACCAGTCCATCATAAAGGAAATCAATTCTGAATATTCATTGGAAGGACTGATGCTGAATCTGAAACTCCAGTACTTTGGCCACCTGATGGGAAGAACTGACTCATTTGAAAAGACCCTGATGCTGGGAAAGATTAAAGGTGGGAGGGAAAGGGGACAACAGAGGATGAGATGGGTGGATGGCATCACCAACTCAATGGGTTTGAGTAAACTCCAGGAGTTGGTGATGGACACGGAGGCCTGTTGTGCTGCAGTCCATGGGGTTGCAAAGAGTCGGACATGACTGAGCAACTGAACTGAACTAACTTTTTTCTGTCGTGTGTTACTCTTTTCGATCCTATGGACTGTAGCCCTCCAGGCTCCTCTGTCCATGGGTATTTCCAAGGAAGAATACTGGACTGGGTTGCCATGCTCTCCTGCAGAAGATCTTCCAGACCCAGGGATTGAACCTGCATCTCTTAGGTCTCCTGCATTGTCAGCAGGATATATATATATATATATATAGCTAAGACACCTTGTTATACAGCAGAAATTAAACAACATTGTAAATCAAGTATACTCCCAAAAAAGTTTTTTTTTAAAAAGTGGGGTGTTTTGAGGAATAACCTGTTTATCTATAAGATGTAGACTTGACTATTTAAATTTAACATTTGTTATTATCATTACATACCTCCTACAAAATCTACTTATTTCTCTATATCACTGTTGTCTGTCCTCTGTTGAACATCCGTAGAACAGAAAGTTCTCAAACCTCCTAGTTCAGCACTTTATCTCAGTCATTTTTCACACACCCATAGACCAAAAGAAACACCTAACAATTACCATCTACTTAATACTAAGATCCAAACAACTTAATGAGTATTCACGTCCTAACATCTTGGTAGACATATGAAAAATAATACACATAAACTGAAGGAAGTGCATTTTCATTTCGTTCTTAAATAACACACTAATAAAGTGTCTATACCTGTGGATACACTGCACAACTTCTAAAACCTTGAAATCAGACTGGACATGGCCATCTGCATCCTGTGGTCCACTGATTTTCGTGTAGCACTTGCTTTTTATCACAGCAACCACAGAAAACAAAGCCTTGTAAAAATAAGATATCAGTGCAAAAAATGTACCACAATCTAATGTTGGAACTTTGAACTCCTTGGAGCTGGTAGTTCACTCTATGACTGACGTATGCCAAATATCGGAGAAGGCAATGGCACCCCACTCCAGTACTCTTGGCTGGAGAGTCCCATGGATGGAGGAGGCTGGTAGGCTGCAGTCCATGGGGTCGCTGGGAGTCGGACACGACTGAGCGACTTCACTTTCCCTTTTCACTTTCATACATTGGAGAAGGAAATGGCAACCCACTCCAGTGTTCTTGCCTGGAGAATCCCAGGGATGGGGGAGCCTGGTGGGCTGCCGTATCTAGGGTTGCACAGATTCGGACACGACTGAAGTAACTTAGCATAGCATAGCATAGCATGCCAAATATCACTGTTGCCCTTTAAAGTTAAATTATTTTGGAATGCTCTTTCTTTTATTTTTATTTTTTTTCAGCCACTCTGCACCAGCAGGCGGAAACCTACTTTCCTGACCTGGGATCGAAGCCATGTCCCCTGCACTGGAAGCATGGGAGTCTTAACCACTGGACCACCAGGAAAGTCCCCTGGAATGCTCTTGGTGAGTTTCTGGCAGCACACTGCTGTACTTGAGCACACAGTTTAGGAATCTTGGCAGACATATCTGATGATGCTTGAGTTATCAGAGAGACAAAGAGGATAAGAAACAAAAATAGCAGCTCATACAGGAAGAAGGCGTAGGTCTAGTGAGAAATGGATTTCACGAAGGCCATTGCTCAGCTTGACACTTGTTAGGTCTTTTTAAAAAAAATATTTATTTTTGGCTGTGCTGGTTCTTCCTTGCTGCACAGGCTTTTCTCTAGTTGCAGTGAGCAAGTGCCAGAATCCAAAATAAAGCAAATTTTACTTTCCTTAAGCCCAAAAATGCTTCCCCAGTTGTGGTGTGGGGGCTTCCCATTACAGTGGCTTCTCTTGTTAAGGAGCAAGGCTGTAGGCCGCATGGGCTTCATGGGCTCTAGAGCACAGGCTCAGAAGTTGGGGAGCATGGGCTTAGTTGCTCAGTGGCGTGTGGGATCTTCCCTGATCAAGGATCAAATCCTGTGTCTCTGTGTTGCCAGGTGTACTCTTTGCCAGTGAGCTACCAGGGAAGCCTGACACATGTTAGGTCTTTTAATCCTCCAAGCAGCCCTATGTGGAAGATATTATGTCGCCATTTTAAAGACGAGAAAGCTAAGGCTCAAATGTTAAGTCTCCAGCCTCACTCATGAGTTCAGATTCATGATTTAAACACAGGATATCTGGCTTCTCCCCAGCAGATAATTTTAAAGGAAAGAAAACAAACAAGCAAAAAAAGTTTGTAATTTACTACCAAAATAATAACACTCCTTATATATAATAGTCTTTCTTTGAATATCTAGGCAATAATTTCACTGAGAATCTGCTTTCCTCTGAATTGCTGTTAAAAAGAAAAGGACAAGAAGATAAAGGAAATGGGTAGAAAAATTAAGGGAAAAAACAGCATAAGAAACAACTACATTTTTTTCATAATCAGTCACCAAATGTATTTGGGAGTACAAGTTTATTTTTAACTGGCAACAAGACTGAAATAGATCATATAAATACAGGAGACTGACGTCCTGACCTATTTGTTCATTATTTGTGATAATCGTGGAAACTTTGACTCAACTTTGTTCTGACACTGGACTTTATTTTCCACATGGAGACTGACAGACAAATCACCACACTGCTAGTTTAAAACTATACTTCCAACAAATATCCATCAAGGGGGGCATGGTGTTAGTGATACTGGAGTGTGGGGGTTGGGTGGCTTACCAAAGACAGATCACAATCTCTCCTCAAAGGTTAAAAGGTGTTCAGAGTGTTAAAATGAGCGTTCAGAGCAGCTTTATTCATGAGTCCAAACTGGAAACACCCCAAACACCCACCAACAGGAGAACTGATGGCTGTGGTACATAGCGTACAATGGAATTCTACAAAGCGATAAAAAAACAAACTACTGATGCGCTTGCCAATGAGGATGAATCTCAAAAACACCATGCTGAGCACAAGAAATCGTATACAAAAGAATATATACTCTGTGATTCTATAATCGAAAGTGGGATCCGGCTGCGCAGAGCTCAAAAGCCATTAGAGGCAAGATTGTTGGAAAAGAAAGTTTGCTTTATTTTGGATGCTGGTAACTAGGGGGAGGGGGAATAGGGGGCATTGCAGATGCCTGTCCAAAGGCCCATCCCATCAACTGACTACCAGCCGGCAAGAGCTTTTATAGGCTGAGGGAGAGGGCTGCGTGCAAAAAAGTTCAGTCAGCAGTGACAGATGTATTGAAATTGGTCATCAGTGGTGTGGTCAGTGTCATCTTGATCGTTTTCAGTTCAGTTCAGTTCAGTTCAGTCACTCAGTCGTGTCCGACTCTTTGCGACCCCATGAATCGCAGCACGCCAGGCCTCCTTGTCCATCACCAACCCCTGGAGTTCACCCAGACTCATGTCCATCGAGTCAGTGATGCCATCCAGCCATCTCATCCTCTGTTGTCCCCTTTTCCTCCTGCCCCCAATCCCTCCCAGCATCAGAGTCTTTTCCAATGAGTCAACTCTTCGCATGAGGTAGCCAAAGTACTGGAGTTTCAGCTTTAGCATCAGTCCTTCCAAAGAAATCCCAGGGCTGATCTCCTTCAGAATGGACTGGTTGGATCTCCTTGCAGTCCAAGGGACTCTCAAGAGTCTTCTCCAACACCACAGTTCAAAAGCATCCATGTTTCGGTGCTCAGCCTTCTTCACAGTCCAAATTTCACATCCATACATGACCACGGGAAAAACCATAGCCTTGACTAGACGGACCTTTGTTGGCAAAGTAATGTCTCTGCTTTTGAACATGCTATCTAGGTTGGTTATAACTTTCCTTCCAAGGAGTAAGCGTCTTTTAATTTCATGGCTGCGGTCACCGCAGTGATTTTGGAGCCCAGAAAAATAAAGTCTGACACTATTTCTACTGTTTCCCCATCTATTTGCCATGAAGTGATGGGACCAGATGCCATGATCTTCGTTTTCTGAATGTTGAGCTTTAAGCCAACTTTTTCAGTCTCCTCTTTCACTTTCATCAAAAGGCTTTTGAGTTCCTCTTCATTTTCTGCCCTAAGGGTGGTGTCATCTGCATATCTGAGGTTATTGATATTTCTCCCGGCAATCTTGATTCCAGCTTGTGTTTCTTCCAGTCCAGCGTTTCTAGTGATGTACTCTGCATATAAGTTAAATAAACAGGGTGACAATATAAGCCTTGACGTACTCCTTTTCCTATTTGGAACCAGTCTGTTGTTCCATGTCCAGTTCTAACTGTTGCTTCCTGACCTGCATACAAATTTCTCAAGAGGCAGGTCAGGTGGTCTGGTATTCCCATCTCTTTCAGAATTTTCCACAGTTTATTGTGATCCACACAGTCAAAGGCTTTGGCATAGTCAATAAAGCAGAAATAGATGTTTTTCTGGAACTCTCTTGCTTTTTCCATGATCCAGTGGATGTTGGTAATTTGATCTCTGGTTCCTCTGCCTTTTCTAAAACCAGCTTGAACATCAGGAAGTTCACGGTTCACATATTGCTGAAGCCTGGCTTGGAGAATTTTGAGCATTACTTTATTAGCGTGTGAGATGAGTGCAATTGTGTGGTAGTTTGAGCATTCTTTGGCATTGCCTTTCTTTGGGATTGGAATGAAAACTGACCTTTTCCAATCCTGTGGCCTCTGCTGAGTTTTCCATATTTGCTGGGCATATTGAGTGCAGCACTTTCACAGCATCATCTTTCAGGATTTGAAATAGCTCAACTGGAATTTAGGCAGAGTTAATCTTCAGTTCCAGGACGGGTTTGTTTCCATTTTTCTGAGGCCAGTTCTCAGAACTGTGCAGCTTACGCCATGGCTAATCCCCAGGTGGCGCAGTGGTAAAGAATCCGCCTGCCGATGGAGGAGATGCGGGAGACTCAGGTTTGATCCCTGGGTTGGGAAGATCCCCTGGAGAAGGAAATGGCAACCCACTCCAGTATTCTTAGAGAGAATCCCATGGAGAGAGGGGCCTGGCAGACCACAGTCCAGGGGGTTGCAAAGAATGGGACACAGCTGAGCAAAGCTGAGCATGCACACACGCATGTCATGGCTACAGTCTAGTCATCGTGTAGTTAACTTCTCCACCTGACGGGTTTCAGTGTTTATAAGGTAACTCACAGGATATTCAGAATGTTATCTATAGTCCTTTTCATACTGTTCATGCGGTTCTCCAGGCAAGAATACTGAAGTGGTTTGCCATTCCCTTCTCTCTTCAGACTTAAATTGAAGAAAGTAGGGAAAACCACTAGACCATTCAGTTATGACCTAAATGAAATCCCTTATGATTATACAGTGGAAGTGAGAAATAGATTTAAGGGCCTAGATCTGATAGATAGAGTGCCTGATGAACTATGGAATGAGGTTCGTGACATTGTACAGGAGACAGGGATCAAGTCCATTTCCATAGAAAAGAAATGCAAAAAAGCAAAATGGCTGTCTGGGGAGGGCTTACAAATAGCTGTGAAAAGAAGAGAAGCGAAAAGCAAAGGAGAAAAGGAAAGATATAAACATCTGAATGCAGAGTTCCAAAGAATAGCAAGAAGAGATAAGAAAGCCTTCTTCAGTGATCAGTGCAAAGAAATAGAAGAAAACAACAGAATGGGAAAGACTAGGGATCTCTTCAAGAAAATCAGAGATACCAAAGGAACATTTCATGCAAAGATGGGCTCAATAAAGGACAGAAATGGTATGGACCTAACAGAAGCAGAAGATATTAAGAAGAGATGGCAAGACTACACAGAAGAACTGTACAAAAAAGATCTTCATGACCCAGATAACCACGATGGTGTGATCACTGACCTAGAGCCAGACATCCTGGAATGTGAAGTCAAGTGGGCCTTAGAAAGCATCACTATGAACAAAGCTAGTGGAGGTGATGGAATTCCAGTTGAGCTATTCCAAATCCTGAAAGATGGTGCTGTGAAAGTGCTGCACTCAATATGCCAACAAATTTGGAAAACTCAGCAGTGGCCACAAGACTGGAAAAGGTCAGTTTTCATTCCAATCCCAAAGAAAGGCAATGCCAAAGAATGCTCAAACTACCACACATTTGCACTCATCTCACACGCTAATAAAGTAATGCTCAAAATTCTCCAAGCCAGGCTTCAGCAATGTGTGAACCGTGAACTTCCTGATGTTCAAGCTGGTTTTAAAAAGGCAGAGGAACCAGAGATCAAATTACCAACATCCGCTGGATCATGGAAAAAGCAAGAGAGTTCCAGAAAAACATCTATTTCTGCTTTATTGACTATGCCAAAGCCTTTGACTGTGTGGATCACAATAAACTGTGGAAAATTCTGAAAGAGATGGGAATACCAGACCACCTGACCTGCCTCTTGAGAAATCTGTATGCAGGTCAGGAAGCAACAGTTAGAACTAGACATGGAACAACAGACTGGTTCCAAATAGGAAAAGGTATACATCAAGGCTTATATTGTCACCCTGTTTATTTAACTTATATGCAGAGTACATCACGAGAAACGCTGGACTGGAAGAAACACAAGCTGGAATCAAGATTGCCGGGAGAAATATCAATAACCTCAGATATGCAGATGACACCACCCTTATGGCAGAAAGTGAAGAGGAACTCAAAAGCCTCTTGATGAAAGTGAAAGTGGAGACTGAAAAAGTTGGCGTAAAGCTCAACATTCAGAAAACGAAGATCATGACATCCGGTCCCACCACTTCATGGCAAATAGATGGGGAAACAGTGGAAACAGTGTCAGACTTTATTTTTCTGGGCTCCAAAATCACTACAGATGGTGACTGCAGCCATGAAATTAAAAGACGCTTACTCCTTGGAAGGAAAGTTATGACCAACCTAGATAGCATGTTCAAAAGCAGAGACATTACTTTGCCAACAAAGGTCCGTCTAGTCAAGGCTATGGTTTTTCCCGTGGTCATGTATGGATGTGAGATTTGGACTGTGAAGAAGGCTGAGCACCGAAACATGGATGCTTTTGAACTGTGGTGTTGGAGAAGACTCTTGAGAGTCCCTTGGACTGCAAGGAGATCCAACCAGTCCATCCTAAAGGAGATCAGCCCCGGGTGTTCTTTGGAAGGACTGATGCTAAAGCTGAAACTCCAGTACTTTGGCCACCTCATGCGAAGAGTTGACTCATTGGAAAAGGCTCTGATGCTGGGAGGGATTGGGGGCAGGAGGAGAAGGGGACGACAGAGGATGAGATGGCTGGATGGCATCACTGACTCGATGGACGTGAGTCTGAGTGAACTCCGGGAGTTGGTGATGGACAGGGAGGCCTGGCGTGCTGTGATTCATGGGGTCGCAAAGGGTCGGACACGACTGAGTGACTGAACTGAACTGAACTGATGCTGGTTATTTGCCTTGAGTGGAAAAGGCTTTTGTTTCTGATGCAGGAATCTTGGGTCTTCCGTTAGCATCTATGAAACAGCAAAAGGCTGAGTAATTAGCTTGCAAGTAGGGTAAAATCAAATCCCATTTCCCACAGTCAAAGGTGTTTTTTTTTTCTTTTTTGGTAAAAATAAAATGAAATTCATTAGGAAGTGACAATATTCCATCAAAGAATATGAAAAAGAACATATATATATGTATAACTGAATATATAAATATATATAGGTACAACTGTCCAGAAGAAATTTATACAACACTGTAAATCAACTATACTTCAATAAAATTTTACAAAAAGATTTCATCAGTGTAGTAGATATATTTGAAAAACAATACTAGGTGGCATATAATGAACCCTAGACAAATTAAACGCAAGTGTTAAGGAAGTCTGGCTAAAATAATCTGATAAAACTTCACAGATCGCTCTAGAAATTAATGATGAAATAGACCTACCAGTTGCAACAGTGTTATAAAATTGTTTCTGTGAGTAAATATTTTCTCATAAATTTCCAATATAAGAAAGCCAGGGACTTCCCTGGTGGTCCAGTAGCTAAGGCTCTGCCCTCCCAACGCAGAGGGCATGGTTTCGATCAGTCAGCGAACTAGATTCAGCATGCCATGACTAAGACCTGCTGCAGACCAAAACAGTCAAAGGTAGGTTCCCAAAGACTAGAATGCTTTGTTGAAGAATGGGGCTAAGAGTTAAAAGGGTGATCAAGTCCAGATGCATTGAGAATTATAGTGTTTAATCACCCTGCCTATTAGATAGGCTTTACCCAACTATATTACCAATGGCTTCAAGCCTCCTAATTTCCCACTACGACACTGGGTTACAGGACTTATTTATGTATTTCTTTAACTAGGAAATACCTTTGGGTTTCCTACCATTTTTAAGAATTTGAGTTATGTTCCCACAGGTACCCAACCTCTGGGATCTAATGCCTAATGATCTGAAGTGGAGCTGATGTAATAAATCGCATTGTAAATGTAATGCATGTAAATCATCCCCAAAACCACACATCCCAGTCCGTGGAAAAACAGTCTTTCAGGAAACCAGTCTCTGGTGTCAGAAAGGCTGGGGACTGCTGCTATGAGGGATCATTCAAAGCCAGAGGGAACTTAATGCTTCTTGGCAAGAAGAATTTAACTCAAAACTTTCAACTTCAAAAACGTTTATGTTATCATGCTGGATGTAGAAATAGTCATAAATGAGTGGGGTCCAAGGTGGGAAAAATGATTCTCACATGGCAGATTTAAGAGATACTTCTATAGATAGGAGCACATTAGGCAAATGAATGTGACCTCAGCAAGGAGAAGCAGAGAAGGGCTCCCAGGGACAGGGAAGGAATCTGGATGCAGAGGCAGGAAATACCAGGCTGAGCTCAGCAACCATGGCCTGGCCATTTCAGTTGGTTCCTGGGACTTATATGGAGGAGTTCTTACCAGAATTTTTAAGTCCTAAAAAGGTTTGTCACATGCATTCAATAAGGAAAATAAACAACATTCCACTTTTTCATGGCAGCCAATCTTCTTTTCCATAAGAGTCTGGAAAAATAGGAAATTTTATGTGCAATGAATGATAGGAAATTTTGGTGGTTTGATGTTATCAGGGTGTCCATTGATGGTTTCCCATCAAACATATCAAAGGTGAGTTAGAATGTGGTAAGAAAGCCATGAAAATATCACTGGGAGACATTGCTTTAATGTGAGATTTCTTGCTCACTCCACAAGGATGTACTCAGCCAATATCTTCAAAAATTAATTTTTCCACCTTATAAAAGACTTTTAATTAAAAATTTTTTTGGCCACACTGAGCTGGGCATGTGGGATCTTAGTTCCCCAACCAGGGTCAAATCCATACTCCCTGCATTGGAAGGCCGACTTGTAATCACTGGACCACCAGGGATGTGCCCTGGTTTAAATTTTTCCGTGACAAAGAAAATGATCTACTAACTCTCATTATATCAATTCCTGCTCAGTTGCTTATGACTGGATATTTTATTCCAAGTGTCACTTTTTAAGTTTCATTTAGCAGTGCATTGTCTGATAAGAAAAAAACACACGAAAGTTTGTGTTTTGAAACTTTGGTTTCTGTCTGATTATCCTTCAGTTCAGTTCAGTTCAGTTCAGTCGCTCAGTCGTGTCTGACTCTTTGCAACCCCATGGACTGCCTCATGCCAGGCCTCTCTGTCCATTGCCAACTCCTGGAGTTTACTCAAATTCATGTCCATTGAGTCGATGATCCCATCCAGCCATCTCATCCTCTGTCGTCCCCTTCTCCTCCTGCCTTCAATCTTTCCCAGCATCAGGGTCTTTTCAAATGAGTCAGTTCTTCCCATCAGGTAACCAAAGTATTGGAGTTTCAGCTTCAGCATCAGTCCTTCCCATGAATATTCAGGACTGATTTCCTTTAAGATGGACTGGTTGAATCTCCTTGCAGTCCAAGGGACTCTCGGGAGTCTTCTCGAACACCACAGTTCAAAAGCATCAATTCTTTGATTGTCTTTATTCATTATTTATTACTGAATTACAAATTACTTCAATTTAATGGTTTTAAAAAACAGTATAGGACTTCCCTGGTGGCACAGTAGATAAGAATCCATCTGCCAATGCAGGGGGTGGGTTCGAACTCTGGTTGGGGAAGAATCCACATGCCACAGAGCAACTGAGTCCGTGCGCCCACAACTGCTGAACCCGCGTGCTACAACTGCTGCAGCCTGCGCCCCTGGAGCCTGTTCGCTGCAACAAGAGAACCTACCACGATGAGAAGCCTGTGCACTGCAATAGAGTAGCCCCCGCTCACTGCAACTAGAGAAAGCCCGTGCAAAGCAACGAAGACCCAGCACAGCCAAAAAATATATATGTGTGTATATATATACAGGGGACTCCCTTGGTGGTCCAGTGGCTAAGACTCCTCGCTCCTAATGCAGGGGCCTGGGTTCCATCCCTGGTCAAGGAACCAAGATCCCACACACTGCATGGCACCACCTAAAACAAACAAACAAATCAGTATATATTCATAATCCCACGGATTAGGGTGACCAGGAATTTGAGAGCAACATAGCTGGATGTTTCCTCACACACTCTTTCATGAAGCTATGTTTAAGACATCAACCAGGGCCTGCAATTCGGGAGACCTGGGTTTGATTGCTGGGTTGGGAAGATCCCCTGGAGCAGGGCACAGCAACCCATGCCAGTTTTCTTGCCTGGAGAATCGCATGGACAGAGGAGCCTCGCCAGCCCCAGTCCATGGGGTTGCACAGAGCTGGACACGACTGAAGCGACTTAGCATGCACGCACGCTGTCAGCTGAAGGCTTGACTGGGTTGGAGAATCTCCGTTCCATGTGGCTCACTCCAATGGTTGTGGGCAGGAGGCCTCAGCTCCTCACCTCTTTCATTTTTCCAGAGGTCTGCTTGATCTTTGTGACATTGCAGCAGACTTTTCCCCATGTGAGTGATCCACGATCAAACAGAAGTTGACAGTGCCTTTTATAGCCTCATCTCAGAAGTCACACACCATCGTTGCTCCAATAGTCATTGTTTACAGGGATCAGGGTGGGAGGGATCAATACTACTGTGTGAAAACTGGAGGCAAGAATGGGGATTTGTTATGAAAGCTGATAACACACTATCTTTCATTGTGATGTTTGAAATATGCTGATAATTGCATTTTCAAATGGGAACAGGAATCAAAAGGATTAAGTTTTTACTAGTTAGTTTGAAACAATGAGAACAAAAGAAATTCAGAAAAACCTGAAATTATTGAGGCTACTGACAGTGAGAACTACCCCAGTTTTCCTGTAATTATTTTGACAGTGCTATATTCCAACCATCATTTTAACAAGCTGAAGTCCATTTAAAACATATACAGGATATAATCAGATGTTTAATACAAATTTCTATTATTGTACAAGTGTGAATGAGTCTAAAGATTGGTATCTGGTTTTTGAGAAAACTGAGTAATAATTGCCTGAAACCATTATATTCAAAGTGACTTAAATTCAAATTTGTGGGGCTTCCCTGATGGCTCAGCAATTAAGACTCTGCACTTCCACTACAGGAGGCACAGGTTCTGTCCCTGATCATGGAATTTCCATATGCTGTGTGGTGCAGTTAAAGAAAAAAAATTTGAAAAAAAAAATCAAATTTGCAAACTTAAACTGTAACCACATTTTAAAATTATAAACAGAGAAGTCCTGACTACAGTATTAGAATAAAATTCACAGATCAATTAAAAATTTCGTAAAGCTTCAAGACTATTTTTTTTAATTACCTTGGAAACTGACAATTCTTTTTAAAATCTGGGAACCTCCCTGGGGATCCAGTGGCTAAGACTCTGTGCTTCCCATTCGGTATGTGCAGGTTCAGTGCCTGGTCAGGGAACTAAGATCCCATATGCTTCCTGGCCAAAAAGGAAAAAGAAAAATTGGCAACAAGCTATGTGATTTGTTGTTGTTGTTGTTGAGTCACTAAGTCGTGTCCAGATCTTTGCGACCCAGTGGACTGCAGCATACCAGGCTTCCCTGTCCTTCACTATCTCCCGGAATAGATATTTCCAAATCTGTTCAGGTCAAAAAGAGGTTGCCAATCTGAAAAATATGTTCTTATAAAAATAGCACAGTTAATAAACACACTTGAGTGATTTTTTTTAAGTCATATGTAATCCAGTTCTTTTTCATATAATTGGATGAAAAATTATATTTTTCACGGTTGACTAGGAAATTTTTATTATATTTGTACTGGTGATGTCTGTGAAGATGTATGTTGGTAAACTGATGGAAATATTTTCAACCAAATAGTAACGGATTTTAGCACACAGCATTTTCTGGAATTAAAAATACAGGGATAGGCAGAGATGAAACATATTATGGACAGAACTCCAGAAGTGGTAATTCACATCCAGGCCCTGCTTCGAGAACACATTTTGCAAATAATCTGTTTTTGTAGTTTTTTTTAGAGGGCTAGTAAAGAAGTAAAGATTGCTCTTAAAAGAAATTAGTGGTTTGATCATTTCTTCGAGTATAAGTTATATTTAATATGTTGATTTTGAGAACTTGCTTTACTATGCAGATACATACTGAATTAGAAAGAGCAGCTGATCACAGGTTTCTAACTTAATATTGAATTGTTGTTTTTCTTTATTTATAAAAAAAGAAAGTAAATGCTATGACAAAGAGTAAAATTTGGATTAAATGAATGAATTCTTTATAAGGCCATCTTATCAATCACAAAATTGAATCATTTGCGTTTTAAAAGCTAAACTGTCAGATGACAATTACAAAGTAAAGCTAATATTTTTACTGTATGTGACAAGACTACTGGAGTGAAAATAAAGTCTGAGTTAGAGGAGAATTCAGGCTTCCCTGGCGGCTCAGTGGTAAAAAATCTGCGTGTCAGTGCAGGAGACATGGGTTCTATCCCTAATCCAGGAAGATCCCCTGGAGAAGGAAATGGCAACCCATTCCAGTATTCTTGCCTGGGAAATCCCATGGACAGAGGAGCCTGGCAGGCTGCAGTCCGTGGGGCCATAAAAGAGTTGGACATGACTGAGCGACTAAACGTCAGAGGAGAGTTCATGGTGGAACTATGGGTTGTTTGAGAATTTTGGTTCATTTGTGTTAGATTTCAAATATTGGCAGTTAACTAAGAATCATCAGTAAGCTTTTCCAGTCATTGAAAAAGTCTTTTGACAAGTATCTTGAGAGAATAAGGGAACGGGAATGACCAATCCCCCCTCGCCCCGCTTTTTTTTTTGGCTGAGACCCAGGGCATGCAATCCCCAACCAGGGATTGAACCCACATCCCCTTCTGTGGAAGGAAAGAGTCTTAACCACTGGACCTCCTGGGAAGCCTGGGGAGCAGGAATGGCCAGAAATGAGTTCTGTCTGCCAATAAACCAAATTCAATCCTGTGATGCACAGTGAAAGGCAGCTAAGTATTTTTTCTGCCTAGCACCCTTTCCCACCCACCCTTGAGTTGCAACCAATTTTCCTTTGGGTAACGGGAGAAAGAGACCAACTGCCTTGGTTTGCCCTAACTCAGTGTTAGCACTTAAAGTTCTATGCATAGGAAACTTTATAGTCCTGGGTAAACAGGAAGCATCAGTCATCTAGGAGTGTGAGGTGTGGAGTGGTGACAGGCTCGTTTCTTCCCAGACGTAAGTGTGGCTCTTGATCAAGGTCTGATCACTTACTGCATCCTACCCACGTGGTCACAGTGATTGAATGAAGAATAGATTTGAGCAAAGCTGGTCTGTCTCTACCAGAGGGAATAGGGAAAATGAGCTCTTTTCAACTTGTACCATTTACCATGATCACCATCTTGATTGCCTTGTGGAAAGATCCTTCCTAGAAGCGGAGAGCCAGGGACCTGATCATTTGACCCCTGGAAACAGCCACTGATGAAGCCAGCTGCCACCCTGGACGTTAAACTTACTAAGCTATAAATTCCCTTCTCTGCTCTAGCTTGTTTAAGTTGACTTTCTCTCGCTTACAACCCTAGGAGTCCAACAACCTGTCAGCACGAAGGCACATTTATTAAAATTTTAATCAACAGGAGTCTGAAAATGTACTTTTCCACCTCTTTGTCAGCATTCAGTGCATCTCTACTTAATCATTATCCCACATAGCACTTAAAGCAGGTAAACAAACAAAGAAACAAACAAAATATATATATATATCCATACATTTAACTGTTTGGATTCTAGAAGTATTGTGACACCAACAGCGAAAATAAATTGCCTAGTCTGAGCTGTCAGGTCTCTGTTATTCAGTCTAATTATCCAAAATTGATGCAATAGCTTTCATCAATTAACCAAGGAAACAAGTAGGAAAAGTCCCTTGAAAACTTTCTTGATTAGCAAGACGTGTGAAATGTTTCTGAAGTTAAAATAAGCATGGCCAGGTTATGGATTAGAATGTAAAGCTGACATAAAATTTTAAGAGCCTAGAATTCAAAGACATTTCTTACTTGTGCTTCATTGTTTTAGTTTATATATATATCCCAGGGCACATGTTCTTTTCTCTCTTTTTTTTTTTTTTTGAGTACTTAGGAAAGGTATTTCTGTACAAAACTTAGCAAAGTCTCACAGTGGAAATAGAGACCTATTAAAAACTTTGGAAACAAGCAGAGACTTGACCAGAGCTACTAACAGCAATAGGTAAGATGGTCTGGAAAAAGAGGAGATTACAGATGAGACCCCTTTGGAGTTCAGTACAATTGTCAAGACAAGTAATAGTGACAGTCTCAGTAAAGATAAATGATTTTCTGTTCTGGTTTCTACCTGACCCATGCAAGCGCCAACTATAAAAGGGAAAGGACATACTAAATATTAAACAGTCAACATGTATAAAGTGCTTCATATAGCAAACACCCAGACAGCATTTATCAAGAGCCAGACACTATTCTAAGCACTTTACAAATATTAGCTCATTTAACTCTCATTATAAATTTATGAGATAGTGGGACTTCCCTGATGGTCCAGTGAATAAGACTTTGTGCTTCCAATGCAGAGGGTCCGGGTTCAATCCCGGATCTGGAAATTAAGATCCCACATGTCACGCGATACAGCCAAAAAATAAACAAACAAGTAGAAATGAGACTTTGCACTTTGCTCACCCCTGGGCAGATCCCAGGGACCCACCTCCCAGACCCATCAGTCTATGTGTTCCAATGTTGCATGGGAGGAGCAGAAAGAGCAGTGAGCTATAGAGGTGTCTTGAGGGTAGGAACGAAGGACAACTCAGCAGTGAACTGCTCATATCTGATAAGCCAAGTATCAGATGCCTAGGTGATGAAGAAGATTAGGGATCCTACCAAATTCTCCAGAAGGCAGGAATTTGGATGAAAACTTAAGGAGAAAAGGGTAGCAGGGACCACACAATTTGACCAAGATTAAATTTCCACCACCCCAAGTGGAACAGAGGCTTACAAGAACAATTATAAGGGAAATCATACAGGGAAAAAAAAAATGTAGGGATTTCCCTGTCAGTCCAGTGATTGAGACTCTGCGTTTTCACTGCAGGGGGGCCCAGGTTCGATCCCTGTCCGGGAAATGAGAACCCATAGGCCATGCGGTGTGGCCAAAAAGTAAATAAATAAATAAATATAAAAAGAATGAATGTAATATCTTTGCATATCTGAACATGTTGCCTAAGATTTGTATCTACAAAGCACAGAAGCACAGAGGTCACTGACCTGCATCCTACCATATGCCCATAGAATAGAGTGGCAGAATGAAGGAAGTTACAATGGCAGGGATTCAGTCTTTGAGAAGACAAAGGATCCTCTCAGGGGTTCTCTTAACACTGTGGCTCGCTGTACCTTGTCAACCTCACATGCTCAACTTCCCATACTGTTTCTCCCCAGTTTATATGCTCTCTGCTTCCAACTTTTTGTTTGGAAGTCTTATGTGTCCTCCAAATCCCAGCATATGAAACCATGAAGCTGTGAGCGCTCCTTTTCGATCTCTCTCAGATTCCATCATGTATACATAGAGGATGTTTGTGTGTGTGTGTGTGTCCTAAGCCATCTCAGTCATGTTCCACTCTTTGTGACCCCTTGGACTGCAGCCCACCAGGCTCCTTTGTCCATGGGATTCTCCAGGCAAGAATACTGGAGTAGGTTGCCATGCCTTCCTCTAGGGGTTCTTCCCAACCCAGGGATTGAATTCATGTCTCTTATATCTCCTGCATTAGCAGATAGGTTCTTTACCATTTCTGTCACCTGGGAAGCCCATATATGGAAGATATTTGATATTTTCTGCATGAATAAAAAAGCAATTGACCTCGTCTTATGCTTCTGTCTCTCCATGTCTCACCTCACTAATTAGTTTTTACTTTCCATGCAGGTCTGGACTGTATTATATATATCATCATAATTGTTTCTTTAAAAAAATTATTCTCTTTATTTTATTTATTCTTTTTATTCTTTTATTGAAGTATAGTTGATGTACAATATTATATGTTACAGGTGTACAGGCATATAGTGATTCATAATTGTAAAGGTTATACTCCATTTACAGTAATTGTAAAATGTTGGCTATATTCCCTGTGTTGTACAATATATCCTTGTATCTTACTTTATGCATGATAGTTTGTACCTCTTAATCCTTCACCCCTATATACCCACCTCTCCCCATTACTAGCTTGTTCTCTATGAGTCTGCTTTTTTGCCACATTTACCAGTTTGTAGTATTTTGGAGAAGGCAATGGCACCCCACTCCAGTACTGTTGCCTGGAAAATCCCATGGATGGAGGAGCCAGGTGGGCTGCAGTCCATGGGGTCGCTAAGAGTCAGACACGAATGAGCGACTTCACTTTCACTTTCCACTTTCATGCATTGGAGAAGCAAATGGCAACCCACTCCAGTGTTCTTGCCTGGAGAATCCCAGGGACGGGGGAGCCTGGTGGGCTGCCGTCTATGGGGTCGCACAGAATCAGACACGACTGAAGCAATGCAGCAACAGTATTTTTTTAGATTTAAGATATAAGTGATATCATACAGTATTTGTCTTTCTCTGTCTGGCTTCTCACTTTAAGCATTTTTTTCATAACAGCATCAAATATATAAAAGGTATTCACTGTATATATATGAAAGAATGAATTCCCAGGGTGTCTGTGCAATAAAATAGAATACCTAGCATCTTAGATTGGGTTCTTCCAGAAGCCAACTGAACCACAGATTCAAGTTGAAGTTCTCCTGGCACAGGTTAATAAGGGAGTAAGGGAAGCAGGACAGTGAAGGGGAGGCAGACAAGAAAAGGGTGCAATTTTTGATGAATTCTTGGACATGGTCTGAGCATGTAGGGAGCTCTGGAGCATAAACTGTACCTTGAGTTCCTGCAGTCTTGAGGTTTAGGGAGCTGGGCTTCGTCCACCCTCACTAGTCAGGGGCTGCCTGCCAGCCATCTTGGGGAATGGGCACTCTCAGGCATCTCGAACCTTCCAGATGGTTCCTTCCAATAGCCCAGGGGCAATTCTTTGAAGAAGCTTGCTGGTATAACCCGAGGAGTTTCTGAGGGGTTCTGAGCAGTGTATCTCTGTGTTCATTGCATCTGGGAACACAGGTCATAGAGGGCATCTTTGGTTCATTTTGAACATTATGTTCCTGTTCATCCTGGGTTTTTTTTTTTCTGGTTCATTGATTTTTTTTTTTCCTGATCTGTTTGCTAAACTATATCGTACCTCCTTGTATTTGTTTATATAACACAATAAAAAGAATTTTAATTATTCTTAAACACAAGCAAATACCAGATAGTCCAAAGATTTATATCTAAAAAAGGAAACCATAAAAGTCCTGGAGGAAGGCTCCCAGCCACTTTGGGTGGAAAGTAGGGACTTGAGGTCAAATTACTCTACAGAGGAAATGGAAAGAATTTGTTTTTTATGTTTTTTTTTTTTTTTTTCTTCTGGGAGGGCAAGCACAGAGGAGAGAGGAGTAAGGCAGAAACAACAGATGTAGCCAAAAGACTGCTGGGAACCAGAGTGCCTGATGTTTGATTTTAAGATGCTGTGTGGCTCTGTTCCGCTAAGCGGTTGTTGTAGACAGTTCCAAACCTTGGGTAAATAGGAGCTGCTTCTGGTATAGAAACGAAGAGATGGATCAAAGAGGAGAGATGAAAGAACAATCTGGAACTGCACGATGGAGAGCAAGGGTTCAGTGTCGGCAGCTCACAACAGCCAGGCCAAGAGACCAGAACTCCACAGGGAATTGCAGCGGTCTTGATCGAGGTACTGGATTTCCTTTTCCTGGAGGCATGGAATATGACCAAGCCAATCTTCTCTAGATCCTTCTGATAACTGAACTGCACCGAGGAAGCTAAAAGCCCTTCAATCTTTACAAAGTGCTTTTATAAAATAATATCCAATCATAATATGGGAGAAGTTACATAAGTTGTATGAGAATACGGAATAAGGCAGAATCAGAACCCGAGAAGTTCCCAGTCCAGGCTTCTGTTAAATACTTTTGTTCCCCAGCAGCAGCTTGCAATGACTGGGCCAAAGCTGCTGACTGCATCGGGTGCTGTCTGAAAAGCTTCACAGTGAAACAGGGAATCTCAAAAATGGGTTCATTTAAATCCCCTCTGTGTCATAACTGCCTGAAAAGTTGCAGACTTGGGGAATAAGATAAATATATAGTCACCATGACAGATTTCAAGTTTCGGCCAAATCAGTAAAATGAATGTGTACCCTCCCAAGAGGAGCTATGGTGACAACCAGCTCTTAAGAGTGCATAGATATGCAGAGGTTGGGACCAGTGGGGGAGGAAGGTGGTTGATTCAGGAAGTGATCCCTGCAAGGATGATGGGAGAGTTGAAAAGTGAGACTGGGAAGGAGAGAGAGCCAGGAAAGGAGACGTTAATGAATGAGTTACTACAGTGGGCAGTCAGGGCTCTATCCTTGTGCAGAATACTTAGAATCGTCTCACAGAGAGGCAAGGAAAATGGGATATTTATTGACCAATTCCTGAACCTTTTTGGTTGAAGGTTGCTTTTGGGTTGTTTATTTGTTTGTTTTTCTTAATTTGGCTGCACCAGATCTTAGTTGGGGAACGCAGGATCTTTGATCTTCATTGCAGCATGAGGGATCTTTAGTTGTAGCATGTGGAATCTAGTTCACTAACCAGAGATCGAACCCAAGCCCCTGCATTAGGAGTACGGCGTCTTAGCCACTGGACCACCAGAGAAGTCTCCCTCTTAAGGTCTTAATTCCCCAGCATTCCCTCATTGCCAGGGAAACGATCTGGGAGAGAAATGTGCGACTTCAGTTGTCTTCAGGTAGGACAGTGAGAGTTTTGAATGTCCTTTCCCTGGTCTATTAGTTATGTGGCTTTTCTTCTCTGTGCTTCAATTTACTCACCTACAGAAGCATGTTGATAATAATCGAAACTTACAGGGTTTTCATAAGAGTTAAATGACAAAGGATATATATGTAAAATGCTTAGAAAATTCTCAGGAGCCAATTTAATAATACAATTACCATGTTAAATCTACCCCATTCATTAAACTAAGTTGTTAAGTGAATTATAGCTATTCTCTCTTACTCTTTGGAAAGATAATAACTTATTTGCATTCGTTGCCTTTTTTCTAAGCAATCTAATGTTTTTTTCCTTAACAGATTTTCAACTTCATTTGTGCTTATAAGGTGAATTTTATAATGTTCATAATGAATAGTTATAAAGGTGGGTATCCATGAAGCAGATGACAGATAAAGTAATTTCTATACAGCTTGAACTGCAGATCAAGTTTTATGTCCAGTCAGGCTTTTCTTTTGTGTTTCGGTTTATTTTCTAATGTTACCTCTGCTAAAGGAAATGACCCAAGCTTTGCTCCAGGTCCCTGGGATGGGCACTGTGTGTTGGGTATTACATGCTGCTGCTGCTGCTGCTAAGTCGCTTCAGTCGTGTCCAACTCTGTGCGACCCCATAGACGGCAGCCCACCAGGCTCCCCCGTCCCCGGGATTCTCCAGGCAAGAACACTGGAGTGGGTTGCCATTTCCTTCTCCAATGCATGAAAGTGAAAAGTGAAAATGAAGTCACTCAGTCGCGTCCGACTCTTAGTGACCCCATGGACTGCAGCCCACCAGGCTCCTCCGTCCATGGGATTTTCCAGGCAAGAGTACTGGAGTGGGGTGCCATGGCCTTCTCCGGGTATCACCGTCAGCTGCTGCTAAACATTGTGATTGAAGGGGAATCTTGAAATTAGAGCAGCTTTTTTTTTTTTTTAACTGATATCATTCCCAGCATTATGCAAAGTCAATGAACATATACCCAAAACTAAAAAGGCAAATATTTCAACTTGAGAGACAGAAAAAAAATGGATTCCTGGGAATTTCCTGGCGATTTGGTGGTTAGGACTCAGCGCTTTCACTGCTGGGGCCTGGGTTTGATCCCTCCCTGGTGGCTCAGATGGTAAAGAATCTGTTTGCAATGCAAGGGACGAGGGTTCAGTCCCTGGGAGACCCGAGTTTGATCCCTGGGTTGGGAAGATCCCCTTGAGAAGGGCATGGCAACCCACTCCAGTATTCTTGCATGGAGAATTTCATGGACTGAGGGGCTTGGTGAGCTACAGTCCATGGGGTCACAAAGAGTCAGACACAACTGAGCAGCTAACACTGTGGGGAACTAAGATCCCACAAGCCAAACCACACAGTGTGGCCAAAAAGAAAGAAAGAAAGAAAGAAAGGATTCCTAACTTACTTCTTGGTTTTTGTCTTGGATTTCTTCATGTTCAGGTACAATCCTGTTGAGATGTTGTTTATAACCACACTATGCCATCTGTTTATGTCCATGATCTGCACTGAAAGTCATCCATTGCTGAGAAAGGCTGAAATGCTCAGGGGTTGATCTCCTCAGTTTGATCATCTTGAGAAACTGCATCCTCAGTGTTAAAGGTTATAATATGTCAGCTGTGTGAGAGCTAGTGAAGAGAGTGAATATATCCCTGAGGTGTGCTACTTAAGCAAGCCACTTGAAAACTGGCTTTAAAAATGACATACAGAAATGTATTCAGATGATCCCTCCTTAAAAAGACCAATGAGAACAGGAAAGGTGCTTCTCCCCTCAACAGGAAAGATGTTTCTGTAGGGAATCTCAGTTATAGTTGTTGCTATTTTTTTTTTTTTTGCCTGAGGTGCAGCTTGAGGGATCTCAGTTCCCCGACCAGGAACTGAACCTGAGGTCTGGCAGTGAGAGCACTGGGTCCTAACCACTGGACCGCTAGAGTAGTCCTTTGTTTTCCCTTTTAGATAAACAAGTTTTAGAGCAGTGTTCAGTTTAGTTCAGTTCAGTCGCTCAGTCGTGTCCGACTCTTCGTGACCCCATGAATCACAGCACGCCAGGCCTCACTGTCCATCACCAACTCCCGGAGTTCACTCAGACTCATGTCCATTGAGTCAGTGATGCCATCCAGCCATCTCATCCTCTGTCGTCCCCTTCTCTTCCTGCCCCCAATCCCTCCCAGCATCAGAGTCTTTTCCAATGAGTCAACTCTTTGCATGAGGTGGCCAAAGTACTGGAGTTTCAGCTTTAGCATCATTCCTTCCAAAGAAATCCCAGGGCTGAGCTCCTTCAGAATGGACTGGTTGGTTCACAGCAAAACTGAGTAGAAGGTACAAAGATTTTCCATGTATCCCTGGCCTCCACATACACACAACCCTCCCTACTATCAACCTTCCCCACCCACCAGAGTTGTACGTTTGTTACCATCTATGAATCTACATCAACACCTCTTACACCACAGTTTATGCTGGGATTTACTCTTGGTGTTGAGTATTCTATGAGTTTGGACAAATGTACAGTGGCATGTGGGCTTCCCAGGTGTCCCTAGTGCTAAAGAATCTGCCTGCTAATGCAGGAGACATAAGAGACGTGGGTTCAATCCCTGGGTTGGGAAGACTCCCTGGAGGAGGGCATGGCAACTCACTCCAGTATTCTTGCCTGGAAAATCCCATGGACAGAGAAGACTGGTGGGCTACAATACATGGGGTCGCCAAGAGTCGGACACGACTGAAATGACTTAGTAAGCACACGTGCATAATGACATGTATCTACCATTATAATATAGTACAGAAGATTCACTGCCCTAAAAACCTGTGTGCTCTATCATCTCTCCCTTGCCCCAACCCTTGGCAACTGATATTTTTCTGTCCCCATTGTTCTTGCTTTTCCAGAATGTTGGAATCATACAGCCTTTTCAAATTGCCTTCTTTCCCTTGGTAACATGCATTTAAGGGTCTTCCATGTCCTTTCATAGCTTGATAGCTCATTTCTTCTTAGTGCTGAGTACTAGCCACTGTCTGGATATACCATAGTTTATTATCCATTCACCTACAGAAGGACATCTTGATTGCTTGCAAGTTTTGGCAATTATGAATAAAGTTGCTTTAAAGACCTGTGTGTAGGGTTTTGGGTAGAGATAAGTTTTCAACTCATTTGGGTAAATACCAAGCTGGATCATTTTGTAACAGTGTATTTAGTTTCATAAGAAGTCTCCAGGCTGTCTTCAAAAGAGATTGTACCATTTTGCAACCCCACTATCAATGAATGATAGTTCATTGTTGATAGTTCAAATGTTGCTATAGTTCATAGCAATAGTTCCTGTTGCCCCACATCCTCACAAGCTTTTAGTGTTGTCCGTGTTTTGGGTTTTAGGTGTGCAGTGTTAGCTCACACTTATTTTAATCTGCATTTCCTTAATGACATACAATGTGGAACATCTTCTTGTATGCTTATTTGCCATCTGTGAGGTATCTGGTGAGCTTTCTATTCCAATCTTTGGCTTATTTTAAAATCAGGTTGTTTCCTTATTATTGCATCTTAAGAAATTTTTGTGTATTTTGCATAAGAGTCCTCTATCAGACATGTCTTTTCCAAGTATTTTCTCCCAGTCTGTGGCTTGTCTTCTCATTCTCTTGGCAGTTTCTTCCACAGAGCAGAGCAGAGTTTTTAATTTTAATGAGGTCCAATTTATCGAGTATTTCCTTCATGGATTGTGTCTTTGGTATTGCTTCTAAAAAAGTCATCACCATGCTTGAGGTCACCCAGATTTTCTCCCATGTTACCTTCTAGGAGTTTTACATCAATAGTTTTGCATTTTACATTGAATTCTATGATCCATTTTGATTTATTATTTTTGTCACAGTTCTAAGTTCTGTGTCTGGAAATTTTTCTTTTTTTGCATATGGATACCTCGCTGCTTGGCACTGTTTGTTGAAAAAGATGATATTTTCTCCATTGTATTATCTTTGTTCTTTTGTCAAAGATTAGCTGACTCTATTTATATGGATCTATCTTTGGACTCTCAATTCTATTCCACTGATCTGTTCATCTATTCTTTCACAATGCAGTCCTCTGACTCTGTGCTTTTCCTTTAATATTGTGTTGGTCATTTTGCTTCTTTATATAAACTTCAGAATCACTTAATTGATATCCACAAAATAATTTGCTGAGATTTTGATTGAGACTGTGTTGAACCCACAGATCAAATTGGGCTGATCTAACATATGGCATGCTGCAGTCGATAGGGTCACAAAGAGTTGGACACGACTAAGTGACTGAACAAAAATAAACATCTTGACAATTTGAATCTTCCTATTGATGAACGTGAAATATCTCTACATTTATTTAGTTCTTTTTTAATTTCTTTTATCAGAGATTTATAATTTTTCTCATATACATCTTGTTGCAATGGCACACCACTCCAGTACTCTTGCCTGGAAAATCCCATGGACGGAGGAGCCTGGTAGGCTGCAGTCCATGAGGTCATTAAGAGTTGGACACAACTGAGCGACTTCACTTTCACTTTTCACTTTCATGCATTGGAGAAGGAAATGGCAACCCACTCCAGTATCCTTGCCTGGAGAATCCCAGGGATGGGGTAACCTGGTGGGCTGCTGTCTATGGGGTCGCACAGAGTCGGACACAACTGAAGCGACTTAGCAGCAGCAGCAGCTGATCTTTTTAAAGTATGTATTTGAAAACATACATACTAGTTGTATTTTTGTTGTTATTGTTCAGTCACTAAGTTATATCTGACTCTTTGTGACCCCATGGACTGCAGTATGCCAGGCTTCCCTGTCCTCCACTATCTCCTGGAGTTTGCTCAAATTCATGTCCACTGAGTCAGTGATGGTATCCAACCATCTCATCCTCTGTCATCCCCTTCTCCTCCTGCCTTCAATCTTTCCCAGCATCAGGGTCTTTCCCAATGAGTCAGTTCTTTGCATCAGGTGGCCAAAGTACTAGAGTTTCAGTTTCAGCATCAGTCCTTCCAATGAATATTCAGAACTAATTTCAGGATTGACTGGTTTGATCTTGCAGTCCAAGGGACTCTCAAGAGTCTTCTCCAGCACAATTCAAAATCATCAATTCTTTGGTACTTAACCTTCTTATGGTCCAACTCTCACATTTGTACATGACTACTGGAAAAACCATAGTCCTTTGACTAAATGGACCTTTGTCGATGAAGTAAAATGTCTCTGCTTTTCAATATGCTGTCTAGGTTTGTGATAACTTTCCTTCCAAGGAGCAAGGGTTTTGTAATTTCATAGAGGCAGTCATTGTCTGCAGGAAATTTTAGAGCCCAGGAAAATAAAATCTGTCCTTTTTCCCCTATTCTATTTGCCATGAAGTGAGGGGACCAGATGCCATGATCTTAGTTTTTTGAATGTTGAATTTTGAACTGGTTTTTTCACTCTCCTCTTTAACCCTCATCAAGAGGTTCTTTAGTTCCTTTCAGTTTCTGCCATTAGAATGGTATTATCTGCATATCTGAGGTTATTGATATTTCTTCTGGCAATCTTGATTCCAGCTTGTGACTCATCCAGCCTGGCATTTCGCATGATGTACTCTGCATATAAGTTAAATAAGCAGGGTGACGATATATAGCCTGGACGTACTCCTTTCTCAATTTTGAGCCAGTGACTTGTTTCATGTCCAGTTCTATCTGTTGTTTCTTGACCTACATACAGATCTCTCAGGAGACAGGAAAGGTGGTCTGGTATTCCCATTTCTTTAAGAATTTTCCAGTTTGTTGTGATCCAAACAGTTAAAGGTTTTATCACAGTCAATGAACCAGAAGTAGATGTTTTTCTGGAATTCCCTTGCTTTTTCTATGATCCAGTGAATGTTAGCAATTTGATCTCTGGTTCCTCTACCTCTTCTAAATCCAGCTTGTACATCTGGAAGTTCTCCATTCATGTTCTGCTGAAGCCTAGCTTGAAGGATTTTGAGCATTACCTTGTTAGCATGTGGATTAGGCACAATCATGTGGTAGTTTGAACATTCTCATTCTTTGGCATTGCCCTTCTTTGGTATTGGAGCAAAAACTGACCTTTTCCAGTCCTGTGGACACTGCTGAGATTTCCAAATTTGCTGGCATTTATAGTGCAGCACTTTAACAGCATCAGCTTTTAGGATTTGAAATAGCTCAGCTGGAATTCTATCACCTCCACTAGTTTTGGTTTTAGTAATGCTTCCTAAGTTCCACTTGACTTCACACTCCAGGATGTCTGGCTCTAGGTGAGTGACCATGCCACTGTGGTTATCCAGGTCATTAAGACATTTTTGGTATAGTTCTGTGTATTCTTGCCATCACTTCGTAACCTCTTCTGCTTCTGTTAGGTTCAGACCATTTCTGTCCTTTATTGAGCCCATCTTTGCATGAAAAGTTCCCTTGATCTCTCCAGTTTTCTTGAAGCAATCTCTAGTCTTTCCCATTCTGTTGTTTCCCCGATTTCTTTGCACTGTTTTCTTATCCCTCCCTGATCTTCTCTGGGACTCCGCATTCAGTTGTGTTTATCTTTCCCTTTCTCCCTTGCCTTTTGCTTTGTCTCTCCTCAGCTATCTGTAAAGCCTCCTCAGACAACTACTTTGCCTCTTGCAGTTTTGTCATATTTAAGTTTCTTCCAACTATTACATTATTTTTATTACTATATTTATATTATGTGGCAAAAAAAAAAAAAAAAAAAAAAAAAAGCTTTTTTTTTCAGAACATTTCCAATCAATACCAATTAAGTGGCGAAAAACAGCTACAAATTATAACAACTTTTGATCAATACCAACATGGAGGAGAAAGTTCTTTGGATACAGTTCCATCCCGATAAGAATATAGCACAATGACCAGCACAAATTATACCCACATTGACACTTAAAGCTGGTCACAATTTTGAATCTCTTTCATGAAGCTAGCACATTAGATAAAATAGTTTTTTAAAGCCTTTTAAGAAGGGTCATTGATCTGTTCCAAATTAAAGGAGACTGAAGAGACACGACAGTTAAAGGCAATGCATAATCCTGGACTGGACCCTGGACTGGGGGGACACAGCTATAAAGTCAATACTGGGACTACGCATGAATTTTACTACGGATTAGCTAATAGCATTGCATCAGTGTTTCACTTCTTGATTTTGATCATTAAGATGTCCTTGTACTTTGGAAATATACACTGAAATATTTAGAAATGAAAGGCCTGATATTTTCAGGTTTCTCTCCTTTTTTGTTAAACTATAGCGCATGTTGTACATGTATACGTGAAAAAGTGTACTTTTTTTTTATGCAGAGGGAGATAATGAGAAATCTAATGCAGGAGAATGAAAACAAACTGGGTGAAGAGTACGCAAACAATCTTTGTACTCGTCTTGAAACTTCCCTGTAAGTTAGAAATCATAACAAAATTAAAAGTCACAAGCCAATAAAAATGCTCTAAAATTAATCTAAAAACTTTAAAAATCATGTATTTGACACATTTTCCTGACTTCCCTCTAATATTTCAGACTTTTCCTAAAGCCAATTTAATGCAGTGTTTGGCCTAAAGATTTAAACATAAGCGAAAAACAGCTTAAAATACTACACAATGTTGTATTAATACATGACCGCTAGACAGAAAATACAAAATTGAAGAGAACACTTACTCTTAGATTCTTATAATCTTTTGTTTCACTGTTTGTGAAGTTAACGCTCATGAAAAGATAATCGTATAAGTAGATTTTTTTTTTCTTCAGTGAAAGAGACCTGAGAGAAGATATGCTTCTTTGCCGTCATGAGAAGTGGGAAGTGTTTAGAAGTACAGGGGCATTACGTAAACAAATTACTCTCAAATGGTTTGGGAAAATAATAATATGAGATGGGATTTCCCTGGTGATCCCATGTTTAAGCCTCTGAACTTTCAAAGCAGGTGGTGTGGATTTAATCCCCGATCAGGGAACTAGATCCCACATGTCCAAAAAATTAATAATAATGATAAGAGAAGCTAAAAAGTAAAAGTGGCCTAAGGTTAACAAAAGTGGGACAGAGATGAAGCATGTATGGGAGTCCTTTGTACCCTTTTTTTCTCTCTTGCTTTTTCTTTTTGACTGAAACTTTTCTGTAAGTTTGAAATTATTTTGATATAAAAGATTACAGGGAAAAAATCTCCAAACACATATTATGAGTCATCAGATAGTCCTTCTTATAGCCCTTCTGGTCTGTTCTGTATTGCAGGATCTGCTTTCTGAGGCAGCTGTCAGCACCGGCACATGTCTGGATCCACCGCAGTTGGCCTTCTATCTTTCTGCTGCCTGCGTCTCAAGCCCTGGGACTACTTGCCAGTGAGCCTGACTCAGGCTAGGACGTCACTGCCCTGAGCAACTCGGCCAAGACTGGTCCAACTGGTTAGGGTCCTCTGACCGTGTATGTAGTTAGGCAGGTAAGTAGCACCAACAGCACATACTCAGTCATTAAGTCACGTCTGACTCTTTGCGACCCTACTCTTTGCAGCCCGCCAGGCTCCTCTGCCCATGGAATTCTCCAGGTGAGAATACTGGAATGGGTTGCCATTTCCTTCTCCAGGAGATCTTCCCGACCCAGGGATCGAACCCACGTCTCCTGTGTTATCAGGCGGATTCTTTGCCACTGAGCCACCTGGGAAGCCCAATGGGCCCATTGCAAAATATACGCTGTTTAGCTGAAGCTCTAAAAACGAAACAAAATCAAGTTTGCTTCAGCAGCAGGAGACCAGTGTGAGGTTCTCCGTTTGCTGATAGACCCTGAGCAGCTGGGAGCACCCGTCCTCGCCTCGGATGTCTGCAGCCTGGCTGGCATGAGGCTCTATGTCCCCTTCCTCCCCAATCCCGATCTCTGTGATTACAGTTTTTATATTTGTGATTTCCTTCAGTATAAAATCAAGGTCAGGGAGCATATTCTTCCCCACAAAGACATGATTAAAGCAGTGTGTGGAGTGACATTCAGTCTAACCTCTTTATTTGCATATCCTTTCTTCCTTCCTATAGAGCTGGTGTGTCATCAGCTGATAGGAAAGCACATTTTCCTGGTATGAGAGTACATTTTCCAGGCTCTCAATATTATTGTAAATATTAGGTAACATTATCATTAAAGGGGAATTTACTGCATTGGATTTAGGATATTTAGTATATCACAAGTGGGATAGCTATGAAAGATGTAAATTGTAGTTAACAGAGGATTTGAAAGGAAGGCATATATTCATATGGTGATACATGCTTGGTGAAAATTTTTTCGTGAATAACTTAGTGGGGGGAAAAAAAGAGTGCATTGAATCAGTAGAATAAGATAAACACATTTTGATCAGCAAGGGCACAGGCACTGATAATGAGGAAGAGGTAGTTCAGTTTCTGCACTTTTTTAGTTAAAAAAGTAAAGTGAGACAGAGCTGAGATTGTACCAAGGGGAACAGAGAGCTTGACTGAGAACAGACTGCATAACCTTATAAGTGCATGCTAAGGGCTGCCCTCTATGCTAATTTCATTATAATGAGCAAAACCCCGTGGAAGCATTAATAGCATAAGTTGTAGTCAAGAGCCAGTTGGACACTTGGAAGATCTGTTGGGCATAACATTTAGAAGGAGAGTCCGGAAAAGATAAAAAATTATATCATCTGGGAAGGGTATAGATTTTATTTAATTAATTAATTTACTTACTGTATTTCATCAGCCTTATCTAAGTCATATGGAGAAAAAAGGTTCTTTCCAGTGAGCCTGTTTCCCAGAATGCAAAAGGGTGGGTGAGGAGGAGGTACGGGTGTGGTTGACTTTCCCAACTCTCCTTGTTGTCCAGGAGCTCAGATAAAGTTAAAAATTGGCAGTGTCTTTGGAGCAATTTCATCCCTTTCACTTCATCCTCAAATGAGAACATGGAGACTTCTTGGTGAGGAATTCTTTTTCTTTTTGGTTGTGCTGGGTCTTTGTTGCTACAAGTGGGCTTTTTCTAGGTGTGGCAAGTAGGGGCTACTCTCTAGATGTGTTGTGGGGGCTTCTTATTGCAGTGGCTTCTCTTGTTGATGAACAAAGGCTCTAAAGGGAGTGGGCTCAGTAGTTGCCGCACACAGGCTTACTTGCTCCATGGCATATGTAATCTTCCTGGACCAAGGATCAAACCCATGTGTTCTGCATTGGCAGGTGGATTCTTATCCACTGTGCCATGAACGAAGTCCTAGATGAGGAATTCTAATGCCCCAATTTATTGCAGCCTATCCTAGGACACTCAGAAGCTCAGAGCTGGTTCCGAAGCTCTGGGTCATGGATCAGGTAGGAAACTGGAGAATGGGGCAAGAAGCAGGGAAATCAACAAAGGGGAAGGGAATAGCATACCATTAATGTCTCCTGAGTATTCCTTAGCACTCAAGTATAGATTGCAGGGTGACAATATTGTCATCCTGCTTATTTAACTCACAAGCAGAGTACATCATGCGAAATGCCAGGCTGAATGAATAACAAGCAGGAATCAAGATTGCCGGGAGAAATGTCAACAACCTCAGATATACAGATGATACCACTCTAATGGCAGAAAGTGTAAAGGAACTAAAGAACTCTTGATGAGGGTGGAAGAGGAGAGTGAAAAAGCTGGTTTGAAACTCAATATTAAAAAAAAAAAGATAATGGCATCCAGCCCCATCACTTCATGGCAAATAGAGGGAAAAAAGTGGAAACAGTGACAGATTTTCTTTTTTTTGGGGGGGGGGGCGCACTCCAAAATCACTGCAGATGGTGATTGCAACCATGAAATTAAAAAACCCTTGCTCCTTGGAAGGAAAGCTATGACAAACTTAGACAGCATATTGAAAAGCAGAGACATCACTTTGCCAACAAAGGTCCATATAGTCAAAGCTATGGCTTTTCCAATAGTCATGTATGGATGTGAAATTTGAACCATAAAGAAAGCTGAGTACGGAAGAATTGATACTTTTGAACTGTGGTGCTGACAAAGACTCTTGTGAATCCCTTGGACTGCCAGGAGATCAAACCAGTCAATACCAAAGGAAATAAACCTTGAATATTCATTGGACAGACTGATGCTGAAGGTGAAGCTCCAATCCTTTGGCCACCTGATGCGAAGAGCTGACTCATTGGAAAAGACCCTGATGCTGGAAAAGACCCTGATGCTGGAAAAGATTGAAGGCAGGAGGAGAAGGGGATGACAGAAGATGAGACAGTTGGATGGCATCACGGACTCAATGGACATGGGTTTGAACAAACTCCAGGAGATGGCGAAGCCTCCAGGAAAGCCTGACGTGCTGCAGTCCATGGGGTTGCAAAGAGTAGGACACGACCTAGCGACTGAACAACAACAACAGATTGCAGAAACTTTTAGAGACTCTTGACTTCCTGGAGAATCAGAAAGCCCTCGTATACAAGGAGAAAAAAGGTTCCTTGGTGAGCACAGATGTTAAATAAAAGGAATACACTGTACCTGTGAGTTCCGAGGTATCATGGACACTGCACACACCTATAATTTCTCCCACTGGTAAAGCAACAACTTGTGAAAATCAACAAGGACCAAAGATCTACGAGTCCACACCGTCCTGCTTATCTTGCTTCCCAGGGCTACTGCGTGGAGAACACTTGGAAATGGAGACACCAAACTCTCTTTTCTCAGAGATTTAAAAAAAATGTTTCCCTTGGCCATGCCATGTGGCATGTGGGATCTTATTTCCCTGACCAGGGATCAAACCCTCGCCCCTTGCATTGGAAGCACAGAGTCTTAAACACTGGACCACGAGGAAAGTCCCTCTCTTGTCACAACTTTTCAGGATTGGTTTTTTTAAATTAAACTTTTGATTTTATATAGGATTATAGCTGATTAACAATGCTGTGATAGTTTCAGAGGGATAGCAAAGGCACTCAGCCATAGATATACATATATCCATTCTCCCACAAATACCCCTCCCATCCAGGCTGCCACACAACATTGAGCAGAGTTCCCTGGGGGAAGGGATAGTTAAGGAGTTTGGGATGCACAGGTACACACTGCTATATTTAAAATGGAAAACCAACAAGGACCTACTGTATAGCAGAGGACTGGTTTTGATATGCACGTGAGAGGAGCCGGTCACTCCTCTCTGCCCCAGAGGAGGTCAGAGGTGAAGGTGAGATGCCTCAGACTTAAAACACAGAATGCTCTCTTGGAACATGGGCTTGCAATAATAAACAGAACACGAAGTCTTTGAGCACTTTTCCCTCCTGCTCTTACATAGTTCTGACCAACTCAAGAGCTAAACATCTGTGAGAATGCATACACGGTGGCAATTTATTTTCTGTGTCCGACAGTGTCATTTAATAAAATAAATGCTGCCAGCAGTTCATTCTGCTAGCTCTCCAAGCCTAAGGTTTGACATGAACTTTGCTGCAAGGATATGCTTGCTTTATGACAATAACTTGCTTTATTCCTATTTTGTTACTCAAACTGCAACTTTGAATGATGTTTTTCTAGTCTTGGACTCTTCCCCTATGTTTGTAACACGACCCATTAGCTACATTGCTCTGAGATTAATTGGTAGTGATGACAACTCTGCAAATATACCCCAAACCACTGAACTGTACACTTTAAATGGGTGACTTTCACAGTATGTACATTATATCTCATTAAAACTGTTCTTTTTTTTAAGTGCTAACTCCCAGTGTTCACTGCAACACTGTTTACAATAGCCAAGATATGGAAGCAACCTAAATTTCCATTGACAGAAATGGATAAAGAAGATGTAGTACATATACACAATGGAATATTACTCAGCCATTAAAAAGATAAAATAATGCCATTACAGCAACATGAATGGACCTAGAGATCATCATACTGAGTGAAGTAAGTCAGATAAAGACAAATGTCACATGACATCACTTATATGGGGAATCTAAAAAAAATGATACAAAAGAACTTATTTACAAAATAAACTCACAGACTGAGAGGAATGAATTTATGGTTACCAGGGCAGGGGTGGGGGAGGGGCAGTTAGGGAGTTTGGGATTGAGATGTACAAAATCAATACTTAAAATAAACACTGCTATATTTAAAATAAATAACCAGGACTTCCCTGATAATCCAGTGGTTAAGACTCTCCATTGTCAATGCAGGGGGTGCAGGTCTGATCCCTGGTCTGGTCAAGGAGCTAAGATCTCACATGCCCTGAAGCCCAAAACCAAAACATAAAACAGAGGCAATATTGTAACAAATTCAATAAAGACTTAAAAAATGGTCCACATCAAAAAATCTCAAAAAGAAATAAAACAAAATGGACAAACAAGGAGCTACTGTATAGCACAGGGAACTTTGCTCAATATTGTATAACAATCTAAATGGGGAAAGAATTTGAAAAAAGAATAGATACATGTATAACTGAATTACTTTGCTGTGCACATGAAAATAACTTTTTGTTTAATATAGCAGTTAAAGAACAGAAAGAGATTTGTTTATAGAACATAGCTCACATGGGTAAAAGAATTATAATTAGATATTATCCCTGCTCATTTTTATTGTCTTAAAGAGAGGTTTTATATGGGGTTGGAGCAGCCATTTCTTTGAAGAAGGTGACTTGCGGAGAGGGAAAATCTCCCTTTCCCTAACACCATCTCTAAAAAAAGGTAGAGGATCAAATTTTGCTTGTACATCTTACAAGCAGAAAGCTGAGATTATTTTAAAAACACTGAAACCAATGTGGTATTATCTGAATGCTGGACATTACGATTTTTATAGAGCAATGGTTCCCAACCTTGGCAGTACATTGAAATTACCCGAGGAGTTTTAACAATACAACGATTGGGTCATACTTGAAGAGACTCTGATTTATGTGGTCTGAGGTGTGGCTGGGGTTTGGAATTTTAAAAGCTTTGTTAGTGATTCTAATGTGTAGACAAGGTTGAGATACACTGCCATGGAGAAAAAGGAGTAGCAGAATATCTGACTAGTTTATTAGTCCCTTGGTGCTCTGAAATTTCCAGTTACTGCTCATTTTTAAAAGCTTACATTTATGCCTAGGTCAGACAAGAGATGTTGGTAAGTGCCTAGAACAGATAACTTATTCTTAGTGGTTGTATTTAGGTTACTAAGTTTAAAGTCTTTATTGAATTTGTTACAATATTGCCTCTGTTTTATTTTCATTGCTAATTGTAAGCTTCCAATAACCATCTCTCAATGACTGATGTAATGACTTGGGGGTATGGAACAACACAGCAGAGAGCATCAAAGATAAAAGGTAACTTATTTATTTGAAAAATTCTCACCTCTATTGATCTGGTCTTTCTTTCCAGAACTATTTGTTAGACATTAGACTTTCTGGATTAGTTGCACTCACTGATTTTCATATGCTTTTTTCCTTTTATTTCAAATATCTTTTATTTTGATTCTACTTTCTAGGATAATTCCTCTATTTTATTTTCCAAACTATGTATTGAATTTTAAAATACTGGTTGTTATATTTTTATTTCCAAGAACTTTCTCTAAATCTCTTACTGTACTTTTAAGAAATCTGTTCTTGTGTCGTAGATGTAACTTCTGTTATTTCTCTAAAGGTTTTTACAGATTTTTTTATGCTTCCTGCATATTCTATTTACCTGAACTTCCTTTTTTTCATCTCTGTCTTTCACGATAGAATGTGTCCTTAAATGTTTATTTAGTAGGAGGATAACAAAAATATTTTAGAAGCTTTGTATGTATGGATCAGATCACTAGGGGGTGATCAGGCAAGAACAAGGATGTTTGATTTGTACTTCACCAAATGTCAGGATCTTTAGGTTTGTTCCTCTTGACTAGGTCAGTTTTCTCAGAGAGTAATCCTTCAGCCTCCTGCCTAGAATGCAGTTATGGGTTGAATTGTGTTCCCCAAAAAGATCTGTTGCTGTCCTCACCTTCAGTACCTCAGAATGTGACCTTATTTGGAAATAGGGTAGTAATTCATTAAGATGAGGTCATATTGGTGTAGGGTGAGCCCTTAATCCAATATGACATGTCCTTATAAGAGGAGATAGAGACACACACACACACACACACAGGGAAAGAACCACCATGTGGGGATGGAGGTAGAAGGAATACCTCAGGTTATCAGAAACTTGAAGAGACAAGGAAAAATCCTAGGAGCTTTGGAGAAAGCATGACCCTGCCAACACCTTGATTTCCAACTTCTAGTTCCTTAACTGTTAGACAATAAGGTGAAAGTGAAAGTGTTAGGCACTCAGTCGTGTCTGTCTCTTTGAGACCCCTTGGACCAGGCTTCTCTGTCTATGGGATTTCCCAGACAAGAATACTGGAGTGGTAGCCATTCCCTTCTCCAGGGGATCTTCCCGACCCAGGGGTCAAACCCAAGTCTCCTACATTGCAGGCAGATTCTTTACCGTCTGAGCCACCAGAGATGTTGTTTTAAACCAGCTAATTTGCAGTACAATAGCCTGAGGAATTAATATAGATGCATAAGCCTGGTTTTCACAAAACAGCAGGGAAAGGATGCTGCTGATCCCATTCAGTATCTAGACTATAATTAATTCCCCTCGTCTCACTGTGGCACTTAACCCTGCCCTCAGCTCTGCCTCATATGCTCTTTGGTTTAGTGTTTTCAGTACTGAGCCTCCAGTACTGTGCTATTGTGGGGGAAGGATAGCCTTCTGGTGGCACCAGGTGGGGAAAGTGACTTTCTGTTTCTCACCTGTTGTTTTAACTGCTTCTTATTCATATAATCAGCCAGTCCTCCCACACTCTCATCCTACCTTTGGAAGTACTTGGTCCTTCTTTTATATGCGATCCCATGGACTGCAGCCTACCAGGCTCCTCCATCCATGGGATTTCCCAGGCAAGAGTACTGGAGTGGGTTGCCATTGTCTACTCCAATTACATTTATTTATTTTTGGCTGTGCTGGGTCTTGCTGCGTGAGCTTTTCTCTAGACGCAGTGATGATCGGGGGCTGTTCTCCAGTTGCGGTGTGTGGGCTTCTCATTATGGTGGCTTCTCTTGTTGCAGTCCAGGGGCTCTAGGCTCAGTAGTGTGGCTCACAGGCTCTAGAGCACAGGCGCAGTAATTGTGGTGCAAGGGCTTTGTTACTCCATGGCATATGGGATCTTCTGGATCAGGGGTTGAACCCATGTCTCCTGCCTTGGCAGGCAGATTGTTTACCACTGAGCCACTAGGGAAACCCTTGGTTCTTCTTTTTTAAAGTTTTCTTTTTATTTATTTTTTGAAAGATTTTTTTAAGTGGACCATTTTTAAAGTCTCTATTGAATTTCTTACATGACTGTTTCTGTTTTCTGTTTAGGTTTTTTGGTTGTGAGGTATGTGGGATCTGAGCTCCCCCACCAAGGAGTGAATCTGCATCCCCTGCATTGGAAGGTGAAGTCTTAACCACTCGACCACCAGGAAAGTCCCAGTACTTATTCCTTACTTATGCTGAGTTCAGGTCTTTTTGGAGGGTTTTGCCTTTCCATTAAGTTTGTTCTAAATTGCTCCCCCACCACTGAAAAGTAGGCTTTCAGCTTTTTCAGTGCTGTTAAGTCTGGTTTTTTGGTTGTCAATATTTTGGCTTTTGTTTTTTATTCTTATGAGTCTATATCTTTTTAAAAAAATTATATATGATAATTTTGGTGAGGATTTGGGAAGGAGCTGATGAATCTATGTACTCAATCAAGCATGGTCAGCTAGAAATCCAAGCACATAACTTTTTAGAGGATCTAGTTGTGAGTTAAGTAGAAAGGAAAGAGAACTTGTTCAACTTGATAAAACCTACAGCTAATAAAATATTTAATTATGTATAATGTTTAATGGCAAAATTATTGAATGCTTTCTCCCCTAAGACCAGGAGCAAAACAAGTATGCTTATGTCCCTTTTACTCAGCATATCACTGGACATGCTAGCCAGTGCAATAAGGGAAGTTTTGCTTTTGGAACTTTCTAGAGAAGAAAAATTTTTCCAAATACATTCATATTAGTTGACTCTGTGGATGTGGAACCCATGAACACAGAACTTGTGGATACAGAGGGTCAACTGAAGTTAACTGTATGTCAAATGTACCTCATTAAAGCTGTTAAAAATTCAACTCAGAGAAAGACAAATGTCATATTATATGTGGAATAAAAAAAATGATATACATGAACTTATTTACAAAACAGAAAGAGACCCAAAGACATAGAAAACAAACTTATGGTTACCAAAGAGGAAAGGGTGGTGATCAGATCAGATCAGATCAGTTGCTCAGTCGTGTCCGACTCTTTGAGACCCCATGAATCACAGCACGCCAGGCCTCCCTGTCCATCACCAACTCCCGGAGTTCACTCAGACTCATGTCCATCGAGTCAGTGATGCCATCCAGCCATCTCATCCTCTGTCCTCCCCTTCTCCTCCTGCCCCCAATCCCTCCCAGCATCAGAGTCTTTTCCAATGAGTCAACTCTTCACATGAGGTGGCCAAAGTACTGGAGTTTCAGCTTTCGCATCATTCCTTCCAAAGAAATCCCAGGGCTGATCTCCTTTAGAATGGACTGGTTGGATCTCCTTGCAGTCCAAGGGACTCTCAAGAGTCTTCTCCAACACCACAGTTCAAAAGCATCAATTCTTCGGCACTCAGCCTTCTTCACAGTCCAACTCTCACATCCATACATGACCACAGGAAAAACCATAGCCTTGACTAGACGAACCTTTGTTGGCAAAGTAATGTCTCTGCTTTTCAATATGCTATCTAGGTTGGTCATAACTTTCCTTCCAAGGAGTAAGCGTCTTTTAATTTCATGGCTGCAGTCACCATCTGCAGTGATTTTGGAGCCCAGAAAAATAAAGTCTGACACTGTTTCCACTGTTTCCCCATCTATTTCCCATGAAGTGGTGGGACCGGATGCCATGATCTTCGTTTTCTGAATGTTGAGCTTTAAGCCAACTTTTTCACTCTCCACTTTCACCTTCATTAAGAGGCTTTTTAGTTCCTCTTCACTTTCTGCCCTAAGGGTGGTGTCATCTGCATATCTGAGGTTATTGATATTTATCCCGGCACTCTTGATTCAGCTTGTGTTTCTGCCAGTCCAGCGTTTCTCATGATGTACTCTGCATATAAGTTCAATAAGCAGGGTGACAATATACAGCCTTGACGTTCTCCTTTTCCTATTTGGAACCAGTCTGTTGTTCCATGTCCAGTTCTAACTGTTGCTTCCTGACCTGCATACAAATTTCTCAAGAGGCAGGTCAGGTGGTCTGGTATTCCCATCTCTTTCAGAATTTTCCACAGTTTATTGTGCTCCACAGGGAGGGATAAATTAGGAGTTGGGATTAGCAGACACAAACTACTGTGTGTAACATAGTTAAACAACAAAGACGTACTGTATAGCACAAGGAGCTATACTCAGTGTCAGTGTGAACCTCTAATGGAAAAGGATCTGAAAAAAGAATATATATCACACTTATGGCAGAAAGCGAAGAAGAACTAAAGAGCCTCTTGATGAAAGTGAAAGAGGAGAGTGAAAAAGTTGGCTTAAAACTCAACATTCAGAAAACTAAGTTCATGGCATCTGGTCCCATCACTTCATGGCAAATAGATGTGGAAACAGTGACAGACTTGATCTTTTTGGGCTCCAAAATCACTGCAGATGGTGACTGCAGCCATGAAAATAAAAGACTCTTGCTCCTTGGAAGAAAAGTTATGACCAACCTAGACAGCATATTAAAAAGCAGAGACATTACCTTGCTGACAAAGGTCTGTCTAGTCAAAGCTATGGTTTTTCCTGTGGTCATGTATGGATGTGAGAGTTGGACCATAAAGAAAGCTGAGCGCCAAAGAATGGATGCTTTTGAACTGTGGTGTTGGAGAAGACTTGAGGGTCCCTTGGACAGCAAGGAGATCCAACCATTCCATCCTAAAGGAAATCAGTCCTGAATATTCATTGGAAGGACTGATGCTGAAGCAGAAACTTTGGCCACCTGATGCAAAGAACTGACTCATTTGAATAGACCCTGATACCGAGAAAAGATTGAAGTCGGGAGGAGAAGGGGACGACAGAGCATGAGATGGTTGGATGGCATCACCGACTCAACGGACATGAGTTTGAGTAAACTCCGGGAGTTGGTGATGGACAGGGAGGCCTGGCGTGCTGCAGTCCATGGGGTCACAAAGAGTCAGACACGACTGAACTGAACTGAACTGATATACATATTTTAGGTTGGCCAAAAAGTTCATGTGGGTTTTATAAGCCCTTGCAGAAATATATACATGCATACACACACATATATACACACATACAACTGAGTCACTTTGCTGTACAGTTGAAACTAGACAACACTGTACATTAACTACACTTCACTTTTTTTCAAGTGGTGCAATAAAAAGGTGGACTCTTGTCATTTTGGTGTGGTTTCCGGATGGAGCAGAGAAATAGATGTGGTTCATCCATCATGTTTACCTGAAAATCCAATCACATAACTTTTGAAAGAATCCTGTTTTCATTTCAAAAACTTTTTTGGTAATTTTCTTGGTCTATTTCTCTCTGTCACTCATGAACACTCCCATTTATTTATGCCTCATTTTGTTCCCAGCCCAACCAAGTTCTGGGTTGAGTCCTAGGGATGGGCTTCAATGCAGTGAATTACGGAAGATACCTGGAATGTTATTGCCTGAGGATTAACTGCATAGTTAAATCAGTTACAGATCTGTCCCTGAAGCAAGAGAATAGACCAATCAATGTTTCAGGTTCTTTTCTTTTCAATACTAGCATTGATTGCTCATGTTATAAATGGTGACTCTTAAAAATGAAGGAGTTGACAAATTAGATAGTATGGCTTGGCATTTGCAGTTTTGTATATGTCCTCTCCCTCCTCACCCCTTCATCCAAGCGTAATCCAAGTCTCAATAGTATCTGAAAAAGACCTTGACTCTGCAGGTTCCTGGGATGGGTGGAGTGAGCATGAATGATGTACACATGTAAGGTATGCCCATCACATGTGTGGACATGTCAGAGGAACACCCATGTCATGATTGGTGAATCTAGATGGGAATTCTTTCCCTCAGCACTGCTTTAATCATGCATTACTTCTTTTTAATAAGAGGAGTCTCTAGTTTTACCAGTTATATTTTCCTTACAACACATTCGATAAATAATGGTTTTCATTTTAAATGTTTTTGTTCTCACAGTGTGAATCGGAAAGTCCCAGGATGATCAGGAATTTTTCTTGAGTATAAATCTGAAACAGAAACTCTCCAGATCTCAAAGACCTTTCAGATAGAAATCAGAAGGCTCCAGTCTGGAATAGCACCTTAAAAATGAGGTAAAGCCATTTACTAAATTGTTAAAGGAAAGAAAAGGAAGAAAACTGGGGGAAATGAGCCCGTTGAGGGTAGTGTCTGTGTTTTATTACTTCTGTACTCATATTGCCAAGCACAATAGCTAGACATCTGTTGGGCATCTATCATTTGGGGTGTAATTTGCATTCCTCTCCTCATACTCTGATACCAGACTGCTTCTTTCCTGTGGGGAAGTCCTATCAAGTGGGTCTGGTGAGACTGTCAGTGTTCACTCCCCCACAGGTAACCAGGTCTGGCCATTCATTTCCCTGGGAACGTTAATTGATTTAGACAGTTACCTGAACTAACCTAGGCCAAATGCAGTTTTCAATAAGACTTCTTTTGCCTGCTTGTTGGAGAGATTTCTCCGAGATATAGATACTGATTTTTTATATAAAATTTTTTTTTGAATTAGCTTTTTATTTGTTTATTTATTTATTTGGCTGTGTCGGGTCTTAGTTGCAGCATGCGGGATCTTTCATTGCAGCTGAAGGAAAGTTACACGGCCCAAAATAGCCTGGAGTTAAAACTCCCCTCTGGGTCCTCCCCACTATTCTATGCAAAACAAAGAACTCTCTCACCCGAAGGAAAAAAATGGACATTAAGG
This sequence comes from Bos mutus, assembly GCF_027580195.1. Lineage (NCBI taxonomy): Eukaryota > Metazoa > Chordata > Mammalia > Artiodactyla > Bovidae > Bos > Bos mutus. The sequence goes on from NC_091638.1 coordinate 8,211,967, forward strand.
TTGATTACGCCCAGCTCCCAGCCGGTCCAGCCTCTGGCCGGTCTCCAGAACTCCTGGCCCCAGCCATTTAAGAGATAACTACTCCGAACAACCTTGGAGAAGAACAGACCCCTTAAGACTGTAGCTTTCCACATACATGCCTATATATACTTCCTCTTTTCTTGGGTCTGTGCAGCCGCTCACTAATCTGATGGCCGCCCCTTCTCGCCTCATTAAAGGTGATCTGTTCCTGTAAAGTGCCCGCTCGGTCTTTTTCCAAACCTCACCTTCTCTAACTCCCTTACCCTACAGCAGCTCTTGGGCTTCTCGAACTGCTGCTCTAACACCGGAACACATGGGCTTAGTTGCTCCATGACACGTGAGATCTAGTTCCCCAATCAGGGATCAAACTGGCATCCGCTGCATTGGAAGGTGGCTTCTTAACCACTGGACCACCAGGGAAGTCTCATGAGATACAGACATAACCTTTGATTGTAGGAGAAAAACATGAGCCCCTGTAGATAGTATTTGAGCCCCTAATCCAGCTACAGCTGAAAGTAGACGCAATCCTTTACTGTTTGAGCTAATTTGAGTTGGGTTTCTGTTACTCACAGCCAAAAGAATTCCAACTAATGCAATCATGATTTAATGGCACCCTCTAAAATATTACTTTTAAAGATCGATATGAAGGTCAACAGTCTCCCAACTCAAATGAAAACAAAATACAGGAAACTAAAATTTAACCCCATGTTGGGAGAGAATGGTTTGCAACTAGGATTAATTTTCAAATAGTAAAATCTTTCAGACAATAAATAGAAGTAGTGAGGAAGTCTAAACATTTCTTTTGAGGGAATTCTCTGATGGTCCAGTGAATAAGACTCCATACTCCCAGTGCAGGGGGCCTGGGTTGGATCCCTGGTTGGGGAACTAAGATCCCACATCCACAGTTAAGCCTGTGTGCTGCAACTAGAGAAGCCCACACGCTACAATGAAGACCCAGTGCAGCCAAAATAAATAATAGAAAATGAAAGTAAATAAGTAACTTTTTAGAATGTTTAGAAATGATCTCTCCTCGAAAGTGGTTTAGCTCTCTAGACCTGGAGAATAAGCGACAGCTTAAGATCTCTGAGAATGCAACTATCGCTTATCTGTCAAAGTTACACTGAAGTTAAGAGTAAAATGAAGCCATATTTTCTTAAGGATCTTTAGCTGTTTAGTTGCAAGTCATGTCCAACTCTTTTGCGACCCCATGGACTGCAGCCTGCCAGGCTCCTCTGTCCATGGGATCTCCCAGGCAAGAATACTGGAGTTGTTGCCATTTCCTTCTCCAGGGGATCTGGAGATCGAACTCTCTTGCATTGGCAGGCGGATTCTTTGCTGCTGAGCCAGTTACAAAGATACTGAGCCCCTCCCTCCCACTAGGGTACCCAGTCTTTGCTCCTATATGCCCTGTCCTTTCTCAGAGTTCCCCAGGTATTGTCTCACTGCTGGTGACAAAATGACCCTCGTTTTGCTCCTGTCTGATCAGCTTCCCTGGCTGGCTGGAGTCTTCAAGACAAATCCAGAGTCAAGGAGCAGTGCTGATCTCCTGGACCCCCTACTGCACCCCCGAACTTCCAGAGGCTTGTGGTTGTTGTGTCAAAGTGGGAAGAATGACTTCTCTGCAAGTGCTTGCTGCTTATCGTCAACCAGGAGGTCCTGAAGTAGCACTCAAGTCTCATAAAGTCCGTTATGAAAACTGGTTGGGGACTTCCCTGGCGGTCCAGTGGTTAAAACTTTGCCTGCTAATGCAGGGGGTGTGGATTTGATTCCTGGTCGGACAGCTAAGATCCCACATGCCTGGTCGCCAAAACAAGGACACACAAAGCAGAAGCAATATTGTAACAAATTCAATAAAGACTTAAAAAAAAAAAAAAAAAACACAGGTTGAGCCATAAGTTCGAACATGGACACACATACACACCCCACACACATGCTTATACATACGCACACTGCTCTTTAGATACAGAACACAGCCATTTTTATAAAGTAAATATATAGTCTCTCCACCTACAGCAGCACGGACAAATTTTACCTTCGTTGTACTGAGCACTCTAGCAAAAGCAAAGGCTTTCACATCTCCATTTCAAAAGGAGCTCTTTGGTTTACATTTTTTTTAAATGATGGTATAAAACTGGTGGTGAAATGTATCACTTATTTTTAATTTTCTACATTCTTTTAATTTTAAGGGAGTTTTTGGTGTTGACATTTTACCAGTTTGAGTGAAGCGTGGAAACCTTACTGTCTTTTCCCCTTATCTATCCCCATTTATAATTGTCTTAAGTGTTTCCTCTCCACATATTGAGGTATGTCAGGCAATGTTATCATTTTTGCTTCAACAAACAAACATAGTTTTAAAAACTCAAGAAGAAAAGTCAATTGTATTTATCAGTAATTTTACTCTATTCATTATCCTTCCTTCTTCCTTCCTCAGGTTACAAGATTCCTCCTTTTATAAGTTTCATGGACTTCCCTGGAGGCCCAGGGGTTAAGACTCAGCTTCTAACGCAGGGGGCATAGGTTCAATCCCTGGTCTGGGAACTAAGATTCCACATGCCACTCAGTGCAGCCAAAACAAAACAAAACAAAACAAAAACACCACCTATCTCCTTTTGTAAGTTTCCTTCTGTTTAAAGAATTTCCATTAACTATATCTTTTCAGGTTTAGTCTGATGTTGACAAATTCTTTTAGTTTTTCTCCATGAGAATGTCTTGATATCCTCTTCTACCTGAAGCATACTTTCACTGAATGTAGAATTCTGGATTCACAGTTCTTTTCTTTTAATGCTTCAAAAATGTTGAGTCACTTTCCTTTTGGCCTCCATGATCTCTGATGAGAAATCTGACATCATTCAATTTGTTTTTACTCTACTTACTTGTAGACATCACTTCTGTCTCCTCTCTTTTTTTCTGTTTTTAGCTTTCAGAAGTTGGTTAGGATCAATCTTGGTATGTATTTCTTTGGGCTTGTCCTGATTGGGATTCAACAGCTTCTTGAATCTATGGGTTAATATCTTCTGCCAAGTTCAGAACACTTTCAGCCACTATTTTGTTGAGCTCTTTTTCAGTCTCACACTCCTTCCCTTCTCTGGAAAGACTCGTTATGATCTCACATATCCCTGAGGTTCTCTTCATTTTTTTTTTCTTTCAGTTTATTTTCTTTCTGTAGTTCTAATTGGATAAGTCTTACTGATCTCACTTCAAACTCACTGATTTATTCTCCTGTCTGCTATTTAGCCCTTCCAGAGAGTTCTTATATTTTACTATATTTCTCAGTTCTAAAATTCTCTTTTGGCTCTTCTTTATAGTTTCCATTTCTTTGCTGAAATTTCCCATTTTTTTCACTTGTCTAAAGCATGTTCAAAATTTTTCATTGCAGCATTTTTTATGATGGACTCTTTAAAACCCCCATCGGCTAGTTCCAACATCTGTGTTATCTTGGTCCTGCCATCTGTTTGACCATCTTTTCTCATTCTAGTAGAGACTTTTCCTGATTTGTGGGAGTAGGGCTTCTTTTTCTAAATTAGTTCCAGACAACTTGGTTATTATGTTATGAAATCGTTCCTCTTATTGAAAGCTTTAATTTCAGCAGGTTTCCTCCCACATCACACCAGTGGAGGGAGTGGGATGCTGCCTTTCACTGCCAGGTGGAGTGGGAGCCAAGTTCTCTGCATGAAGCTGTGGAGGATGGAGGGCTTTTGAACAGGGTGGTTAGGATGAAAGTCCTGGCTCCTTACGACCTTCTCTGACATCATTCAGACACAGGGAGGAGGGTGCCTCATTCCAGCGAGATGAGGATGGAAGTCTAGGCTCTCCACTCAACCTCTGTTGACAAGGGTGGGGATGGGGCCTGTTATTCCTGAGGCATTTGACTGCAGTAGGGCCATTATTGTCTACAAGTTTTCAGTCTTACTAGACTGCTCCTTTCCTGTCCTTTGGCTAGAAAGAATGAATTTTTCTTAGACTTTTTTTTTTTTTTTTTTGGTTGACATGGCATTTCTGGGTTGGTAGCTTCTCCAGGACCCAGTTGAAAATATGAGAGAAAAAGAAAACCTACGGAATTCAATACACAGCAATCCTTGAGTCCTGAGGTCCCTAACTATTCTGTTTTCTTTGCTCCATCTTTCAAAGCTGTCTTTATTTGTTTTGAATATAATATCCAAAGTTTTTAAGGAGATCAAGTCAGTCAATCCTAAAGGAAATCAACCCTGAATATTCACTGGAAGGGCTGAGGCAGAAGTTGAAGTTCCAGTACTTTGGCCACCTGATGCAAAGAGCCGACACTGGAAAAGACCCAGCTGCTGGCAAAGATTGAGGGCAGGAGGAGAAGGAGGCAGCAGAGGATGAGATTATTGGATGGCATCTCATCTCATCTCAATGGACATGAGTTTCAACAAGCTCTGGGAGATAGTGAAGGACAGGAAAGCCTGATGTGCTTCAGTCCAGAGGGTTGCAAAGAATCAGACACAACTTAGCAACTGAACCACAATTCATTTAATGTATATATTCATCAGCCCAGTGCCAGTGGATGGCAAATAGCAAGTACTCAATAAAACAATGAGCTTTTATTATTTACAATGACATGAAATAAATATCTGCTGGTTAGATTGTCCCAACCCGTGGCTTAGCAGGCTGTAGCTTCTCTTTTTAATGTTTTGTGTTATCCAGTATATTCCAGGAGAAGGTATGTCAAGTCTATTCCTGAATTAACCTACACTTGAACCCAATTTCTTTATTGAATGGCGCCTTAAGGTCTCAATCCTCAGTACCAAAGTCAGGTCTTTTTCTGCTGGTCACCATTGCTTGTATTGTAACTGTTCCTGGTGGTTGCAGCCCTCCACTACCTCAAATGTTCACAAAGGTCTCCTTTTTTTTACTCCCAAACACTCCATATAGGAGGTTTACTGAAACTTTTAACATAAGTGAATGTTAGTACAGAGAAAGTGGAACTTTGAAACCATATATCAGGGGACTTCCCTGGTGGCCCAGTGGTTCAGATTCTGCCTTCCAATGCAGGGGACACGGGTTCGATCCCTGGTCAGGGAACTAAGATTCCACATTCTATGGAGCCACTAAGCCTGGGTGCTCTAACTAGAGAAAGAGCAGGTATTGCAGTGAAGAGCCAGCACAGCCAAAAAAAGAAAAAAACCTGTACATAAATCGTTACTACTCCTAAATCAGCCATGCTGCAAAATCTTGTTTTTTTTTTTTTGTATCAAATAACAGCTCTTAAAAGACTCTTTACAGCTTTTACAACCTACAAAGCAAAAGACAAAAATTACAGCTATAAATTTTAAAACAATATTTTCTCTTTCCCTAAAACCCTAGGAACAGTGTTCCCACAATACTCTCTACAACAAAGGAGTAGTAAAACCATCTTTTAAAATGATATTTTTTTCCTGTGTCTTTCCACCAAGGATTCAAACATATTAAGGCTCTAATTTATATAAATAACCCTATGTGTGCATGCGTGCTCAGTCACTCAGTTGTGTCCAACTCGTTGCAACCTCATGACTGTAGCTTGCCAGGCTCCTCTGTCCATAGCATGTCCCAGGCAAGAATATTGGAGTTGTTTGCCATTTTCTCCTCCAGGGGATCTAGGGATTGAATCCCCATCTCCTGTACTGGCAAGAGGATTCTTTACTACTGAGCCACCTCGGAAGCCCTATATAACTCCATACTCTCCATATTAAAATACATCTTTTTATGTGACCAAGAATATTCACAAAATATGATTTTTAAAAGTTAATAAATTTCAAAAAATAGAAATTATATAGGCAACATTAATTTTTGAAAATGTTATTTTTACCTAATATAATTAAATTAGAAATTAATAATATGACTATACCAGTAAATCATAAACATTTTAAACATCTTTTGGATTAAAGAGGAAATTGAAAGTGAAATTGTAACTGAATTTCATGTAGGAAAACATCTGAGATACATACAAAAGTAGTAAGTTCTAATGCATTAATTTTTTAAAAAGCAAGATTAACAGTAAAAGAATTAATGTTCAAATCCAAAAATTAGAAAAACACAAGAAAATAATCTTAGCATTATAAAAATTAATGAATTAAATATAAAATCAAAATAAACAATTTTTTAAAGTGGCAGATCTGAGAAATAAACCCCAAACAGAATTTTTCAAAAAAAAAAAAGCAAGATTAATTGTTTTTAAACTTAATTGAAGTTAAAAGAGTAAAATCATAAATATATAAAATAAGAATTTATATGAAAGTTAAATATAGATACAGGAGAAGTTAATAGATTGAGGTGAGACTATCTTGTATATCACTAGAAAAGAAATTTGAGAACCTGGTTCAAATGAAGGATTGCCAAAACTGACCTTAGAATAGATAGAAAATATAAATAGACTGAGTACCACAGAAAAATGGGGGGAAATATTAAAGAGCTACTCCCCCCCAAACCATCCTGGCACAAACATTTTCACTGAAACTTCTACCAAACCTTAAGAAATAATGACTCTGTGCTCCTGTGTTCTAAAGCGTGAAATGAAAAGACTTCGTAATGTTTAATGAAGTGAATATAACCACAAAGATATTACCAAAAACTAAAACTATAGCTTAATATAACTTACAAATATTTATGTAAAAAGCAGAGACTTCACTATGCCAATAAAGGTCCACATAGTCAAAGCTATGGTTTTTCTAGTAGTCATGTATGGATGTGAGAGTTGGAAAGAAGTCTGAGAGCCGAAGAATTCATGCTTTCAAACTGTGGTGCTGGAGAAGACTCTTGAGAATCCCCTGGACAGCAAGGAAGTCAATCCTAAAGGAAATCAACCCTGATTATTCATTGGAAGGACTAATGCTGAGGCTGAAGCTCCAATACTTTGGTCACCAGATGCAAAGAACTGATTCACTGGAAAAGACCCTGATGCTGGGAAAGATTGAAGGCAGGAGGAGAAAGTAATAACAGAGGATGAGAGGTGGGATGGCATTACTGACTCACTGGACATGAGTTTGAGTAAACTCAGGGAGATAGTGAAGGACAGGGAAGCCTGGCATGATGCAGTTCATGGGGTTGCAAAGAGTTGGACACAACTTAGTGACAAAGAATAATAACAAAACAGAATTAATGTACACACGCATGCTAAGTCACTTCAGTCATGTCCGACTCTTTGCGACCCCACGGACTGTAGCCCATCAGGCTCCTCTGTCCATGGATTCTCCAGGCAAGAATACTGCAATGGGCTGCCGTTTCCTTCTCCAAACACAATTCAGTTCAGTTCAGTTGCTCAGTCGTGTCCAACTCTTTGAGACCCCATGAATCACAGCACTCCAGGCCTCCCTGTCCATCACCAACTCCCGGAGTTCACTCAGACTCATGTCCATTGAGTCAGTGATGCCATCCAGCCATCTCATCCTCTGTCTTCCCCTTCTCCTCCTGCCCCCAATCCCTCCCAGCATCAGAATCTTTTCCAATGAGTCAACTCTTCGCATGAGGTGGCCAAAGTACTGGAGTTTCAGCTTTAGCATCAGTCCTTCCAAAGAAATCCCAGGGCTGATCTCCTTCAGAATGGACTGGTTGGATCTCCTTGCAGTCCAAGGGACTCTCAAGAGGCTTCTCCAACACCACAGTTCAAAAGCATCAATTCTTCAGCGCTCAGCTTTCTTCACAGTCCAACTCTCACATGCATACATGACTGCTGGAAAAACCATAGCCTTGACTAGACAGACCTTTTTTGGCAAAGTAACGTCTCTGCTTTTCTATATACTATCTTGGTTGGTCATAACTGTTCTTCCAAGGAGTAAGCGTCTTTTAATTTCATGGCTACAGTCACCATCTGCAGTGATTTTGGAGCCCCGAAAAATAAAGTCTAACACTGTTTCCACTGTTTCCCCATCTATTTCCCATGAAGTGATGGGACCAGATGCCATGATCTTCGTTTTCTGAATGTTGAGCTTTAAGCCAACTTTTTCACTCTCCACTTTCACTTTCATCAAGAGGCTTTTTAGTTCCTCTTCACTTTCTGCCATAAGCGTGGTGTCATCTGCATATCTGAGGTTATTGATATTTCCTCAGATATGCGCAGGCGGCTGCGACGGGGCACAAGCGCGGCCAAGAGGAGCTACCCCACGTCCAAGCTCAGGGACAGCAGCCGGGAGGAGCTACCCCACGTCCAAGGAGCGGGGGCTGTGCGGGTGCAGGAGGGCCTAGAGGAGCTACTCCATGTTCAAGGTCAGGAGGGGCGGCGGTGAGGAGATACCCCTCATCCAAGGTAAGGAACAATGGCTGTGCTTTGCTGGAGCAGCCGTAAAGAGATACCCCACCTCCAAGGTAACAGAAACCCAAGTAAGATGGTAGGTGTTGCAAGAGGGCATCAGAGGGCAGACACACTGAAACCATACTCACAGAAAACTAGTCAATCTAATCATACTAGGACCACAGCCTTGTCTAACTCAATGAAAGTAAGCCATGCCCGTGGGGCCACCCAAGATGGGCGGGTCACGGTGGTGAGATCTGATAGAATGTGGTCCACTGGAGAAGGGAATGGCAAACCACTTCAGTATTCTTGCCTTGAGAACCCCATGAACAGAATGAAAAGGCAAAATGATAGGATACTGAAAGAGGAACTCCCCAGGTCAGTAGGTGCCCAATATGCTACTGGAGATCAGTGGAGAAATAACTCCAGAAAGAATGAAGGGATGGAGCCAAACCAAAAACAATACCCAGTTGTGGATGTGACTGGTGATACAAGCAAGGTCCGATGCTGTAAAGAGCAATACTGCATAGGAACCTGGAATGTCAGGTCCATGAATCAAGGCAAATTGAAAGTGGTCAAACAGGAGATGGCAAGAGTGAACATCGACATTCTAGGAATCAGCAAACTAAAATGGACTGGAATGGGTGAATTTAACTCAGATGACCATTATATCTACTACTGTGGGCAGGAATCCCTCAGAAGAAATGGAGTAGCCATCGTGGTGAACAAAAGAGTCTGAAATGCAGTACTTGGATGCAATCTCAAAAACGACAGAATGATCTCTGTTCGTTTCCAAGGCAAACCATTCAATACCACAGTAATCCAAGTCTATGCCCCAACCAGTAATGCTGAAGAAGCTGAAGTTGAACAGTTCTATGAAGACCTCCAAGACCTTTTAGAACTAACACCCAAAAAAGATGTCCTTTTCATTATAGGGGACTGGAATGCAAAAGTAGGAAATCAAGAAACACCTGGAGTAACAGGCAAATTTGGCCTTGGAGTACAGAATGAAGCAGGGCAAAGACTAATAGAGTTTTGCCAAGAAAATGCATTGGTCATAGCAAACACCCTCTTCTGACAACACAAGAGAAGACTCTACACATGGACATCACCAGATGGTCAACACCAAAATCAGATTGATTATATTCTTTGCAGCCAAAGATGGAGAAGCTCTATACAGTCAGCAAAAACAAGACCAGGAGCTGACTGTGGCTCAGATCATGAACTCCTTATTGCCAAATTCAGACTGAAATTGAAGAAACTAGGGAAAACCACTAGACCATTCAGGTATGACCTAAATCAAACAGAATTAAGGAGTACATTAAAAGAATAATACAGGAACTTCCCTGGGGGCCCAGTGGTTAAGACTCTGGACACCCAATGAAGGGGGCATGGGTCCAATTCCTGGTTGGGGAATTAAGATCCTGCATGCTGCACAGCACAGCCTATTGTTATTTAATTAAAAATAATAATAAATAAAAATATAAAAAATGATACAGCTTCATTAAGTGATATTTACTCCAAGAATGCAAGGATTGTTCAATAATTCACCACTTACTAGAGGAAAAGCAAAATCATATTATCTCCACAAGTCCTGAAAAACATTAATGAAGTCCAACATTTATTTTTTATCGTATCTAGACAGAAATAATAAAGATAGGTTTTTAAATAAATTATATTGAGATAACTGGCTATTCTTCTGAAAAAAAAAAAAGAACTGCATTATTTCTTTTCAATTTGTACCCAAATTTCAAATGCATTAGATTAAATGTTAAAAAAAGGGAAAACTTATAAAAGTATCAGAAGAAAATGTGGGACAATTTTCAAAACAATTAGAACCAGGGAAGAATTTGCCCAGTAATACATAAAAATCAAGAACAATAAAGCAACAGATTTATATATTGAACCACCTAAAAAAACAAGACAGAATTCTGCATGGCACTGAAACCGCATAAAGAAAGGAAAAGGGTAACAATAAACTTGGAAATAATATTTACATTTCAGAGAGTTAATTTTCCTATATATAGAGTGTCTACAAATTAATAATAAATAGCAAAATCCAATATAAAAGTGGAAAAGAACATAAATAGTGCCCAAAAGGAAATGCCAATGGCTCTTAAATATATAAATACATGCATAATGTCATTTACTGTAAAAGATACCATTTTTTACATGTCAGACTGGCAAATATAAAACAAATAGCCACACATCATGTTGGGGAGGGTTAGACAAACAGCCATTTCCACATATTTTCCGTGGCAGTGAAAACTGATTTAACTTCTGTGGAAAGCACTTCAGCAATATCTGGCAAAATACATGTACCTTTTGATCCAGAAATTCCTCGAATGAGAATATTCCCTATAACAATATTCATAATTTATGATGTTTCACACAAAACAGGATTCACTATAGCATTCCCACAAGTACTTATTTAGTACCTAGACTTTGGAGACAACCTCAGCATCTGCTTTGTGCTCAGTCGTGCCCGACTCTGTGACCCCACGGACTACAACCTGCCAGGCTCCTCTGGCGATGGGATTTTCCAGACAAGACTACTCGAGTGGGTTGCCATTTCCTTCTCCAGGGGATCTTCCCCACCCAGGGGTTGAACCTGCATCTCCTGTGTCTCCTGCATTGCAGACGGATTCTTTACCCACTGAGCCATTAGGGAAGCCCTACATGGCAACAACCTACGTGTTTATAATTAGAGGACCAATTTCCTAAATACAACAGAACGGCTTCCACAAGTGAAACAGCATTGTTTACTGGTTAGGCACCATCTCCAACATGTATTTTCAAATAAATATGCAAAACAGTGACAGTGATACCATTTGTTTATATTAAACAAAAATAAACCCACAAACATGCATATTTCATACATCTAATTTATATGTACATATGATATATATGGGCCTCCCTGGTGGCTCAGAACGTAAAGAATTCATCTCAATGTAGGAGACTCAGGTATATTTTTATTTTATATTTCTGTTAGTTTATCCAAAACACTGGCAACCCTGCTTACCTCTTATGAGTGAACTGGATGCCTGCAGGAGAGACGCAAGAAGGAAGCTTACTTTTCACTTGATCCTCTTGACTTATGTCATGTTTGCCAGATGTGGAAATAGGGATTCTTGAGTATGTGCTTTCAAGGAAAGGGCAGGGATCAAAAGCTAAGCAAGAGGGCTTTCCCTGGTGGTCCAGTGGTTAAGAATCTGCCTTGCAGGCCTTCCTTGGTGGTCCAGTGGCTAAGACTCCACGCTCCCAATGCAGAGGGCCTGGGTTTGATCCCTGGTCTGGGAACTAAGTCCCATATGCCGCAACTAAAGATTCTACACACAGCAGCTAAGACCTGACACAGCCAAATAAATAAATAAAAATAAATATTAAAAAAAAAAAAAGAATCTGCCCTGCAATGCCCAGGAGGGACACAGAAAGATCCCACATACCATGGGGCAACTAAGGCCCTGTGCCAAAACTACTGAGCCCATGCTCCAGAGTCTGCGAGCTCCAACTTCTGAAGCCCATGCAGTCTAGAGCCGGTGCTCTGCAACAAGAGAAGCCACTGCAACTAGAAGCCTGTGTACCACAAGTAGAGTAGCCCCGGCTTGCTGCAATTAGAGAACGAGGATCCAACATGGCCAAACATAAAATAACTAAGTAAACATTTTTTGAAAAGGTAAAAGAAAAAAAAAACTAAGAGAGAATGTGTCTTACCTGGAGTCTAGCTTCTGCCTGACACCTTGAGGAGCTCTGCAGTGTGAACTGTACCTTGAGACAGAAGGTCCAGGCTTTTGTATCCTTATCCGTCAGTCTCTGGCTGTGAGCTGCCTTCAGAAGGGAGTATCCTCTCAGGACAAGGGGCTTCTATTGGCTAAAGGTAAATCAGCCCTGAATACTCATTGGAAGAACTGATGCTGAAGCTCAAGCTCCAATATTTTAGCCACATGATGTGAAGAGTCGCCTCATTGGAAATGACCCTGATGCTTGGAGATATTGAGGGCAGAGGGAGAAGGGGGCAACAGAGGATAAAATGATTGGATGGCATCACCGACTCAATGGACATGAGTTTGAGCAAACTTCAGGAGATGGTGAAGGACAGGGAAGTCTGGCGTGCTGCAGTCCGTGGGGTGGCAAAGTCAGACACGACTTAGCAGCGGAACAACAGCAATAACAATTCTCCAGGAAAGGGGCCACTCTGAGGAATTAGCAATCAATTTTTTGAGCAGCCAAGGAACTAGATTAGAAAAAGGGATGTAGACCCTATAGGTGTCTACTACAAACTCACTGTACTGCCTGAAATCTATATGTTAGTATTAAAAAAATATCAATATTACAGAATGGTCTCTTTTTGTTGTTTGTCTAGATTCTAAATCCAGCATGGATGCCAAAATTTAAACAGTAAAAGTTAGCCTTCAAAATACTTAGCAAGACTCCAGTTTCGGACAACGTTAGTCAATTTTTCCCCCAGTATTGGAACAGATTGGGTTTTTTTGGACAAGCACCACGTGAACTAGTTGGCTTGCATTTAGGTGACCTCCTGTTTGAAAAATCCACAACTTTAAACATTGGACTCGTTCATTGACCAGAGTGCCCAGGACACAAAGAGGAAGTGAGGGAAGAGTAGATTTTTATCTCCTTTCCCGGCTCATCCCAGGACGAAGGGTAAGGGGACCAAGCATATCGTTTGTCTCTATCCTTTATTTTTCCATACCAAATATAGTTATAAATGTTGTGTATGGTGGTGTACAGAAAAAAATTTCCAGAAATTGGACAGAGGGCAAAAACATGATTAGGGGATCTTTTTTCCTGGCTGCAGGGCATGTGGGATCTTAGTTCCCCAGCCAGGGACCAAACCTGCACCTCCTGCAGTGGGAGGGAAGAGTCTCAGCCACTGGACCACCAAGGAAGCCCCCACATTAGAGTATTTTCTCATTAACTCTCCTGAGGTCATGTCTCTCAGAAAGTGTAACTTTGTTTGGCTGGCAACTGATTAGGGCCTGGATATCTCACAACACTGTAAAGTTAGATGTTAAAGTGCAAAAACTGGTTCAGTTCAGTCGCTCAGTCATGTCTGACTCTTTGCAACCCCACAGATTGTAGCCTACCAGGCTCCTCTGTCCATGGGATTCTCCCAGCAAGAATACTGGAGTGGGGTGCCTTTCCCTTCTGCAGGGGATCTTTCCGACCCAAGGGATGGAACCCATGTCTCTTGCGACTCCTGCATGGCAGGTGAGTTCCTTACCACTAGTGCCACCTGGAAAGCCCCCCAGGCTCTCATATTTTCATTCAACTATTTTCTCTGTCTTCTGGTTCCTTCATTAATGAGTTAAATAAAACTCTGACATGTGCTATTTATATGAGGATCATGCTTTGTAAATAATTTGAGAAAACATGTTTTTTTTTCAGTGTAAATTAATCTAGTATAAAATTATATGGTTAAATACACATACAATGTAGCTTGTTGTAAAAAAATGCATTGAGTGACAGTGGAATAATACATTGAATCCCAGTGGAATAAAATGCTACCAGATTCATTATACACTATCTTCTCTCTTGAGGGCAGGATTGTATATGTGTTTAAATCTGGGTTTTTGACTGTTAGCCTGGCTGCTGAAGGACTTGACATACTGACGTAGGTGATGCTTTGAAAAATGGCTTCACCAGGAAAGAGAATAAAATTAAAAAATATTCATATATTTTTCCTGGTGCATTTTCTTTTGAAATATCCTTGGGAGAGCTCTGGGACTAGGGTTCCCATATTTAGCAAGTAAAAATACAAGACATTTAGTTAAATTTGAACTTCAGATAAACAAGTAATAATTTTTAAACATATCCCAAATTTTGCAAGCATTTTATTTGAAGAGCAGAGCCTAGAGCATCTCAAAGTTCAGAGGATGTAAGAAGCACATGGTGCACACCTCAAGGAAACCAAAATTGAAAGAGACACGTGTACCCCAATGTCCATTGCAGCACTACTTACAATAGCTAGGACACGGAAGCAACCTAGATGTCCATCGGCAGATGAATGGATAAGGAAGTTGTGTTACATATACACAATGGAATGTTATTCAGCTATAAAGAGGCTGAGTTCTAATGAGTTGTTTGAAACTGGAGCCTATTATACAGAGTGAAGTCAGTCAGAAAGAGAAACACAAATACGGTATATTAATGCATATATATGGAATTTAGAATGACGATCCTACATGCAGGGCAGCAAAGGAGACACAGATGTAAAGAACAGACTTTGGACTCACTGGGAGAAGGCGAGGGTGGGATGATTTGAGAGAAAAGCATCGAAACATGCACATTACCATATGTAAAATAGATGATCACTGCAAGTTCAAACGCATGAAGCGGGGCACCCAAAACCGGTGCTCTGGGACAATCCAGAGGGATAGGGTGGGGAGGGAGGAGGGAGGGGGGAGGGGGGAGGGGGTCCAGGATGGGGGGGACACGTGTATACTTGTGGCCAATTCATGTTGATGTATGGCAAAAATCATCACAACATTGTAACTGTCCTCCAATCAAAATATATTAATTAATTGGAAAAAGCAGAAGCACACGGGGGAAGCAAGTGTTTGCCAGTAGCGCCAGGAATGCAAAGGATCATGGGTAACGTTTGAGTCCTGTGCTGGGGCATCCCAAAGGCCAAGCCCAGCAAGTAGAATCCTGTTGTCAATTCCAGGAAGTGAAAGTTGAATCCTTGGGTCAGGAGCTTGGTGGCCCTGTAGTAGGGCAAGCGGCTAGAGTCAGGAATGGGGCCAATCAGGAGAACTGACAAAGCTGCTCAGAAGAGTAATGTGTTACAGAGCGGTTTTATCACCCAAGGACTCTCGAGAGTGATCCAGATGAGTGAGTTGATTAGCCATGTTTTAAAACTCAGACTCAAAGAGAACATTTTAAAAAAAATTATTTATTTGGTGGTGCCGAGTCTTAGTTGCGTCATCAGGGATCTTTAGCTGCGGCTTATGAACTCTCTTAGCTGTGACGTGTGGAATCTAGTTCCCTGAAAGTGAAAGTGAAGTCGCTCAGTCGTGTCCGACTCTTTGCGACCCCGTGGACTGTAGCCTATCAGGCTCTTCTGTCCATGGGATTTTCCAGGCAATAGTACTGGAGTGGATAGCCATTTCCTTCTCCTGGAGATCTTCCCAACCCAGGGATTGAATCCGGGTCTCCCGCATTGTAGACAGACGCTTTACCGTCTGAGCCACCAGGGAAGTCAAACCTGGGCTTTCTGCATTGGGAACTCAGAACCTTACACATTAGACCCCCAGGAAAGTCCCTATATATATTTTTTAAACATTTACGTATTTGATTCATTGGTTCTTGGTTGCCGCAGGCAGGATCTTCGTTGCATGTGGGATCTTTCATTGCGGCACACAAACTCTCTAGTGGTGGCTCTCGAACTCAGCGGTTACGGCACACAGGCTTAGTTGCCCTGTGGCGTGTGGGATCTTAGTTCCCCAATCAGGGACAGAACCCATGTCCCCTGCATTACAAGGCGGATTCCTGACTAGTGGACCAACAGAGAAGTCCCGTATTTAAAAAATTGTGGTATAATGTATATAACATAAAATTTATATGATGCCAACCATTTTTAAGCATACAACTCAGTAGCAATAAGTACATTCACGGTGTTGTACGACCACCACGAGTATCTATTTCCAGAACTTTTCCACCTTCCCAAATAGAAACTCTCTCTCAATAAACAAAAATTCCCCAGTCTCTGGTAACCTCTATTACACTTTCTGCCTCCATGAATTTGCTTATTCTAGGCATCTCCTATAAGAGGAAGAGCACAGGGTTTGTTCTTTTGTGTCTGGCTTATCTCACTAAGCATAATGTTCTCCAGTTTTATCCGTGTTGTAGCATATATTAGAATTTTATTTCTTTTTAAGGCTGAATGACATTCCATTGTATTTATACATACAGACCACATTTTGTTTATCCATAAAGAGGACATACATGTGTGGACATTTCATTTTTTTCAATTTTCCTGTAAACAGTATTCATTGCTACATAAAACAGCAATTCATTGGTATATTCAACAGTGATTCATTGCTACATACAAAAATCACTCCATAGTTAAGGGTATTAAAATAACAACTTGAGGGACTTCCCCAGTGGTCAAGACTCTACAGCAAGTTCCATCTTTGGTCGGGGAAACTGAGATCCTGCATGCAATGTGGCCAAAAAAAAGAAAAAGATATTACTTTAAAATTGTGTTTTGTATTCCTCAAATTGATCTACAGAGTCAATGCAATCTCTACCAAAATTATAACTGCTTTTCTCTCGTTTTTTTTTTTTTTTCAGAAGTGGACAAGCTGATTCTAAAATCCATACGAAACTTCAAGGAACTGAGAACAGACAAAAGAACCTTAGAAAAGAAGAATAAAGTTGGAGGATTCACACTTCCCAATTTAAAAACTTACTGCAAAACGATAGTAGCCAAGACAGTGTGGTATTGGCATAAGGGCAGACACAGAGAACAAGAGAATAAAAACGAGATTCCAGAAATAAATATATCAATCACTGGTCGATTGAAATTTGACAAGAATGCCAAAACCATTCAAGGGAAGAAACAATAGCATTTTCAACAACTGGTGCTGAGACATCTGGACATCCACATGCAAAAGATTAAAGTTGGATCCCTATCTCACATCACATACAAAATTAATTCAAAATGGATCAAAGACCTAATGTAAAAGCTATAACAATAATACTCTCAGAAGAAAACAGTAGTAAATTTTCATGACCTCAGATTTAGCAATAGATTCACAAAAAGCATGAATAACAAAGGAAAAAATAGATTTCATTGAAATTAAAACATTCTAGTGTTATGTTTCAAATGACATTACCAAGAAAGTGAAAAGACAGCCCACAGGATGGGAGAATGTATTTGCAGATCCTATGTCTAATTAGGAATTTATATCTACAATATATAAAGAACTCTTAAAACTCAATAATAAAGACATATAACCCAATTTTTAAAAAGAGCAATGAACCTAAATAGACATTTATCCAAAGAATATATATGTAAATGGCCAATAAGCACATATATTGATGACAATATAATTAGTCGTCAATGAAATGCAAATCAAAACCACAAAATACCATGTCATACCCACTAGGATGGATATAATAAAAAAGTCAGAAAATAATATGTTGGTGACAGAAACTAGTCACAAAATATCACATATTTATGATACCACTTATATAAAGTGTCCAGAATTTGGAAAATCTACAAAGACGAAAGATTATTGATTGTTTGGTCTAGGAAGGAAGGCTGGATGGGAGATCATAGCTAAAAGGTACAGAGTTTCTTTTAGGGGTGATGAAAATGTTCTAAGATTAACTTTTATGATGCTTACAAATATCTGTAAATATACTAAAAACCATTGAATTATACACTTTAAATACACGAATGTTATGTTATTCAATTATGTATTCATAAAGCTCTTATTTTTAAAAGGTCATATGTTATGTGACTCCATGTATATGAAATGTCAAGATAGGTAAATCTATAGAGATGGAAAGTAGATTAATGTCTGCCAGAGATCAGGGGAAGAGGGAACGAGAAATAATTGTTAAACAATATGGAATTTCGTTTTGAGGTGATTGAAGTATTTTGGAATTAAAGAGTAGGGATGGTTACACAAATCGTGAATGTGTTCAAGACCACTGAGTTGTATTTTTTTTTAAGATTTTTTTTTTGATGTGGACCATTTTTAAAGTGTTTATTGAATTCGTTACAATAAAGAAGTTTCTGTTTTATGTTTTGGTTTTTTGGCTACAAGGCATGCAGGATCTTAGCTCCTGGACCAGGGATCAAACCCTTATCCTCTGCAATGGAAGGCAAAGTCTTAACCACTGGACCACCAGGGAAGTCCCTAAACTTTAAAGTAGTGAATTTTGTGTCACAGAAATTTTAACTCAATAAAAAAATTGTAGCTTTTTTGGTTTGTCTGTTTTAGACACAGATAGACTAGTGATTGCATACACTTCTGTTTAAAGTGCTAGTGGTAAAAAACCCGCCTGGCAATGCAGGAGACGCAAGAGACACAAGTTTGATTCCTGGGTCAGGAAGATCCCGTGGAGGAGGGCATGGCAACCCTCTCCAGTATTCTTGCCTGGAGAATACCATGGACAGAGGAGCCTGGTGGGCTACAGTCCATAGGGTCACACAACGTCTGACATGACTGAAGTGATTTAGCACACACACTATTTAAGATAAGCTCATTGAGTAATTGATCCGTTCACTAAATTGAAACATATTATCTCAAAAACTTTAAGTACATCACTCTAGTTTTCTAACTTTCCACAGCTCTGACTTACACTGACTATAATTCACATTACTATGCATTCTTTAAATGACCATGCTTACTTATGGGAAGAATAAGAAACCCAAGAACTATTCTAGGTTCATGGTTTTAATTACTGTAATTACAAGAGTCTGATCAGAAAGTGAACAGGAACTAAAAAGCCTCTTGATGAAAGTGAAAGTGGAGAGTGAAAAAGTTGGCTTAAAGCTCAACATTCAGAAAATGAAGATCATGGCATCCGGTCCCATCACTTCATGGGAAATAGATGGGGAAACAGTGGAAACAGTGTCAGACTTTGTTTTTTTGGGCTCCAAAATCACTGCAGATGGTGACTGCAGCCATGAAATTAAAAGACGCTTGCTCCTTGGAAGGAAAATTTATGACCAACCTAGATAGCATATTCAAAAGCAGAGACATTACTTTGCCAAAAAAAAGTCCATCTAGTCAAGGCTATGGTTTTTCCAGTGGTCATGTATGGATGTGAGAGTTGGACTGTGAAGAAGGTTGAGCGCTGAAAAATTGATGCCTTTGAACTGTGGTGTTGGAGAAGCCTCTTGAGAGTCCCTTGGACTGCAAGGAGATCCAACCAGTCCATTCTGAAGGAGATCAGCCCTGGTTTTCTTTGAAAGGAATGATGCTAAAGCTGAAACTCCAGTACTTTGGCCACCTCATGCGAAGAGTTGACTCATTGGAAAAGACTCTGATGCTAGGAGGGATTGGGGGCAAGAGGAGAAGGGGACGACAGAGGATGAGATGGCTGGATGGCATCACTGACTCGATGGGCGTGAGTCTGAGTGAACTCCGGGAGCTGGTGATGGACAGGGAGGCCTGGTGTGCTGCAGTTCATGGGGTTGCAAAGAGTTGTACATGACTGAGCGACTGAACTGAACTGAATTGAACTGAGGGTTGTGTCTGATGTCAGTTATTTCTGTTTGTTCTTGTTCATTTTATCTTGGCTCCTTTCATGTCTAGTTATATTTGATTGTGTGCTGAACAATGTATTTCAAAAATTAGTTATAGAAATAATATCAGGATTATGTTATCTATCTAAGAGTTTTTTCACTTGCTTCTTCAGGCTCCTGGTACCCCCTGGTAACCTAGGATCACTTTAATCTGACTTTAAAGCTTTCGATTTGGTGTGTGTGTGCTCAGTCACTCAGTCATGTCCAACTCTGTGTGATCCCATGGACTGTAGCCTGCCAGGCTCCTCTGCCCATGGAATTCTCCAGGCAAGAGTACTCGAGTGGGTTGCCATTTCCTTTGATTGGGGGCCACCCATAATTAGAAGTGACTGAACTGAAATGAACTGGATATCTACATCTATATACCTATGTTTTTCTGGCTGCGTTGTGTGGCTTTCAGGACTTTAGTTCCCCAACCAAGACTAAGTCTGGGCCCATGGCAGTGGAAGAGCCAGAGTCTTAACCACTGGACTACCAGGGAAGTTCCCTTCCATATACATTAAAAAATAATAATTTATGTGTTTATTTTTTGGTTTTGGTTGGTCTTCATTGCTGTGTGTGGGCTTTCTCTAGTTATAGCAGTGGGGGCTATTCTCCATTGCAATGTCCCTCTTGTGGAGCACAGGCTCTAGGTGCTCAAACTTAGTTGCCCTGAGGCATGCAGCATCTTCTCAGACCAGTGGAGCTATTCCAAATCCTGAGAGATGATGCTGTGAAAGTGCTGCACTCAATATGCCAGCAAATTTGGAAAACTCAGCAGTGGCCACAGGACTGGAAAAGGTCAGTTTTCATTCCAATCCCAAAGAAAGGCGATGCCAAAGAATGCTCAAACTACTGCACAATTGCACTCATCTCACACACTAGTAAAGTAATGCTCAAAATTCTCCAAGCCAGGCTTCAGCAATATGTGAACCGTGAACTTCCTGATGTTCAAGCTGGTTTTAGAAAAGGCAGAGGAACCAGAGATCAAATTGCCAACATGCGCTGGATCATGGGAAAAGCAAGAGAGTTCCAGAAAAACATCTATTTCTGCTTTACCGACTACACCAAAGCCTTTGACTGTGTGGATCACAATAAACTGTGGAAAATTCTGAAAGAGATGGGAATACCAGACCACCTGATCTGCCTCTTGAGAAATCTGTATGCAGGTCAGGAAGCAACAGTTAGAACTGGACATGGAACAACAGACTGGTTCCAAATAGGAAAAGGAGTACGTCAAGGCTGTATATTGTCACCCTGCTTATTTAACTTCTATGCAGAGTACATCATGAGAAATGCTGGGCTGGAAGAAACACAAGCTGAAATCAAGATTGCCGGGAGAAATATCAATAACCTCAGATATGCAGATGACACCACCCTTATGGCAGAAAGTGAAGAGGAACTAAAAAGCCTCTTGATGAAAGTGAGAGTGGAGAGTGAAAAAGTTGGCTTAAAGCTCAACATTCAGAAAACGAAGATCATGGCATCCAATCCCATCACTTCATGGGAAATAGATGGGGAAACAATGGAAACAGTGTCAGACTTTATTTTTCTGGGCTCCAAAATCACTGCAGATGGTGACTGCAGCCATGAAATTAAAAGACTCTTGCTCCTTGGAAGGAGTTTTGACCAACCTAGATAGCATATTCAAAAGCAGAGACATTACTTTGCCAACAAAGGTCCGTCTAGTCAAGGCTATGGTTTTTCCTGTGGTCATGTATGGATGTGAGAGTTGGACTGTGAAGAAGGCTGAGTGCTGAAGAATTGAGGCTTTTGAACTGTGGTGTTGGAGAAGCCTCTTGAGAGTCCCTTGGACTACAAGGAGATCCAACCAGTCCATTCTGAAGGAGATCAGCCCTGGGATTTCTTTGGAAGGAATGATGTTAAAGCTGAAACTCCAGTACTTTGGCCACCTCATGCGAAGAGTTGACTCATTGGAAAAGACTCTGATGCTGGGAGGGATTGGGGGCAAGAGGAGAAGGGGAGGACAGAGGATGAGATGGCTGGATGGCATCACTGACTTGATGGATGTGAGTCTGAGTGAACTCCGGGAGTTGGTGATGGACAGGGAGGCCTGGTGTGCTGTGGTTCATGGGGTCCTAAAGAGTCAGACATGACTGAGGGACTGATCTGATTTGATCTGATCTGATCTCAGACCAGGGATTGAACCCGTGTTCCCTGCATTGGCAGGTGGATTCTTTCCCACTGAACCACCAGGGAAGTCCCCTATACTTTTTTTAAAAAGTATCACTGGTATCTGGGGCTGGGAAGATTCTTAATATTTTGAGTAAGAAATGAATTTGCTAATTTAAAAAATGATAATGCCCACTATATCACTATTTTATGTATAAAGTCACTGTATGCAATCTACATTTCTATCAATAGGTAGTATGTTTGACTTATTTATACAAGGATATACTCTGGCCATTGATTTATATTCATTATCATGAACAGATGTCCAAAATATATTCAGTTCAGTTCAGTTCAGTTCAGTTCAGTCGCTCAGTCACGTCCGACTCTTTTCGACCCCATGAATCGCAGCATGCCAGGCCTACCTGTCCATCACCAACTCCCGGAGTTCACTCAGACTCATGTCCATTGAGTCAGTGATGCCATCAAGCCATCTCATCCTCTGTCATCCCCTTCTCCTCCTGCCCCCAATCCCTCCCAGCATCAGAGTCTTTTCCAATGAGTCAACTCTTCGCATGAGGTGGCCAAAGTACTGGAGTTTCAGCTTTAACATCATTCCTTCCAAAGAAATCCCAGGGCTGATCTCCTTCAGAATGGACTGGTTGGATCTCCTTGCAGTCCAAGGGACTCTCAAGAGGCTTCTCCAACACCACAGTTCAAAAGCCTCAATTCTTCAGCGCCCAGCCTTCTTCACAGTCCAACTCTCACATCCATACATGACCACAGGAAAAACCATAGCCTTGACTAGATGGACCTTTGTTGGCAAAGTAATGTCTTTGCTTTTGAATATGCTATCTAGGTTGGTCATAACTTTCCTTCCAAGGAGCAAGAGTCTTTTAATTTCATGGCTGCAGTCACCATCTGCAGTGATTTTGGAGCCCAGAAAAATAAAGTCTGACACTGTTTCCACTGTTTCCCCATCTATTTCCCATGAAGTGATGGGATTGGATGCCATGATCTTCGTTTTCTGAATGTTGAGCTTTAAGCCAACTTTTTCACTCTCCACTTTCACTTTCATCAAGAGGCTTTTTAGTTCCTCTTCACTTTCTGCCATAAGGGCGGTGTCATCTGCATATCTGAGATTATTGATATTTCTCCCGGCAATCTTGATTTCAGCTTGTGTTTCTTCCAGTCCAGCGTTTCTCATGATGTACTCTGCATAGAAGTTCAATAAGCAGGGTGACAATATACAGCCTTGACGTTCTCCTTTTCCTATTTGGAACCAGTCTGTTGTTCCATGTCCAGTTCTAACTGTTGCTTCCTGACCTGCATACAGATTTCTCAAGAGGCAGATCAGGTGGTCTGGTATTCCCATCTCTTTCAGAATTTTCCACAGTTTATTGTGATCCACACTGATGAAAAAAGTGAAAGTGAGTGAAAGTCACTCAGTCGTGTTCAACTCTTTGTGACCCCATGGAGTGTCGATGGAATTCTCCAGGCCAGAATACTGGATTGGGTAGCTGTTCCCTTCTCCAGGGGATCTTCCAAACCCAGGGCTCAAACCCATGAATCCTGCATTGCGGGTGGATTCTTTACCAGCTGAGCCACAAGGGAAACCCAATGAAAAAAGCAGGTCATCGGTCAGTATTTGTCAATTAATCCCATTATAATTCTACAGAGTTTATACTTTCCAGTATTTTCTGAATTTTTGAAATGAGTAGTAAACTATTTTCTGTCTGGAAAAAAAGATGCCTTTCTTTGTCTTATGCTCTTGAACTAGTAGATGGCATTCCTATTCTGGGACTCCTCTGAGCTTACCCACTACGCTTTCCTGCAAGGAAGCTGAAGTAGTATCTCCTTCCTCCATGACAGCTTTAGAGATGCCAAGTCGGACTTCGCTGGTGGTCCAGTGGTTATGAGTCTGTGCTTCCACTGGTTCGATTCCTGGTAGGAGAACTAAGGTCCTGCATACCCAGCGAGGTGGCCAAAAAAAAAAAAAAGAGTCAGGCCCAAGGTCACACCAGAGAAGGGCCATGATGGTCAATTCCAGGGTCAGTTAGCCTGTTGCTAATTGATTAATTCTTACTAGTTCTTATTAATTAACTCTTAATTCACCCATTCAGGGTTCTTAGGTAGAGGATTGCTACCATGTTTCAGAATTAAGTTTGGCTGACACCCTCTCAGGAGCTAAACACAGGTCACCCCACTGACCTCACCGAGCCCTATGCCCCCCTCAGCCTTGGGGACTCTCTTCATCCCCCAACATCACTCTCTGCTAAACCAGCCCATCCCACCCCTCCTGTTCTCCCTCCAGGAGAATCCTGCATAGGCTTCCTTCAAGGAGGCTTTAGTAACAGTATGTGGAGGCGGGGGGTCAGGGAGGAGAGCACACGACTCTGTTTCCATCATGGTGCATATCAGGGATACCAGAACCATGTATTAAACGCATTTGGTCATCTGGATAAAAAGTTCTTTTCACCTGCCTGTTCTCAAGAGGAGAAAGTCCCATCCCTATGATGGTGTTCTGGAAACTTCAGGACGATCGAGGTAAAGGGTAAGAGGATAGGACATGGTTGAGCTTGACTTAGCTGTGTTAGTCATAACTGTCCCTCCTCCCGGGCGAGGGGTAGGGAGGATGGAAATAGAAAAGAAAAGAAAAAAAGAGGATAGAAGGGAGCAGATCAGAGTCAGAAATGCCATTTGTCCAAGAATTGTGTGCAAGTCCTCTTTATCACAGTTCTTATCCATTGTGGTACCCCTGCTGCTCATTTTCAATACATGTCTGTTAAATGTAAATGGAGGTGGGACTTCCCTGGCGATCCAGTGGTTAAGACTCCTTGCTCTCAATGCAGGGGGCACAGGTTCCATCCCTGGTCAGGGAACTAAGATCTGGCATTTCACATCACGCAGTCAAAGAATAAAACTAAATGGGGGTTACATTGACAGGGACTTAATGTGTGTTTCCCATACTCGGTTGTGCACCACAGTTAGATCTTGATATACTGAATGTTTGCAAAAAGGGCTCTACTGTAACGAAGTCAGATCCTAATCTGTGAACAGATTGGCCAAATTCCTATGTATTAATATTAAGAGGAAAATTGCATCCTACAGAGAACACCAAAGTCCATAATTCTGTAATGGAAGTCAGTATTTACAAAAGGGAAAAAAATGTTGAGTGATCAGAAGACATGAGAAAAGTGTAAAGTGTTTTTGTCTCGAAATAGCCAAGCCGGCGCATATTTCACAAAGCTTTGTTACAAAGTGGAATTTGGGTTACAAAGCTGAAAATTAATGCAACTGAGTCCTAGATGATAAAAATGAGGCAAATCTCAAATGATCTATTTATAAGCAGTGTGTGAGTGTGATTTTTCACA
The DNA here is from genome assembly GCF_027580195.1 of Bos mutus. Classification (NCBI taxonomy): domain Eukaryota; kingdom Metazoa; phylum Chordata; class Mammalia; order Artiodactyla; family Bovidae; genus Bos; species Bos mutus. The sequence continues at coordinate 8,236,979 of NC_091638.1, forward strand.
CTCACTCTGAGGCCGGCTGAAATGAGCAGTGTCTCACTGCAGCTGCTCTGGTTGGCCCACCCAGGTATCTTCCCAGGACTGTGCCTGCCAGGAGACCGATCATACACTCCTTTCCTATTGCCTGTCCTGGTTAACCTGATATACAGCTCCAGAATATTGCAAAGCAGACTCCTTTCAACGCAGTGATTAAGTGCATTTGAAGTTTTTGTTCCTTTCCGTTTGTTTCTGGACATGGGCTCCCTCTTGTGGTTCACAGGGTAGGCCTGTGCGGTACAAGATCTAAGAAATTTTATTTTCATTTTTGCGGCTGCAAGATTACTTGGGCCCTGGTAGAAAAAACGATTGATGATTTTTAAGGAAGCATTGCAAAGACCTAAGTTAACTTATTTCAGCCAGAATGATACATGTGTAAAAGACCCAGGGTGGGGCTTCCCTGGTGGCTCAGCGGGAAAGAATCCACCTGCCAGTGGGGAGACACAGGTTCCATCACTGGTCTGGGAAGATTTCACAGGAAACTAAGCCCGTGCAGCGGGACTGCTGAGCCCACGTGCTGCAGCCACTGAAGCCAGCACACAGAGATCCCATGCAACAAGAGAAGCCACTGTGAGAGAAGCCCGAACAACAGAGAGCAGCCCGTGCTCGTGGCGACTGAGAGAAAGCCCGCACAGTAATGAAGACCCAGCACAGCCATAAATAAATAAAATGCCCACTATGTAGAGAATTCTACCAATTGAATACAGAAAAAGCTAACTTATTTATTCTCCCAAAAATCAGATCAATCAGATCAGTTGCTCAGTCGTGTCCAACTCTTTGCGACCCCATGAATTACAGCACGCCAGGCCTCCCTGTCCATCATCAACTCCCGGAGTTCACTCAGACTCACATCCATCGAGTCAGTGATGCCATCCAACCATCTCATCCTCTGTCGTCCCCTTCTCCTCCTGCCCCCAATCCCTCCCAGCATCAGAGTCTTTTCCAATGAGTCAACTATTCACATGAGGTGGCCAAAGTACTGGAGTTTCAGCTTTAGCATCATTCCTTCCAAAGAAATCCCAGGGCTGATCTCCTTCAGAATGGACTGCTTGGATCTCCTTGCAGTCCAAGGGACTCTCAAGAGTCTTCTCCAACACCACAGTTCAAAAGCATCCATGCTTCGAAGCTCAGCCTTCTTCACAGTCCAACTCTCACATCCATACATGACCACAGGAAAAACCATAGCCTTGACTAGATGGACTTTTGTTGGCAAAGTAATGTCTCTGCTTTTGAATATGCTATCTAGGTTGGTCAAAACTCCTTCCAAGGAGTAAGTGTCTTTTAATTTCATGGCTGCAGTCACCATCTGCAGTGATTTTGGAGCCCAGAAAAATAAAGTCTGACACTGTTTCCACTGTTTCCCCATCTATTTCCCATGAAGTGATGGGATTGAATGCCATAATCTTCGTTTTCTGAATGTTGAGCTTAAAGCCAACTTTTTCACTCTCTACTTTCACTTTCATCAAGAGGCTTTTTAGTTCCTCTTCACTTTCTGCCATAAGGGTGGTGTCATCTGCATATCTGAGGTGATTGATATTTCTCCCGGCAATCTTGATTCCAGCTTGTGTTCCAGTCCAGCGTTTCTCATGATGTACTCTGCATATAAGTTCAGTAAACAGGGTGACAATATACAGCCTTGACGTACTCCTTTTCCTATTTGGAACCAGTCTGTTGTTCCATGTCCAGTTCTAACTGTTGCTTCCTGACCTGCATACAGATTTCTCAAGAGGCAGATCAGGTGGTCTGGTATTCCCATCTCTTTCAGAATTTTCCACAGTTTATTGTGATCCACACAGTCAAAGGCTTTGGTGTAGTCAGTAAAGCAGAAATAGATGTTTTTCTGGAACTCTCTTGCTTTTCCCATGATCCAGCAGATGTTAGCAATTTGATCTCTGGTTCCTCTGCCTTTTCTAAAACCAGCTTGAACATCAGGAAGTTCACGGTTCACACATTGCTGAAGCCTGGCTTGGAGAATTTTGAGCATTACTTTACTAGCGTGTGAGATGAGTGCAATTGTGTGGTAGTTTGATCATTCTTTGGCATCGCCTTTCTTTTGGATTGGAATGAAAACTGATCTTTTCCAGTTCTGTGGCCACTGCTGAGTTTTCCAAATTTGTTGGCATATTGAGTGCAGCACATTCACAGTATCATCTTTCAGGATTTGGAATAGCTCAACTGGAATTCCATCACCTCCACTAGCTTTGTTCGTAGTGATGCTTTCTAAGGCCCACTTGACTTCACATTCCAGGATGTCTGGCTCTAGGTCAGTGATCACACCATCATGATTATCTTGGTCGTGAAGATCTTTTTTGTACAGTTCTTCTGTGTATTCTTGCCATCTCTTCTTAATATCTTCTGCTTCTGTTAGGTCCATACCATTTCTGTCCTTTATCGAGCCCATCTTTGCATGAAATATTCCTTTGGTATCTCTGATTTTCTTGAAGAGATCCCTAGTCTTTCCCATTCTGTTGTTTTCCTCTATTTCTTTGCATTGATCGCTGAAGAAGGCTTTCTTATCTCTTCTTGCTATTCTTTGGAACTCTGCCTTCAGATGTTTATATCTTTCCTTTTCTCCTTTGCTATTATCTCCCAAAAATATTAACCAGCATTTTTTGAGTGCTTAGGCTTCCCAGTGGCTCCGCGGTAAAGAATCCATCTGCAGTCCAGGAGCTGCAGGAGACGTGGGTTCGATCTCTGGGTCAGGAAGATCCCCTGGAGGAGAGCATAGCAACCCAATCCAGTTTTTTTTGCCTGGGAAATCCCATGGACAGAGGAGCCTGGTTGGTTGAAGTCCATAGAGCCACAAAGAGTCAGACACGACCGAAGTGACTTAGCACCAAGTGTTAACCAAGTTTCAGCTACTGCTTTAAACATTTTATGTAGAGAATTATGTAACCTTTTATTATGGGAAATTTTAAGCTTAAGAAATAAAAAGCATGAAAAAACCTCTATGTATGCCTTGCACACCATTTTTTATTGTTCTTTTTCTAATTGGAATATAGTTGAGTTACAATGCTGTGTTAATCTTTGCTGTATGGCAAAGGGACTCAATTATATATACATTCTTTTTACTTTATTTTTTAAAAGATTTTCCTTCTTCAAAGTATATATATATATATATTTTAAATACAGATTTATTTATTTTAATTGGAGGCTAATTACTTTACAATATTATATTGGTTTTGCCATATATCAACATGAATCTGGGGAACACATGTACACCCGTGGTGGATTCATGTTGATATACATTCTTTTTTAAAATATTCTTTTTCATTATGGTTTATCCTAGGATACTGACTATGGTTTCCCGTGCTATATAGTAAGACCTTGTTGTGAGTTTGCGTCTGCTGCTGCTGCTGCTGTTAAGTCGCGTCAGTCGTGTCCGACTCTGTGCAACCCCATAGATAGCAGCCCACCAGGCTCCCCCGTCCCTGGGATTCTCCAGGCAAGAACACTGGAGTGGGTTGCCATTTCCTCCTCCAATGCATGAAAGTGAAAAGTGAAAGGGAAGTCGCTCAGTCTTGTCCGACTCTTAGCGACCCCATGGACTGCAGCCCACCAGGCTCCTCCGCCCATGGGATTTGCCAGGCAAGAGTACTGGAGCGGGGTGCCATGGCCTTCTCCGAGTTTGCGTCTACCAACCCCAAACTCCCAACGCATCATTCTTGCTCCCCCGACTCTTGGCAACCACAAGGCTGTTCCCCCTGTGACTCTGTTTCTCTTTTGTAGATAGGTTCGTTTGACATAGCACACGTTTAAAATCGTTATCATTAACATTTTAACATTTTGCCCTATACGTTTTATCTACCACCACTGTTCTCTCTCAAATTTTTTCCTGAAGTATTTAAAGCCAATGCCAGATGTCCTATAACTCATTCATAACTATCTTAAATATATTATTAATTTTAAAAATACATTAGCTATTTTAGTCCTTAAAAGCAGATAATCTTATTATTCCCATTTTCCATATGCATAAACTGAGGCAAAGGTGATTGGATGACTTAAACCCTGGAGTCTGACTGCCAGCTTCCCGGGGGCCCTGTGCCCTGCCTCCTGATATCGATCCTCTGTGTAAGTTCCCTCATACGTTACACCAGGGTGGATCTGTGAGACCCATGGCATACGGCGGAAAAGATGCTATGTCACTTCTGAGATTGGATTGTGCCTTCTGTCTTGGGTGACTCTCCCTTTGTTGAATTACCTGCCTCTAGGGGAAGCCAGCCGCCACGTCCAACAGTTCCATGGAGGGTCCCACATGGTGAGGAATGCAGGCCTCCAGCCAGCAGCCAGCCCAGGGCTCAGGTTCGCCAACAATGGCATGAGATAACTCGAAGCCAGACTCTCCAGCCCTATTTGAGCCTTGAAATAATCACAGTCAGAGCTAACAGCGTGACCGCAGCCTCGAGAGGGACCCTGAGCCAGGACCATCCAGCAAAGCCACTCCCAGATTTCTGACCCACAGAAATTATGAGAAAATATTTATTGCTGAAGCTTTCGTGTTTTGAGTAGCTTGTTACGTAGTGCTAGATTATTAACAGTCTGTGTTCTCAGTCACTGTTGTATTCTGTCCCCAGATACAAGTCTGTGATAGCTTTTGCTTTGCCACTACTGTGATACTTAAATGACAATGCTGAGGCAATGAACTGAAAGGATATTTTTAGGGAGCTTAATATCACGCACAGATTTCACTGTTACTCTAATCTGTGAGTGGTGAATATAATAATAAAAAAACTAGTTAATTAAACCAAATATTGCAACCATGAAATTAGAAGCCGATTGCTTCTTAGAAGGAAAGCTGTGACAATCCTAGACAGTGTATTAAAAAGCAAAGACATCACTTTGCTGACAAAAGTCCATATAAGTCAAGGCTATGGTCTTCCCAGTAGTCATGTACAGATGTGAGAGTTGGGCCATAAAGAAGGCAGGACGCCTTTTGAACTGTGGTGTTGGAGAAGACTCTGGAGAGTCCCTTGGACAGCAAAGAGATCAAATCAGTCAATCCTAAAGGAAATCAACTTGAATACATACTGGAATGACGGATGCTGAAGCTAAAGTTCCAATACTTTGGCACCTGATGCAAACAGCCAACTTATTAGAAAAGACTCTGATGCTGGGAAAGATTGAAAGGCAGAAGGAGAAGAGGGTGATAGAGGATGAGATGGTTGGAGGGCATCACCAATTCAGTGAATTCACTTGGGCAGACTCTCAGAGATGGTGAGGTACAGGGAGGCCTGGCATGCTGCAGTCCAGGGGGTCACAAAAAACCGGACATGACTTGGCGACTGAACAACAACAATCTCACCATTCACATCATTTTCAATTTACTTCCTACTTTTTAAAAAAATGACTATAAAGGAAATCCCCTGATGGTTCAGTGGTTAGGGCTCCATGCTTCCACTGCAAGGGACCCAGGCTCAGGGAACTGAGGTCTTGCAAGCTGTGTGGCAAAAAAAAAAAAAAAAAAGACTGCAGAGTATTTTCTGTTAGTTATTACACCAATACCCTATTCATATCCTATTAATTGCAGTTTGACTATTTCCAGGTTGTCTCTTTTTTTGCAACTATAAATGATGCTTCATTAAACACCTGTATACATCCTATCTTGATGAACTTTGGCGGGTATGATCTTATGGAATGTTTCTAGCAGTGAGTTTGACTGACCAAGCATATGCGCGTTCCCCACTGACAGCAACCCTAAATCACGTACACAAAAGTCCAACTGTTACAATACTACCAATCCCATGTCAACATCCCCGCCTTCCCACACTTTTGTTAGCACTGGATACCATTAAACATCAATTTTGCCAATCCAAAAGGTGTTAAATAGCTTCCATTGTTTAGATTTGCATTTCTTTAACTGTGGCTGAAGTTAAGCCTTTTTTTTTTTTTATGAGTTTATTGATCATTAGTATTTCTTTTTCTCTCAACTATCTGCTGTATAAGAGCTCTTTGCAGTTTGGACATTAGCATGTCAAATACGTTGCTAATATTTTTCCCGGTCATTTGACCTTTGACTTCGTTTATGATTTATGGTTTGGACTTTAGGTACTACTTAGTAAGGCTTTCTTTATTCTACAATAGCAAATATATGTTCCCATGCTTTCTTCTAGAAGTTTCTGTTTTTCATTGGTTGCATAACATTTTTGCTCCCTCTGCAACTTATTTTGGGTTAAAGAATGAAATAAGGATTCAGTATTTCTCCCCCAAATATATATAGTAATCTAGTTGTTTTGATGCAATATATATAATTTCTCATTCCTCATCAATTTGACATGATACCTTTATGACAAACTAACTCTCCATGTGTATTGGGATCTATTTTGCACCCTTTATTCTGTTCCATGGATCTGCCTATTTCTTTGGAAGTTTTTAAGTCCTTTCATTGTTATAGTTTCAGTTTGTGGTCGGACCAGTTCCCATCCATACTTTGTTTTGAATGTTCCTGGTTACCATGAATTATAGAATTGTTTTTCAAGATTAAAAAAATCCACTGTATTTTAATTGGGATTGGATTGAATTGGGATGACAATTTAGGAAGAATTTCTATATTTAACATATTTAGTCCCTTGATCCAAAAAATGTTATGTCTTTCAATTTACTTATCTTCTTTCATGTCCCCAAATAGAATTTTGAAGTTTTATTCATTCAAGTTTATACAGTTTTTATTTGTGAATGCTAAGACAGTTGATCAGTTTATAGTTTTTAAAATAAAATGGCTTCTTCCACTAAATTTTCTCAGAGTTATTGATTAGGGATATGTTGCTCATTTTTATATACAAAGTGTATAACCTTCCATTTTCATGAATTCTACAGTTGCTTCTAATAGTTTTTAGTAATTCTTTAGGTTTTTTTTTCCTTCTAGATATATATTGTAAACTGTTTTTTAAAAATATTTATTTACTTTGCTGCACTGGGTCTTAGTTGTGGCATTCAGGATGCAGTTCCCTGACCAGGGGTTGAATCTGCCCCCTTCCCGTCCCCAGTGCCCCACACAGGGAGCATTAAGTCTTAACCACTGGACCATCAGGGAAGTCTCCATCAACATTATTGGTGTCCCACTCAGACTCCCTTTACAAGCCCAGCACACCCATCCCCCAGGGGCTGTGAACGTGATTACTAACTACTGACAGGTGCCCCCTTCTGTGGGGATCTGGGGGTTCGCAGGTGGCTTAATGGGTAAATAACCTGTCTGCAGATGCAGGAAACACAGGTTTGATCCCTGAGTCAGGACGATCCCCTAAAGGAGGGCTTGGCAACCCACTCCAGTACTCTTGCTTGGAAAATTCCACGGACAGAGGAGCCTGACAAGCTACAGTGCATAGTGTCACAAAGGGTTGGACACAACTGAAGCGACTTCGCACGCTTGCTGGAGAATTGCCTTTGGATGGATGGGAATTGAGTTGCCTGGGAGATAACATTCTCCTCCACCTCAACCAAGCAGGTCGTAGTCAATAACTAATGACTTTAATTTGGGTGAAAAATATAAGCTTCCTCCCTTGTTTCAAAATGGTAGCAACTCTATGGTGCCATTCACGCTCCAGAGCTCTCCAGGGCAGGCCGAGTCTCGACTGCAGCTGATACCACATCCCTCCTGAGTTCCTCTCCCTGCCTTACCCTGCTGCCGACGTTACCTTTCTCCAAAGAGCATGCCTTCAATAAATAACATGCCTGTGCATCCATGTCTCAGGCTTTTCTTCCAGAAAACTTTATTGAAGGCCATATATAATTCTATGGATTAAAGAAATATTTACTAAACCAATATTAACGGGCATTTGTAATGTGCTAGAACTTCTAGACAGGCATCTGAACAGACCAAGTTCCCTGTCTCGTGGAGCTTATATTTTAGTGGAGACACTGCCAGTGAACAAGTAAACAAATATATAAATATATAACAAGGACAATCAGGGTGCCTGTGATAAGGTAGGAGCACTATTTTTAAAAGAACAATGAAAGAAGTTGTATCAGTTATTTTACTTTTGGTACAAGTAAACAGAAAACCCAAGTCAATGTGGTTGAAGCAAAAAAGGAAATTTATTATACCACATAACAAAAATTCTAGAGGCATGAGGGCTCCAAAGTTAGTAAAATAAAGACATCACCAAGGAACCAGGTTCTTGCTGTCTTCTTGCTATGCCGTCCTTAGTGCATCACTTTTGACCTGCTCCCCAAAGAAACTAACAGGGACTTCCCTGGTGGTCCTGTGGTTAAGACTTAGCCTTCCAGTGCAGAGGGTAGGGGTTCAATCCCTGGTTGGGGAGCTAAGATGCCACCTGCCTAGTGGCCAAAACAAAACAAACATTAAAAGAAAAAAAAAAGAAAACTGTAACAACTTCAGTAAAGACTTTTAAAAAATTGTTTTAAAAAATGAAACAAAGATTCTGAGGCAGAAGTGTTCATACTCCAAAAATACTCTGGAGACAAATTTAGCATGAAGTCTTCAGGACTTACTTATCTATCAGGTTTAAAAGAGAGAAAGCAGCCTTCTGATGACAGGGTCCCTTGTCTCTCAAGGGCCAAGGCAGGGCCTATAAAGGCAGAAGTCACAAGTGTTCACAGAGAATAATGATTTCTTGGTTTCAACAACTCCTTTGATTGCAAGTTCTAAGTTGGTTAGTTACAGGAGAGCTTGGCACAGCTGATTGTTATGCCCCAAGTCAGTTTGTTGAGTCTAAACAGTACAGTCACAAATTCCTCACAAGGTAGCTTTTCTACTGATTGACTAGTTTTCTGAAAAACAGTTGCTCTGGTTCCTTCTTCTGGGGAAGCAGTTGCTCTGATTCCTAGCTAATATTACAGGCTCAGGGGTACGCAGTGAGCAAGTCTGAATACATATATTCAAGATTCAGCAAAAAAAAATTTTTTTAATCCCTTTCCTCATGGTCACAAGATGGCTGCGGCAGTTCCAGACGTCAGATCCAGGCATACAATGTTAAAAGACTGTCTTAGTCATGCTGCAGCATTGCAATTTATCAAGCCTTCAATAACTTGTTTTAGTAGTATATTAGATAAACTGTGCTGGATTCACAATGCAATACTCATTTACCCCCAAGCAATGAAGCACAAAAATACCGGTCAGAATGAGAATCATGGTGACTCATAGTTTTAAATAGGGCAGGTTGAATCATGAAAGGACCAGATTCTAAATAAATTGCCCAAAGAAATACCCAATTCTGTTTGCGTCGGATTACCTTCTTGACTAAGTAAATGTTTTTTTGGAGCTGTTGATTACATACTGAAAAATCCCTGAACTCAAAGACTTATTGTATGCCTGTACATTTTAAAGAGCTATAATTCTCTGTGCTGCCTCCCTCAACCAATCCATGTCAAGTTCTAACTACACTACTTAAGGAGGAAGCTAGGCGTTCAACAAGCAAACTTCTGGAAAACAGAGTAGGAAATAAAGGCAAGAAACCCCATCTCTTCTAGGAAAAATACTGGATTTTATTTCAAATCATTGGTGATGCATTCACTGTTTATAGCCTGGGAAATCTGTCCTGAGGCCACTGCAATACAGGAATTAGGGGTATTTGGGGAGCTAATTTCAACCTTCCACCACTGTATTTTCCTTGAAACATAAAAAAATAGTCAGGGGGAAGGGAGTGGAGAAAACTTGAGGGATTGTCAGCCTGGAAAAGGGCTGAAGGAAAGAGCTGAGGTCTAGGGATCACACAGACAGACCAATCCAGTTTCACAATCTTTCCTGGGGCCAGGTCGAAATGGTTTACTTTAAAGCTCCTGAAACTGGTTGAACTACCTCGTCTCTGTCTTAACTCCATAATTTCTTTGGCTATAAACTTCATTCATAATTACCACGTGGCTTGTCATTAACTAATTCAATTTTTAAACTTCTTAAAAGTTTTTTACCACCTCCATCTTCCTAGTTTGGTTCATGTTTTTGTCTTCTTTTCACATAAACAACACTATTTTTTCAACAGATATAAGAGCTTTCCAGTCCAGTTCCAATTCTGGTAAACTAGTTATGGAGACTTCCTTGGTGGTTCAGACACTAAAGAATCCCCCTGCAGTGCAGCAGACCTGTGTTTGATCCCTGGGTTGGGAAGATCCCTTGGAGAAGGGCATGGCCACCTACTCCAGTATTCTTACCTGGAGAATCCACGTGGACAGAAGAGCCTGGCGGGCTATAGTCTATAGGATCTCAAAGAGTCGGACACTACTGAGTGACTAAGCATGGCACAGCACAGAACAGTTGTGGAGACTGTACTGGCAGAGCAGAAGAAATAGCTGGCCTTACATTTATTCATTCAAGAAATGCTTGCTGAGTGCCTGCTGTGTGTCAGCAGGGAATGAGATGAAGAAGACAGCCTTTTCTTTAAAGAGTTTAGTGATTGTTCTGTATCACTACAGGCTTCCCAGGTGGCGCTAGTGGTTAGGAACCTGCCTGCCAATGCAGGGGACGTAAGAGACGTGGGTTAGATCCCTGGGTGGGGAAGATCCCTTGGAGTTGGCCATGGCAACCTACTCCAGTATTCTTTCCTGGAGAATCCCATGGAAGAGGAGCCTGGCAGGCTATAGTCTATAGGGTCGCAAAGACTCAGACTTGACTGAGCTATTTAGCACACCTGGGAATTTATAGATACTAAATCATTTAGGTGACACCATTTTGTAGTCAGTATCCATCCATTAATAAGCTTCATTGTTTGGGGGCTAGAATTCAAAAGAAGAAACATCATGCCAGCTCTTCAGCTTTCCAGGAGAATGTGATACGTTTTCCCAAGGTATTCACCATCATACAGATGGGGCACGGCATCAGGAAGCTTGGGTCTGAATGGAAAGGCATCAGGCTGATACCCTGAAGAAATCCATATATATATCCTTGCTTGACTCAAGTCTCCCACCAAATAATGTAAACACTTCAGTTCATATGTGGGCACTTTCATTCATTATTTTATTTATTCATCCATCTAAAAATATCTATTAAGCACCATTTGCAGATGAATGAGACCTATCAGGATTGTTCCCAAGATAGAGGCTTTTGGGAAACTGATCATTTCATTTCCTCTACAGGCTGACTGGCTTTAGCTTGAGAGGCTGTTTGCAATAAATGTCATCTCCGCAGGTCTGAGATTTGGGATGGGTCCCCTCAGCTTCCTGTAAATGAGGATTATGGTTGTAGAGAGGAAAATGGGGTGTATCTGATGAAATCTTGAAAATAGGAGGACAATATACCTATTACAACTAGAAAGACATTCATCAGGAAGAAATGATGTGCTGGTTGTTGTGTATTTTCAGGTATTGTCCCTTTTTAAAAATATTTATTTATTTGGCTGCACCGGGTCTTAGTGGTGGCGGTTGGGATCTTCGGTCTTCATTGCGGCATGTGGGATCTAGTTCTCTGAAACGCTGTAACAGAAATGAAGTGTGCCTTTGGTGGGCTCATTAGTGGACCGGACAGGGCAGAGGAAAGACTCTGAGCTTGAAAGAAAGTGAAAGTGAAAGTTGCTTCGTCGTGTCCGACTCTTTGCAACCCCAAGGACCATACAGTCCATGGAATATGGACTGTCCAGGCCAGAATATTGAAGTCGGTAGCCTTTCCCTTCTCCAGGGGATCTTCCCAACCCAGGGATCAAACCCAGGTCTCCCGCACTGCAGGTGGATTCTTTACCAGCTGAGCCACAAGGGAAGCCCAGGACCTAGTTCCCTGACCAAGGATCAAATCTAGGCCCCCCTCCATTGGGAGCACGGAGTCTTGGCCACTGGACCACCAGGGAAGTCCCTCGGGTATCACCTCTTGACTGTGATGTCCCTGGTGTCCTCGAAAGACCATTTTCCTTGATTACCACACCCCAAGTCCGAAGCTACCAGGTGCTATGGAGACTTTCTGCCACATCTTCCTTCTATCTCTCCTTAGTGTACAAACCTTTGACAACCATCTTCCTCACTCCTGCTGACCACCATCCGAAAGACACAGATGGCCAAACTGTTCATGGTAACCAATCGGCATCCAAGCTCAGACGAAAAAAAAAAAAAAAAGTATTCACTTAATTGTTTTCTTTTTAGGTTATAAGAGTGAATATCTATTCAATTAATTATTGAGCATCTTTATATACAAGGCAAAATGCTCTGCTTTTAGAAGCAGTTTCACTGTTACAAGCATCTCTTCAGAACATTTGCTCCTGTATGTGTGGGAGGGTAGCAAGCATCGAAGATGGCCTTCCAGTAATGTTCACCTCCAGGTATTCCCACCTTTGTGTTGCCCCCTCCCATAGTATATCAGGATTGGTCCGAATATGGCAGAAGTCAAGATGGTGTGTGACTCCCAAGGCTCAGTCTTAAAAAAAAAACATGGTGACTCTGCCTGGCCACCCATAGGAACTATAAGATAATCAGTTTAATTGTTTCAAGCCACTAAATTTGGGGGTAATTTGTTATGCAGCAATAGTTACATCAATATGGTATATGAGGCCAGGACTGATCCATCTGAAGCTTTAAAACAGGGTTTAGTGGACCGACATGATTTGTCATGATAGAATAACAAGTTGATAATTGCTTATCACAAAAGTAGTTTAGCAAACTATAGCTTTGAAAAGGTAATTTACCTCTTAATGCTAAAGATATCATGAAAAATGATTTTTTTCTCATAATAATCAACATACAGGAACTACATAATGAAATTATATATGCCAATTTTATAGGGAAAATTACCTGAAGATTTTAGAAATTGTAATGAATGGATCCTGCTTTAATGGATTTTTAAAAGATTTTTAAAGCAGTTAATAGTAAATATGAAAGACCATCAAAAAAGAGAATTTAAGAAAAGTGATTTTCAATTTTTCAAGATTTAAGAATCTATTTTCTTCTCTTAATAATAGCTGTCATTTTAATTAAGGCCTTAAAATAGTCTTGTGAGGAAAGTATTCCTATGCTCAAATTTTAGCTGAGGAAACTGAGGCTTGGACCACTTAAATAAAACCTGTTTAAAGTCACCCAGATAGTAGGCAACTGAGTTAGTATTTGAACCCAATTTTGCCTGTCTCCTAATCCTATACTTTTTCCATTATAATGGACATTTTTCTATGATTAGGTTTAAGGTTTGATATGTGTTGAATATCATCTAGGCTACCACTACATATGGAAAATGACTAGAATTAATTTCTTATAATTTGGGTTTTTAAGAAAGTCTTTACTTTTAAAGACTTCCCTTAAGGGCTTCCCTGGTGGCTCAGAGGTTAAAGCGTCTGCCTGCAAGGGGGGAGACCCGGGTTCAATCCCTGGGTCGGGAAGATCCCAGGGATTGAAGGAAATCCCTGGGATTGGGAAGAAGGAAATGGCAACCCACTCCAGTATTCTTGCCTGGAGAATCCCATGGACACAGGAGCCTGGTAGGTTACAGTCCACGGGGTCGCAAAGAGTCGGACATGACTGAGCGGCTTCACTTTCTTTCTTTACTCTTACATGAAAAGAAAGAGGTTGGTCTTTTCAATTATTCAAAATGTCTCCATTTTTTATCCATTCCTTCCACTGGTTAATTGCTTATTTTCTTGTTCACTATGGACAACTGCAAAATTGATAAGAACTTGTTACATAGAGAGGAATTACCCCCTAATTAACATTTAGTTGATAAAGATTCTCTTATATAACATATATAACAAATGACCTATAACTTGCACATAACAAGAAATTATTTCCCAGCTAACATTTAGTTGTTACAGTCATGCTATCTGCTTTTTTTGGTAGCAGATGTGGTCTTCGATGCTTGGTAATCCACGCACAAGGAAACCTCAGAAGTGGCCACCTTAACCATGACATGTTCATGCAAAGTAACAAACTTTCTCTTGCTTTTTTAGTTTTTCTACTCCGAATATAATAAAACAATGTCAATTCTGTAAGTATTTTTGTCTGTAAAATTGTCTGTTTAATAAATATAGCAAGACTGTAGTATATATTTTGTGATTCTATTTCTACAGAGATCTCCTCTTTCGATACGATGAAAATACCCAGAAGATGATGTGCTTTGCTGAAATGTTTTGGTTTGTGCTCACGAATTAGCCTTTATTTTCTCTCAGTGTGTGGCACAGTCCTCTGTATATTTTCCCCACACTACTTTCTCTAAGAAGAGCATGTATTTTTGTTTTGTTTACATCAGTCACAAGTAAGTACTTTGAAGTACAATATTATAACATAATGTTACTATAGTTTCGAGAAGCATTTTCACAGTGTTTGAGACCATAAAATGTAATTTAAAGGTTTTGTGTTGAATAATTAGAATGTTCATTTAACATGAAACTCTTTTTTTCTTCCTTCCTGCATGCTTGATACCTTCTACACTAATCCATCCCTTTCTGCCAGCCTCAGTAGAGGTGCGTGCTTGCTCAACACACAGATCTTTGTGCTTGACCTCCCTTCTCCCTGTAGACTTTGGTTCATCAATTACTCCTTTCATTCCTTTGGCCTCCTTCTCTCTCTCTCTGCTAACTTTTGGCCTGCTGCTTGTAGTTGAGCTCAAAATTCCCAGCCTGATATCAAAACCAAAGCCTTCTTCAAAAATTAACCCAAGAAGATGTAAAAAAATATTAACAGGTCAATAACTAACAGAAGAAATTGAAAAAACCATTAAAGGAAAAAAAATCATTAATTAATCATTAATCACAGTAGCTACATTTAATGGCCTTGCTAAACATTTACTGTATTTCAGTGCCATGCTGAACAGTTAATATAAATTATCTTATTTAATCCTCAACAACAGTATTTTTTAAGATTTTTGTTAAGATTTAAAAAAAAATTTTTGTGACTTTAAAAAAGACGTTTTTAAAGTCTTTCTTGAATTCGTTACAATATTATTTTTATGTTTTGTTTTTTTGGCCGAGAGGCATGTGGGATCTCAGCTCCCCAACCAGGGGTCACACCCCTACCACCTGCGCTGGAAGCAGAGTCATAACCGCTGGACGGCCAGGAAGTCCCTGAATGCTACTTTAGATACTATCTACCAACTTCCATCTATGATGGTACACGCAAATTTATTCTCTGATAGTGTTATTCCTTCTTACTATCCTTCATCTTCTCAATAGAGTTATAACATTTGGTCAAATCAATATTCAGTGTTTATATTATTGGATATACGCAAATGTAACTCCCAGCAGAGTGTTGTCATGTTTTATGATTAGGTTTTTAACATGTCTTCCAGTTTATCTGCTTGTAAACTCATTCATTTATCTTAACTTTGGTTTATACAGTATTTTTCTCTTGTCAAATTTTATTTGGTTCTTTTATAAACGTGGTTTCTAACTTTTTAGAGTTTCCTGTTGAAAATTTCCAGTGTGGGTTTTGCACTCTTTAGCAGGTACACTTGTTTCACTATTTGTGTTTTTTGTCATTTTTATTTTTGTCTTCATTTTAATATTTATTTCTCTGTGTTTATTTATTTGGCTGTGCTGGGTCTTAGTTATGGCACTTGGGATCTAGTTCCCTAACCAGGAATTGAACCCATGTCCCCTGCATTTGGAGAGAGGAGTCTTAGCCACTGGACCACCAGGGATGTCCCATTTGTTTTGATAATTCCAATATTTGGAAGCCTCAGCAATACGTGAACCGTGAACTTCTGATGTTCAAGCTGGTTTTAGAAAAGGCAGAGGAACCAGAGATCAAATTGCCAACATCCGCTGGATCATGGAAAAAGCAAGAGAGTTCCAGAAAAACATCTATTTCTGCTTTATTGACTATGCCAAAGCCTTTGACTGTGTGGATCACAATAAACTGTGGAAAATTCTGAAAGAGATGGGAATACCAGACCACCTGACCTGCCTCTTGAGAAATCTGTGTGCAGGTCAGGAAGCAACAGTTAGAACTGGACATGGAACAACAGACTGGTTCCAAATAGGAAAAGGAGTACATCAAGGCTGTAAATTGTCACCCTGCTTATTTAACTTCTATGCAGAGTACATCATGAGAAATGCCAGGCTGGATGAAGCACAAGCTGGAATCAAGGTTGCCGGGAGAAATATCAATAACCTCAGATATGCAGATGACACCACCCTTATGGCAGAAAGTGAAGAGGAACTAAAAAGCCTCTTGATGAAAGTGAAAGTGGAGAGTGAAAAAGTTGGCTTAAAGCTCAACATTCAGAAAACGAAGATCATGGCATCTGGTCCCATCACTTTATGGGAGATAGATGGGGAATCAGTGGAAACAGTGTCAGACTTTATTTTTCGGGGCTCCAAAATCACTACAGATGGTGACTGCAGCCATGAAATTAAAAGATGCTTACTCCTTGGAAGGAAAGTTATGACCAACCTAGATAGCATATTCAAAAGCAGAGACATTACTTTGCCAACAAAGGTCCATCTAGTCAACGCTATGGTTTTTCCTGTGGTCGTGTATGGATTTGAGAGTTGGACTGTGAAGAAGGCTGAGCGCCAAAGAATTGATGCTTTTGAACTGTGGTGTTGGAGAAGACTCTTGAGAGTCCCTTGGACTGCAAGGAGATCCAACCAGTCCATTCTGAAGGAGATCAGTCCTGGGTATTCTTTGGAAGGAATGATGCTAAAGCTGAAACTCCAGTACTTTGGCCACCTCATGCGAAGAGTTGACTCATTGGAAGAGACTCTGATGCTGGGAGGGATTGGGGGCAGGAGGAGAAGGGGACAACAGAGGATGAGATGGCTGGATGGTATCACTAACTTGATGGGTGTGAGTCTGTGTGAACTCCGGGAGTTGGTGATGGACAGGGAGGCCTGGCGTGCTGCGATTCATGGGGTCGCAAAGAGCTGGACATGACTGAGCGACTGAACTGAACTGAACTGAGCTGAAGGTTGTGTCTGATGTCAGTTATTTCTGTTTGTTCTTGTTCATTTTATCTTGGCTCCTTTCATGTCTAGTTATATTTGATTGTATGCTGAACAATGTATTTCAAAAATTAGTTATAGAAATAACATCAGGATTATGTTATCTCTCTAAGAGGATTTTCACTTGCTTCTTCAGGCTCCTGGTAACCCCTGGTAACCTAGGATCACTTTAATCTGACTTTAAAGCTTTCGATTTGGTGTGTGTGTGCTCAGTCACTCAGTCATGTCCAACTCTGTGCGATCCCATGGACTGTAGCCTGCCAGGCTCCTCTGCCCATGGAATTCTCCAGGCAAGAGTTCTCGAGTGGGTTGCCATTTCCTTTGATTGGGGGCCACCCATAATTAGAGGCTCATGACAAGCTGTTTGAAGGCTGGTTTACTGTCAATTTACTCCAACCTCTAGGGTGCAATCCTTTGAGGTCTTAATCCAAAGCAGGAGATTGTTTACCAGGGTACCTCACCCTCAGTGGGTGGCCTCTAGTTCTGGGAAGCTTTCAAAAATGCAAAAACTTAGCCACTCCTTTAGATGAGCAAATGCCCACAATGTAAGTGACATGAATACCGTGCTCACCTTCCAGGTTCCATTCTCTCCTGCGTCTACCTTGGTATCTTGTTAGCTCTTTAGTGCCTTAAGAAGGGTTGTTCAATATTCTGTGCAGCTGTTTTATTTCTCTTTGGTGGTAGGGTTGGTCTGAATAATCCAGTCCCACTATTAGACAATGAGGTCCTCATCTGGTTTCCCTTCTTGGCTTGTTTGTTTTGGCTGTGCCACATGACTTTCAAGAACTTAGTTCTCCAATCCTGGGCCTCCTGCAGTGAAATCCCAGAATACTAACCACTGGACTGCCAGGGAATTCCCTCTAGGTTTTTTTCTTGGATATGTTAATTGCTTGGAAATGTATTAGTTTCAGTCTTTTGGGAAATGTTTCCTCAAAACTTCCTTTTCTTGTCTCTCTTGGTTGCTCTCTGGATGTTCTGTACAACCATTATTCTAGGACTTTCTTCTGATGTCAGTCTTGGAATTCTCTTTTTCTTTTGGGTTAGATTCCCTCGGCCCTTGATCTGTATTTCTATATTTGGATTTATTCTCTGTGTAGTGAAGTTTCATGTATTTAAAAGCAAGTTACATTGGCAGAACGATGGTGAGGACCACCACTGATCCACCTGTCTCTCCTGTCACTGTGCCAATAGGTCTCTTGTGCACTTATCTGGACATTGTGGCTTCATCATCATCATGGAGACTTCTTTCCTTTGCCCTCCTCTGTTGAATCAATCTCTTATTTCCTGTATTCCAAGTCTCCCTCTTTCCCAGATCACTCCCTCATTTTAGTGCAAACAAGGTAATTGGTATAGTAGGCAGAATAATGCTCCTCCCGCAGATGACCACATTCTTATTATATATAAATGGGATGTTACTCAGACATATACAAGAAGGAAATCTTGCCATTTGTGACAACGTGGATGGATCTCGAGGACATTATCCTAAGTGAGGCAACTCAGACTGAGAAGGACAAATACTGCATGGAACCACTTATATGTAGAACTTCATGCTGCTCTTCTCACCATGTCCTTTTGGTACAAGGAGTTTGAAGGTTGAAGAGAAAGGGTCAGCACATTTCCCCAAAGACTAAGGAGTCTTCTGGGGAGGAAGTTATTGAGATCCTGACATTGATTCTTTGGGAGGATCAGTTTTACTATTTCACCTCTGATGCTCCGAAGCATCCCTGACCTGAGATGGCAGCAAAAAAACAACAGGGCCTACCCAGAAGAAATCCACCATGGAGGATGGGGAACCTGGGCCACTCACCCGTGCTTAACGTTGCTGGTGAGGAGGACAGGCTCTAGCTCAGCCCTTATACATTTCCCTGGAGCATCAGAGGTGTGTCCTAGGAAAAAGAGCCCTTTGCCAGCTCAAACTATTAGAGCAAGTTAGGTTTTAGTAACTTCATCTTGTGACCAGGCGTGATACAGCAGATCGTCTGTGTTTGATTAGTGACACCTTGTGGGCCAGAGGTAGGAGACTGGGGTCTGTGGGCACTGCAGCAGTTTTATTCTGTCCTTTTACAAACAACAAAAAGAAGAATTTATTTTTGGCTGTGCTGAGTCTTTGCTGCTGCACAGGCTTTTCTCCAGTTGCAGGGTGTGGGCTTCTCCTGTTGCTGAGCCCGGGCTCTAGGGTGTCTGGGCTTCAGTGGTTGCAGCAGGTGGGCTCCGGTGCGCCCCTGGGCTCCAGAGCACAGGCTCAACAGTTGTGGTGCACAGGGCTTAGCTGATCTGTGGCATGTGGGATCTTCAAGGACCAGGGATGAAACCTGTGTCTCCTGCATTGGCAGGCAGATACTTTACCACTGAGCCACCAGGGAAGCCCAATTCTGTCCATTTTTAATCTCTTATTTTTCAGTGTTTCCAGCGTTATTGAAAAATGACAAAATTGTAGTATTTTTAAAGTGTACAGTTTGATATACATATACACTGTGAGAGGGTTTTCACCGCCTAGTTAATAGTCATCCTTTTTTGCAGGGCGTGGGGGGTGGCGTGAACACCTTAATTTTTACTCTCTTGACAGATTTCAATCATACAATACCATACAATTAACTATAGTCACCATGCTGCACATGAGACCCTCAGGCCTTACTTTATAACTGAAATTTGCCTCCTTTACCAACCTGTTTCTACTGTCCCCTTCTCTCTTAGCAACCACCATTCTATTTTACAAGCCCAACTCCTGTTAAATTTTTTAAGTTTACATTTCACATAGGAGTGGTACCATGTAGTATTTGTGTTTGTCTGGCTTATTTCACCCTGCTTGGCTATTCAGGGTCTTTTGTGGTTCCAAATTTTAGGATTTTCTATTTCTGTGAAAAATGCCACTGGAATTTTCATAGGAATTGCACTGAATCTATATCTCATTTTGGGCAGTATGGGCATTTAGCAATATCCATTTTCCAACCCATGAACACCAAATAGCTTTCCATTTATTTGTGTCTTCCTAAGCTTCTTTTATCCATGTTTAGTAGTTTTTTAGTGTACAGATTGTTCATCTCCTTCATTAAATTTATTTCCTAAATGTTTGTCTTTATGATAATCATAAAATTAGATTCTTAACCCATAGTTCATTGTTAGTGTACAGAAATGCAACTGATTTTTATATACTGATTGTGTATTTTGCAACTTTACTGAATTTATCCACTTTCATTATTAAAGCCAGTGATAAGCAAGATTAAACCTTTGGACTCTCTTCCTGAGCCTACCATGAAAGTGAAAGTGAAAGACGCTCAGTGGTGCCCGACTCTTTGCGACCCCATGGATTGTAGACTGCCAGGCTCCTCTGTCCATGGAATTTTCCAGGCAAGAATACTGGAGTGGGTTGCCATTTCCTTCTCCAGGAGATCTTCCCAAGGGGAATGAACCCAGGTCATTGCAGGAGGATTCTTAACCGTCTGTGACACCAGTATACATAATTACCGTGTACATTTGTTTTATATGTGTATTATTAAAGACCACAGTACCGGGCTTCCCTGGAGGCTGATCGGTAAAGAATCCGCCTGTCAATGCAGGAGACACAGGTTCAATCCCTGGTCTGGGAAGATCCTGAGGAGCAACTAAGCCCATGTTGCCACATCTACTGAGCCTGTGCTTTAGAACCTGGGAGTTGAAACTCCTGAGCGCACGGGCGGCAACTGAAGCCCACACGCTCTAGAGCCCACGCTCTGCAATAAGAGAAGCCACCACAATGAGAAGCCCACCCATGGCAACTAGAGAGTAGCCCTTGCCCACTGCAACTCGAGAGAAGCCCATGAAGCAATGAAGATCCAGCACAGCCAATAGAAAAATACAAGTATTAAAAAAAAAAATCTATAGTACCAGACATTCCCATGCATGAAGTGACCAGGCCCAACCCTGCTTAGCTTCTGAGATCAGGTGCATTCAGGGTGGTGTGGCCAAAGACACACCAGTTTAATTTGAATATTAAAAATAGAGAAACATACCAAAAGACAAAATGATAATGCAAAACATACAACAAAAGAATGATTTTCTTAATAAACAAAGAATCATTATAAGTCAATAAAGAAAAAGATGAATAAGTCAATAGAAAAATGGTCAAAGATAAAAATCAGTATCTAACTTAGTTTTAATTTTACTTATTAAACATAAAGACTAAAAGCATAATGAATGAATGCTACTTTTCATTTAACAGGTTAATAAATATTTAAAAGTAGGATAAAGCTTAGTGTTAGTGATGGTGTGAAGAAATTCTCATAAACTGTTAGTGGAAATAAACATTAATGTAAAATTTTGGAAGGTAATTTATTAACATACATCCAAATGTAAAAAGCACATACCCTGTAATCTAGTAATTCCATTGTTAAGTATTTAGGAATATTTTCCAATTATTTTTGTTTGTACATCATTTTGGATGCATTTCTTTGTAAGTAACACGAAATTCAGGTTAAAGAATCCTGGGGGTTTACTAGGCCATGGACCTAGATCTCAAGACACAGGGTGGGCTTAGCTCTGGTTTGACTCAGCATCTCAGTGACGTCACTGTGGACTCAGTTTCCCTCTGGCTCTCCTTTCTGACCTCTGGCATATCGGTTTCATCTGAAGGTTGATTCTCTATCAAGGCTACAAGACGGTTGCCAACAGCTTCCAAGGTATAGTGGACATATGCTTTCTTATTGGCTGCAAGGTACCTTTGAAACCTTTCCTGGGGTTGGGAGGAATCTCTCCATCTCTTGATTCCTGCTTCACCAATGCAGAATTCAGAAATTCTGTTTCCCAGCCTTTCTTGTAGCTCTGCCAATATATTCAAGTGGTTCTTGGTGACATGAAGATGCAAAACCACACAGAGACGCTTCTGGCAGAGGTGACAGTCCTACCTTCAGAGGCAGCACTGAGGGGGCGGCGTTCAGGTGGGATCCCTAACAGCCCCACATTCTCTACCAGCAGGGTTGCGCACAATGGGGAAGCAGTAGTGTTTTCTCTGGAGCAGTAGGACATATTCTGCCTTCTGTCCTAGCATTCTCTGGCTTTCCCAGGATTCCATGAAGGTCCTGATATTAAAAAAAAAAAATATGTATTTGGCTGCACTGTGTCTTAGTCGTGGCATGTTCAGTCCCGACCAGGTACTGAACCCAGGCCCCCTGCATTGGGAGCTCGGAGTGTTAGCCACTGGATATATCCTTCAATATATCTGGTAGAAAACAATAGAATGGGAAAGACTAGAGATCTCTTCAAGAAAATTAGAGATACCAAGGGAACATTTCATGCAAAGATGGGCACAATAAAGGACAAAAGTGGTATGGACCTAATAGGAGATATTAAGAAGAGATGGCAAGAATACACAGAAGAACTGTACAAAAAAGATCTTCACGACCCAGATAATCACGATGGTGTGATCACTCACTTAGAGCCAGACGTCCTGGAATGTGAAGTCAAGCGGGCCTTACGAAGCATCACTACTAAGAGCTAGTGGAGGTGATGGAATTCCAGCTGAACTATTTCAAATCCTAAAAGATGATGCTGTGAAAGTGCTGCACTCAGTATGCCAGCAAATTTGGAAAACTCAGCAGGGACCACAGGACTGGAAAAGGTCAGTTTTCATTCTAATCCCAAAGAAAGGCAATGATAAAAAATGCTCAAACTACCGCATAATTGTACTCATCTCACACGTTAGTAAACTAATGCTCAAAATTCTCCAAGTCAGGCTTCAGCAATACGTGAACCGTGAACTTCCCGATGTTCAAACTGGTTTTAGAAAAGGCAGAGGAACCAGAGATCAAATTGCTGTATCATCAAAAAAGCAAGAGAGTTCCAGAAAAACATCTATTTCTGTTTTATTGACTATGCCAAAACCTTTGACTGTGTGAATCACAATAAACTGTGGAAAATTCTGAAAGAGATGAGAATACCAGACCACCTGACCTGCCTCTTGAGAAACCTGTATGCAGGTCAGAAAGCAACAGTTAGAACTGGACATGGAACAACAGATTGGTTCCAAATCGGAAAAGGAGTACATCAAGGCTGTATATTGTCACCCTGCTTATTTAACTTATATGCAGAGTACATGAGAAACACTGGACTGGAAGAAGCACAAGCTGGAATCAAGATTGCTGGGGGAAATATCAATCACCTCAGATATGCAGATGACACCACCCTTATGGCAGAAAGTGAAGAACTAAAAAGCCTCTTGATGAAAGTGAAAGAGGAGAGTGAAAAAGTTGGCTTAAAACTCAACATTCAGAAAACGAAGATCATGGCATCTGGTCCCATCATTTCATGGCAAATAGATGGGGAAACAGTGGCTAACTTTATTTTATTTTTTTATAATATATTTTATTTTTTAACTTTACAGTATTGTATTGGTTTTGCCATATATCAACATGAATCTGCCACAGGTATACACATGTTCCCCATCCTGAACCCTCCTCCCTCCTCCCTCCCCGTACCATCCCTCTGGGTTGTCCCAGTGCACCAGCCCCAAGCATCCAGTATTGTGCATTGAACCTGGACTGGTGACTCATTTCATATATGATATTATACATGTTTCAATGCCATTCTCCCAAATCATCCCACCCTCTCCCTCTCCCACAGAGTCCAAAAGACTGTTCACTTTATTTTTGGGGGCTCCAAAATCACTGCAGATGGTGACTGCAGCCATGAAATTAAAAGACGCTTACTCTTTGGAAGGAAAGTTATGACCAACCTAGATAGCATATTGAAAAGCAGAGACATTACTTTGTCAACAAAGGCCCATTTAGTCAAGGCTATGGTTTTTCCATTAGTCATGTATGGATGTGAGAGTTGGACTATAAAGAAAGCTGAGTGCCAAGGAATTAATGCTTTTGAACTATGGTGTTGGAGAAGACACTTGAGAATCCCTTGGACTGCAAGGAGATCCAGCCAGTCCATCCTAAAAGAAATCAGTCCTGAATATTCACAGGAAGAACTGATATTGAAGCTGAAACTCCAATCCTTTGGCCACCTGATGTGAAGAATTGACTCATTTGAAAATTCAGACCCTGATGCTGGGAAAGAGTGAGGGCAGGAGGAGAAGGGGACGATGGAGGATGAGATGGTTGGATGGCATCACCAACTCAATGGACATGAGTTTGGGTAAACTCTGGGAGTTGGTGATGGACAGGGAGGCCTGGTGTGCTGTGGTTCATGGGATCGCAGAGTCGGACATGAATGAGTGAATGAACTGAACTGAAGTGATATCCAATTTAAAAGTAAATATTAAAAAAACTAAGATCATGGCATCCGGCTCCACTACTTCATGGCAAATAGAAGGGGAAAAGGTGGAAGTAGTAATGGATTTCCTCTTCTTGGGCTCTAAAATCACTTTGGATGGTGACTGCAGCCATGAAATCAGAAGATGTTTGCTTCTTGGCAGGAAGGCTATGACAAACCTAGACAGGGTGTTGAGAAGCAGAGATATTACTCTACTGACAAAGGTCCATATAGTCAAGGTATGGTCCTCCCAGTGGTCATGTACGGTTGTGAGAGCTGGACCATAAAGAAGATGGAGCGCCAAAGAATTGATGCCTTCAAACTTTAGTGCTGGAGAAGATTCCTGAGAGTCCCTTGGATAGCAAGGAGATCAAATCAGTCAATCTTAAAGGAAATTAACCCTGAATACTCGCTGAAAGGACTGATGCTGAAGTTGAAACTCCAGTATTTTGGTCATTTGATGCTAACAGTTGACTCATTGGAAAAGTCTCTGATGCTGGGAAAGACTAAGGGTAGAAGGAGAAGAGGGCGACAGAAGATGAGATGGCTGGAAGGCATCACCAATGCAATGGACATGAACTTGGGCAAACTTCAGGAGATGAGGAGGGATAGAGAGGCCTGGCGTGCTGCAGTCCATGGGGTCACAAAGAGTTGGACATGACTGGGCAACGGAACAACAACATATCCTTTAATACATTCTTTTCTGCTTAAACTATACACAGTTCATTTCTGTTGCACACAAGAAAGAACCCTGACGTACAGAAACATGCTCTCTCACCCACATCTAGGGAAGGAAAGGTCACTTTCAGAAATTCTCTCAAAATAGCCAAGAAATTTCCTTCTCTGAGACCTCTGACAAACCTCTTTATATCTCAGCAGCCAGAATTGGGTCAATTTTTTTTTTCTGAATTACTGGGGCTTGAGGATGGGATTGCAGTAATGAGCTAAGGCCTGAGCCACATCCTTATCCGTTAAGGCCTAAGACAAAGGACAAAAGAAAAAAGGGACATAGAGAGAAGTGAAGATACCCAGGTGAGGACTAGGGTACTTAGAGAAGGGGAATGGGTGAAGATATGCGAGAAGCAGGATAACCTCAAAGTCCACCAGATTACAGTGGTCTCTCAGTATCCATGGAGAATTGGTTCCAAGACCCCCACGTATATCAAAATCCAGAGATGATCAAGTACCTCATCTAAAATGGTGTAGATTTACATATATCCTATGCACATCCTACCATATATTTAAAAAAATATTTAGTAATTATCAAGTATTAAAAAATTTAAAATGTATTTGTTTGGCATCAGGTCTTAGTTGCGGCATGCGGGATCTTCTTTGGGGCACGCAGGATCTTTTCAGTTTTGGCGTGCGAACTTAGTTAATGGTGTGTGGACTCTAATTCCCTGCCAGGAATTAAACCTGGATGCTCTGCACTGGAGCACAGATCTTAGCCACTGGGCCACTAGGGAAGTCCCCTACTATATACTTTAAATCATCTCTGGATTATTTATAATACCTGCTACTGCTGCTGCTGCTGCTAAGTCGCTTCATTTGTGTCCGACTCTGTGCGACCCCATAGATGGCAGCCCACCAGGCTCCCCCGTCCCTGGGATTCTCCAGGCAAGAACACTGGAGTGGGTTGCCATTTCCTTCTCCAATGCATGAAAGTGAAAACTGAAAGTGAAGTTGCTCAGTTGTGTCCGACTCTTAGCGACCCCATGGACTGCAGCCCACCAGGCTCCTCCGTCCATGAGATTTGCCAGGCAAGAGTACTGGAGTGGGGTGCCAAATACCTAATACAACATAAACACTATGTAAACAGTGGCCATTGTGGTAAATCCCAGTTTTGCTTTTTGGAACTTTCTGGAAATTTTTTTCCAAGTATTTTTGATCTACTATTGGTTAAATCCATAGATGAGGAACGCACGGATACAGAGGGTTGACTGCATGACCACACGCTTTTCAAGAGTGACTCTCGCCCTGGGTACAACTGACGTTTTGGGCAGGACGCCTCTTTGTTGCGTGGGGCTGTCTTGGGTGTTGGAGGTAACATCCCTGGCCTCTACCCACTATCTGGCAGTAGCAGTCCCCTACCCCGAAAGCTGTGACAACCAAAAATGTGTCCAGACATTGCCAAACGTCTCCTGGGGGCGCAATTACCCGAAGTTGAGAACCACAGGGCTAGAGGAAGACCCTGGGAGGGAGTGTGGTGGGTGAGGGCAGGGTGGGGAACTTGGACTATTCAGATCCTACAAAGTACAAGGTAGGGGAATTAACTCCAGGTTACTCCGAGTTGTAGATGAGATTCTTTTTGTTTCCATGAAAGGTGCTACAGGGGACTGTTGAATCACCATCTCCTAAAGGCAAATATTACTTTTTATAGAGAATACAGCCTAACCACAAAGTGGAAAATATATACTTTTTCATCTGCCCTATAATTTTCAAGGCCATGTCTCTTATAATGAGGTTACTTCACATTACACAGTATTACCTATTATTCAGAGTGGATTTAACCCACCTACCTTGCTTCCAAATGTGTCTTTTTTGCATCATCCTTGAGTGATATTCCTTTTAATTCTCTTAACTACTCAAGCATTTGACCAAAAGATTGAAATTTATTAGTTTGATACATAGATATTTTGGGCTACCTGATACATGGGTATTAAAAAGCTATATTGTAGTTTTAGTTACATTTTTTTTTCTGGACAATTTTATCCTTTAGCATTATGAAGTGTCCTTAGTCATATTTAAATCTTTTTTTTGGCTTCAATTGTCTGATATCAAGATAAGAACTTCCGCATTCCTATTGTTCTCATGTGGCTGGTGTAAATTTGTCTATTTCTGTTTATCCTTTCTGAACCACTTTGTTTTAGGTGTACTGTTTGTATGTGGCTTGTTGGTGTATCAGTTAGCTTTTGCTGCACAACTAACTGTAATGAAACTTGATGGGTTAAAACAAGAGTCATTTGTTTAGCTCATGGTTCTGTGGGTTGGGCATTTGCCATCTAGGCTGGCTCAGCAAAACTGATGGGCTTGGTTACGTAACTAACATCAGCTGGGGGTTGGCTGGTAGCTGAATGATCTAAAAATACCCTAATTCACCAGGTGGTGCTAATTGTAAAGAACCTGACTGCCAATGCAGGAGATGTAAGAGACTCCGGTAAGATCCCTGGATCAGGAAGATCCCCTGGAGGAGGAAAGGGCAACCTACTTCAGTACTCTTGCCTGGAGAATCCTACGGTTTGATCTCTGGGTCGGGAAGATCCCCTGGAGGAGAAAATGGTAACTCACTTCAGTATTCTTGCCTGGAGAATCCCATGGACAGAGGAGTTTGGCAGGTTACAGTCCATGGGGTCGCAGAGTCAGGCACAAGTGAAGTGACTTAGCACACCACACGTGATGATTAGCACACCATTGGTGAGGGCTAGGGGGATGACTGGGTCGGTCTTTCATAATCCAGCAGGTTAGCCTACACACAGGGAGGACACGTTTCTAGTGCAGTCAGAAAGGACAAGCTCCGAGGGCTCAAGTGTCTGTTTGCGTCACAATTACTAATGCTCTATTGGCCGAAGCAATTTACATCAACAACGCAGACTTAAGGATAGAGAAGTGAAGCGAAGTGAAAGTCGCTCAGTCGTGTCCAACTCTTTGCGACCCCATGGACTATACAGTCCATGGAATTCTCCAGGCAGAATACTGGAGTGGGCAGCCTTTTCCTTCTCCAGAAGGATGGAGAAACAGACTCCAGTTCTTGATGAGATGATTTATAACATCACGCTGCAAAGTCATAGTCGAAGGGAGAAGTTGTAGCCAGTTTTTACAATCTATCACATTTGGGTTTTCCTTTTGACTCAATCTAAATTTTTTTTCTTTCAATGTTGCTTTAAACCCAATTACATTTATTACATGACTGTTAGGTTTGATCTCAATTTGCCATATCATTCTGTGCTATATTTATTCTGTTGTTATTTTTATTATGTTTCTGCCTGTGCAGTTGATTTGCTCTTTTATTAATTTTTTTGGCTTTAGGAAAAAAAATACATATTTTTTGGTCATGCCATGGGGCTTGTGGGATCTTAGTTCCCTGACTAGGGATCGAACTCATGTCTCCTGAAGTGGAAGTGATGAGTCTTTATCTTTGGACTGCCAGGGAAGTTCCCTCCATCCTTAGTGTTATTGATTTCAGCAAGTCTATCTGAACATTTCTACTCCATGCCTCCTTCTAAGTCACCTCCTGTGACCCCCTGCAACACTTTAAAGTTTACCCTGAGAGTGTTGAATAAGGAAGTGAGGACACCTCCTTTACCTTCTGTCCTTCACTTTCTTAGACTCTTCCTCTCAGCAACAAAAAGGGCATTTTCTTTCTTGCATTGCATAGACTTTCCTTACATCAAATCCTTGTCCTATTTACTCTCTCATTTACTATAAAAACTCTTTTCTTACAGTCTTCTGGGCTTGGCTTTTATAAGCTTCTTTTCTCCTCCACAAGGCTTCCATTTCTTCCAAAAACCACAAGCACTTACTTTCAGGCTATTGTTTCAACACAGACTTGAAAGACTCTATTTTGAAACTCAAAGCTTTTTCCAGCAGGATTCTGTCTATCCAACCAGGATGATTTCCACTAGTTCAGCAGTGGGAGTAATGATGGGCCAGACCAGAACCAGGGATTATCAGGGAGGAAAGATTTATTGATTTAATATTCCCCAAAATGTTACACTGTGGATACACTGTAAGAAATTGTATGGAGTTTCATTACACAGAGGGCTTCCCAGGTGCCACCAGTGGTAAAGAATCTACCTGCCAATGCAGGAACATTAGAGACAACTGGTTCGATCCCTGGGTTGGGAAGATCCCCAGGAGGAGGGCACAGCAACCCACTCCAGTATTCTTGCCTGGAGAATCCCACGGACAGAGGAGCCTGGCGGGCTACAGTCCAGTGGGTTGTCAAGAGTTGGACATGACTGAAGTGACCTAGCATTACACAGATGGAAAATCAATGTTATCATAAGTGAGTTTGGAAGCAGTGAAACATCTTCGGAAAGCATCATTAGGGCTTCCTAACATCCAGTTTTCTGGGCCCTCGTGGGCATACAAAAGACCACCGCTCCTGGTGTGATGGAGTCATGTGAGGCATTCTAGCCAATGAAAGGTAATGGAAGTGAAAGGGCTGAGGCAGTGAACAGCTGCTGATGTGACAAGTTCCTTCTGCCCCTTTGAAACGAGTTTCATGATGAGACGGATGAACTGCAGGATCAAACTAGTCTGAACTAAAGACACAGTGCTTAGAGGACAGCTACCTACCCTGGAGAGTTGCTGGTCCCACAGAAGACTCCGCATGAGCAAGGAACAAATGTTTATTATGTTAAGATGCTGAGATTTTTGAAATTGTGTATTATCATGGCCTATGTTTATATACCCTCCTTCTTTGGCCATTGGCCTAATGCCTAATAAATGAGGGTACAAGCTATTGAGGGGAAAGTGTGTGTGTGTATATGTTTAATATGGGCCATTTTCTAAGTCTTTGTTGAATTTGTTAAAATATTGTTTCTGTTTTATGTTCTGGTTCTTTGGCCAAGAGGCATGTGAGATTCTTAGTTCCCAGATCAGGGATCAAACTTGCACCCCCTGCATTGGAAGATGAAGTCCCAACCACTGAACGGAAGTCCATGGAAAGTGTGTTATTTTGATAGTTGACTTTTTCTTTTTTTTGCAAGCAGTGAAACTCGTTCACTCACTCAAAAACATTCAGTGAGTTGCCTGCTGCTGCTGCTGCTAAGTCGCTTCAGTCGTGTCCGACTCTGTGCGACCCCATAGATGGCAGCCCACCAGGCTCCCCCGTCCCTGGGATTCTCCAGGCAAGAACACTGGAGTGGGTTGCCATTTCCTTCTCCAATGCATGAAAGTGAAAACTGAAAGTGAAGTTGCTCAGTCATGTCCGACTCCTAGCGACCCCATGGACTGCAGCCCACCAGGCCCCTCCGTCCATGGGATTTTCCAGGCAAGAGTACTGGAGTGGAGTGCCATTGCCTTCTCTGCAGTGAGTTGCCTACCAAGTGCTAAGAGCTGGAGATTAATAGTACACAAACAAACACAAAAATTTTTTGCCCTTAAAGAGCTTATATAATAGTCAGAAAAAATTAAATCAAGTAACAAAATACTTGCTATGAGATAGGTGTTATGAAGCGAATAAACAATGGCTGAGTTGGACCTTAACAAGGGGTGGGGGTTCTAATTTCGATGGTGAGCTAGAGAGGAGGCATTTCTTCCAGCGTACGAAGAAAGGGGTCAAGTATTCCAGGTCACATGAGGAAAGAAAGATTGAGACTTAGAGTTTGAGGAACTAAGACCAATGTGACTAGACAGGAATAAATGAGGAAGAAGCAGCAAACATAAAGTTGGAGAGATACATGGAGACAGATCAGGTTCTATCAGATAAGATCACCTTAATCTTCCTGGGATCAATGCCAGACAACCTCACCAATGCTCATTTCCTTTTTCCCTCCATCTGCCTCAACAAAGGACACATCCCTCATCTTTCTGACAGTTAATCCTTCTTAGACCCTCCCTGCTCTGGTCACAGGGAGACCTTCTTCTCTTCTTTTCATGCACTTGGCTCCTTTGGTCATCCTCTGCTCTTCTGAATCTTCATCCTCTCCCCAGTGCATCAGTCCTGTCAGCCAGTGTACAAAATACTCTATTTCTGTCTTAAGAAAAACATAATCTGGTATTATATTTCCTGACAGCTTCTGATCTATTTTGATTTCTTTCATCTTCCTTCCTGGGCTTGCCTGGTGGCTCAGACAGTAAAGAATCCGCCTGCAATGCAGGAGACCTGGGTTCAGTCCCTGGGTTGGGGAGATCCCCTGAAGGAGGGCATAGCAACCCACTCCAGTATTCTCGGCTGGAGAATTCCCATGGACAGAGGAGTGTATTGAGCTACAGTCCATGGGGTCTCAAAGAGTCGGACATGACTGAGCGATTAAGCACAGCCCAGCCCAGCTTCCAATCTATTTCAATTTCTTTGTGTTCCTTTCTAGTTCCAGAGGTTTACAATTAATTTGTATGCTCACTGTTGATTCCTAAATAAGATGTCTTCTTGGAGCTTGAATCTCACATACCCAACTGTCAGTTTAGGGACTCCATTTGAAGGCTTGGTATAAACACTTCCCATCTTCTGAGCCCATCAGTGGATTATCCATCAGTTTTTTGTTTTTTTTTGGTCACGTCATGGGGCTTCTGGGATCTTCCTTCCCTGACCAGGGAAAGAACCCGGGACCTAGGCAATGAGAGCGGAGTCCTAACCACGGGACTGCCAAGAAATTTCTCATTTATTTTTTGTTTTTTAATATATCAGGAAATGATCCCACTGACAGCTCAGAGGTTCAGGCCCCAAATCTGGGAGCCTGGCTCACTACTGCTAATGCTAGTTTTCATGATCTCGTGTCTGAATTTATGAAATGGTCTTATGATTTGGCTCCTCGCTTCTATCATGCCTTCCTCTAATGCATTCTCTACATGGCTATTTTATTTTAACCTGGAATATTTTAACTGAAATAAATTTTAAAAAAGTAAAGAAACTGTGGCCAAACAAACTTCTATAACAAAAGCAGGATATATGCTGTAAAACTTGCACAAAAAGGGGACCTCCCTGGTGGTACAGTGATTGGAAGGAAAATTTCCTTGGAAGCAAAGTTATGACCAACCTAGACAGCATATTAAAGAGCAGAGACATTACTTTGTTAACAAAGGTCCATCTAGTCAAGGCTATGGTTTTTCCAGTAGTCATGTATGGATGTGAGAGGTGGACTATAAAGAAAGCTGAGCACAAAAGAATTGATACTTTTCAACTGTGGTGTTGGAGAAGACTCTTGAGAGTCCCTTGGACTGCAAGGAGATCCAACCAGTCCATTCTAAAGGAGATCAGTCCTGGGTGTTTATTGGAAGAACTGATGCTGAAGCTGAAACTCATTCAATACTTTGGCCACCTGATGCGAAGAGCTGACTCATTTGAAAAGACCCTGATGCTGGGAAAGATTGAGGGAAAGAGGAGAAGGGGACGACAGAGGATGAGATGGTTGGATGGCATCACCAACTCAATGGACGTGAGTTTGGGTAAACTCTGGGAGTTGGTGATGGACACGGACACCTGGAGTGCTGCGGTTCATGGGGCTGCAAACAGTCGGCTACGACTGAGCGACTGAACTGAACTGAACAGTGACTGGAACTCTGAGCTTCCAGTGCAGGACGCCTGGGTTTGATCCCTGGTCAGGGAACTAGATCCCACATGTCACAACTAAAACTATGCATGCCACCACTAAAGATCCCAAAACTAAGACCCAGCACAGTCAGATAAATCAATGAATTTAAAAATATTACACAAAAGATAGGCAAAAATAAAGAAAATAAAAAATAAACAAAAATATATAAACATTTTCACTTCCAAAGAGCACAGCTAATGAAATCGTGTACAAGCCCCTGCATCGTTTTCTTTTGAAGTAAAAGGCTGACTCAAGAGTTAACGATCAGGAAATGTGATGATGTAGAAACAAAGAATAGCTATTCGGCTGGGGAACTGGTAACAATTTAGACTATAATTCAGCCACATGGCAGAATCACTCAACTCACAGTTTCCTGAAAGATATAGATAAAGGCCTGACACATATTCCTAAATTTTTTAACAGGAAGCATCCCCTCTCCAGATGAAAACTGCTGACCACGAGAACATGGGCTCTAGACTGAACTGATGATGCTTGACATTTCACCTTGATGTCAACTAGTCCAAGAACTGTCCACGAGCTGATCACACCCTGCTCCCTGGCCACTATAAAGCTCCTCACTACCCCCTCCACAGTGGGTCATATGGTCTTGATGGCAGAAACCCACTGTGGCTCCCTTTGCCTGGCAAAGCAATAAAAGCTACTCTTTCTGCTTCATCCAAAACTCTGTCTCCCTGTCTCTGTGAAGAGCTGGCCAAGTTTTGGCAACACTAACAACTTATGTAAAATCCTTCTAGATCTTTTTTCATACTACATATACATATGTGCATTTTGTAATCAAAATGAGATACTGTAACATACATATTGTTTTGTGACTTGCCCTTTTCAGTTAACAAACTCCACCTTTCCATGGCACTGTGTTTCCAGCTCATATTCAGTCCATCTATATTCACATTTCTTCAGTTGTTCTGAAATTTCATAGGTACTCTGTACAAAGCAGAATTCAATCCAGACTCTATGTCCCTCACATTTCTTTTTATAGAGGCAGGGGCTTTTTTCCCTCAACTCTAAATTTTTAAAGAGATGGGACCAGTTTTTCTGCACAACATTCCAGCTTCTGGATTTGCTTGCTTACTTTGTATGGTATCATTTAGTTTGCTCTTTTATCCCCTGCATTTCTCATAAATTGTGTTAGATGCAAAGAACTGACAGAGTCAAGTTAAACATTTTTGACTGGACTAGATCACAGATGATGATACTGTATACTTCATGACACCCCATGAGGTTGATGCACAAGGTGGTCTTTTAAACATGAATGGTATCATGTCACCATTGCTTAAATGCCATTTACAGCTTCCTACTTATTCTACAACTCTTCAACTTGGCTTAAAACGGTCTGAAAGATTTGATGCCTTCAGTTCAGTTCAGTTCAGTCACTCAGTCGTGTCCTACTCTTTGCGACCCCATGAACTGCAGCATGCCAGGCCTCCCTGTCCATCACCAACTCCCAGAGTTCACTCAAACTCATGTCCATTGAGTCAGTGATGCCATCCAGCCATCTCATCCTCTGTTGTCCCCTTCTCTTTTTGCCCCCAATCCCTCCCAGCATCAGAGTCTTTTCCAATGAGTAAACTCTTCGCATGAGGTGGCCAAAGTACTGAAGTTTCAGCTTTAGCATCATTCCTTCCAAAGAACACCCAGGACTGATCTCCTTTAGAATGGACTGGTTGGATCTCCTTGCAGTCCAAGGGACTCTCAAGAGTCTTCTCCAACACCACAGTTCAAAAGCATCAATTCTTCGGCACTCAGCTTTCTTCACGGTCCAATTCTCACATCCATACATGACCACTGGAAAAACCATAGCCTTGACTAGACGGACCTTTGTTGGCAAAGTAATGTCTCTGCTTTTCAATATGCTATCTAGGTTGGTCACAACTTTCCTTCCAAGG
Source organism: Bos mutus (assembly GCF_027580195.1). Taxonomy (NCBI): domain Eukaryota; kingdom Metazoa; phylum Chordata; class Mammalia; order Artiodactyla; family Bovidae; genus Bos; species Bos mutus. The sequence goes on from NC_091638.1 coordinate 8,271,206, forward strand.
AGTAAGCATCTTTTAATTTCATGGCTGTAATCACCATCTGTAGTGATCTTGGAGCCCCCCAAAATAAACTGTGTCCCTGTTTCCACTGTTTCCCCATCTATTTGCCATGAAGTGATGGGACCGGATGCCATGATCTTCGTTTTCTGAATGTTGAGCTTTAAGCCAACTTTTTCACTCTCCTCTTTCACTTTCATCAACAGGCTTTTTAGTTCCTCTTCACTTTCTTCCATAAGGGTGGTGTCATCTGCATATCTGAGGTTATTGATATTTCTCCCGGCAATCTTGATTCCAGCTTATGCTTCATCCAGCTCAGCGTTTCTCATGATGTACTCTTCCAATCTAATTTCATCCAGTCTCCACTTGCTTTTTAAAATTGTTGCCACACTGTTTCCACTCCCTGAACATGGGAAGCTGAAGTGCTTGCCTTCTAGGGCCTTTGCCCCTTGGTCTGGGAGAGCCTCCCCAGCCCCTACTTTCTCCGCTTCTCTTCCTTTCTCCTAAAGTCAAGCATCTTATCAAACTGTAACCCCCCTCCTCTTGTTAAAAAAATATACTTCATATAACTATTATTAACTTTTTTTGCCACTTCATTTGGCATCTTCCATCCAACCTGAGCCCCCTGCAGTGGAAGCATGCAGTCTTAACCACTGGACCACCAGGGAAATCCCTCAAACTGCAGATCTTTGAAAGTTCACTTCCTCAGAAAAGCTGTCTCTAATTATTTAATAATTGTAATTATTTAAACTAGCTTCGTTGGAGGGACCCTCATACCCTACATCCCAAGCACCCTGCTTTTTGTACCAAGATACTTTTTCACATTGGCAGGTGATTCTTTACCACTAGCGCCACCTGGGAAGACCCCCAAGATACTTTTTTGGTCCACCTTAGTATCTGTGTCCATACCTGACAGTACGCTGCACAAGAGCAAGGGCCTTGCCTGTTCGACTCACTGTGAACACAGCATCTGTGCACAGCACCCCGCCGAATCAATCACCATAGGTCACAATAACCCTGAAGCAGCCATGTCTTGGGCAGGTGGCCGCAAACTCACGCCAGTGCCAGTAATAGTACTTCCCTGGGGAACTGTTCGAGTGCAGGAAGTTAGTTTTACGCAAGCGCTCGGCCCAATTGCCGAAGCAGTAGAAGGAAAGAGAAAAATTCCACAGGTGGGGCAGGCTGGCACCTCAAGATTCAGCCCCGGACGAGTGGGGCCCAGGTGAGCTGCCGGCTCCCCGACTCCCTCACGTGACCGCGGGCGGCGCGCCGAGTGCGCCTGCGCCGGAGCTCCCGGAAGTGGCCGGACCCGAAGCGCAAGCGGAGCGCACGTCCGTCAGCCCCTCAGTCCGCCCGTCCGCCGGCCCGGTACTCCGCGGCCCTCGGCCCTCGTCGCCCTCCCGTGGTGTCTTTGGCCCGAAGGGCGGCCGAGGCGCTCGCCATGGCGGCGTTCATCTCAGTACAGCTGAAAAAGACCTCGGAGGTGGACCTGGCCAAGCCGCTGGTGAAGTTCATCCAGCAGACGTACCCGAGCGGCGGGGAGGAGCAGGCCCAGTACTGCCGCGCGGCGGAGGAGCTCAGCAAGCTGCGGCGCGCCGCGCTCGGCCGCCCGCTGGACAAGCACGAGGGCGCGCTCGAGACGCTGCTGAGGTGGGCCTGGGGCCGGGTAGGGGGAGGCTGTCGGCGGCCTGCCGCTTGCCCTGCTTCCTCCGCCCTTCCTGACTCTTCACATCCACGGCCGGAGCGGCCGCCCCACCCCAGCTTGGCCCGGCGCGTAGGTGTGGTCTGCATTTCTTCCTCCTGCAGGCCCGGGTGACCCTACCCGCTTCCCCTGGCTGCCCGCCGCGGTCCGCCGTCCTCGGTCCTCCGGGGCCCGGCCGACCTGGGAGGAACGGTCCACCACGTATTCAGTCTCTCTTGTCACATTTACCCAGAACTAGTTTTCTTCACTTTTTTTTTTTTTTTTTTCGGGGGAGGGGGGTGTCTGTGAGACTCCTCCCTTCCTCCATTTTTGCATCACCGCAAAACTTTGTTGGCCAGGTTGGAATTTCATAATAGTAATTTGCTTGAGGGAAGTGGCAGAATTGGGGCTCTGGAACTCATGTTTGTTACTTACTCCATACTGTCCACTTTGAAATGAACCCTCTTCCTAAGTTCATCGCAACCGAACGACCGATGGAGAATTCCATTGGTTGCTAAGTCAGTTCAGTCGTGTCCGACTCTGTGCGACCCCATAGACGGCAGCCCGTGTCCGACTCTGTGCGACCCCATAGACGGCAGCCCACCAGGCTCCCCCGTCCCTGGGATTCTCCAGGCAAGAACACTGGAGCGGGTTGCCATTTCCTTCTCCAATGCATGAAAGTGAAAAGTGAAAGGGAAGTCGCTTAGTCGTGTCCGACTTTTCGCGACCCCATAGACTGAAGCCTACCAGGCTCCTCCGTCCGTGGGATTTTCCAGGCAAGAGTACTGGAGTGGGGTGCCATTGCCTTCTCCGTCCATTGGTTAGGAGCTGCCATTATTTAAAATTTAAACTTGAATGACAGAACGTTCCAGATAGGTTCCTTTTAATCAGTTTGTTCACAAACAGGTATGCACATAATGGAGTAAATTTGTTATCTTAGTAAATGTTTATTGAACTCAGGATGTATTTAATGAGAGTTTTTTATGTAGAACTTTCCAGTTAGGATGGCAGGACATTTTTATAGTACTTTATAGTTAAAATTCTTTCGCTCACCTTTTTAATGATCACATTTTCTGTGTCTAATGTAGTCTCATTTCACAGGAAAAACACAGCTATATTAAGACGCAAGTAGGAGCCGCTCAGGTTAAACTCACTAACTGAAAAGGCAACGAATATTGCTTCCTTAGGCATTCCTGGAGATGATTCTGCCTCCAGGATGTTTTCCTCTTAGGAGAGCTTTGTTCCTGTAATCCGGAGAGATGGCCACTGGCTCTCCTGTAATTACGGTGGTCTTAACAGTCAGGATCTTACACAAGAGTGCTTTTCTCCTGTGCCCTGGCAAAAGTCCACGGAAGCCTCTGATTGGATTGGCTTGTGCCCACGTACAGTGGGAAATGGCCTAATCGCCCTCCTCTGAGTCACTGTGCTGGTTTAACTTCTCCGTGCAGCATGGATTAAAGTAGCATTAGTATGGAGTCAGTTTTCCAGGAGGAGGGTACTGAATAGATTACGACCCCTTGGTGGTAAATTTTAAAAGCTAAGACTTGGGTTTCGAAGATATATAAGCTTGATACTTACATAAGCTTTTTAAAAAGTTAACCTATGAATACTTAGACATTCTTTATATTAACGTGCTCTTACCTAGACCTGAGTAGCGTTCAGTGAGGATTTTTCACTAGCAGTATTTACAAAGCATGGGTCATGGTATGAAATGAAAACAAGAATGCATTAGGTTTGGTCTCAACACTTAAGGAGCAGTGGAGTCTTCAGAGACTTGATAGACAAGAAAGGATAGTGAATATTGGTAATATGAAGTTTAAAACGTTTTAAATTTGTGCATTCTTTTAGTATTTTCCCAGGCATAAATGTGACAACTGTTCCTAGATTTTAGGGCTCTTGCAGAGCCAGTTTGTTTGAAACTGTTTCTTTAGTCGTCTCTGCATTATCCTCACATTAGCACATTCTTGCTTTTCAGGTGGAGTTAGGGTAAGCTGATAGATATTAGTACAGTGTATTACATTTTATAATGGAGGTATGTACAAAAGTATCTTTGGTATGCATCCTGTTATGGGGTGGTTCATCCAATTATGCAGAATATTTTACTGTTAATATATTTCAATAATTGTATAAACTGAGCATTAATTTACATATTTTAACTTAATGAACTTTTTGAAAAAGAAGATTTAAGTTAATTCCTAAAGAATAGAAACTAGCTTAGTAAGTACTGGCACACAGCTCTACACATATAGGTCCAGTGATGGACTTGCCTTTTTGTTTTTAGACGAACTCTTAAAATGTCCTAAAATACCGTTTATGTGTTGTAATATTAAAAGTGAATTTTATCCTTTGTAAAGTGACTTTAAGTACAAATTGGTTAGGAGTGCCTCAGTAAATATTGAATCTGATCACTAGGTGATCAGTCTTTTGTGGTGATTAATTTCTTTGTAGAGAAAGCTTACAGTCTCCTTCCATGAAAAAGCCTGGTTGTCAGCTTTCTGAAATTTGATCGAAAAAATGGAGGGTGAGCAGCATTCATGTATGGACTTTTCTGTGTTAGCCTGTTTTATATCATCTATGTTGCTGTACGAGGGTTGAATTCAGCTGTATGTGGGAGATCTCAGATTATCAGTGAATTAAATTATGATTTTGGTCTTGTGTAAAAAGTTGGTAGAGGGGTAGTTTAGATAGCTTAGGGATGGTATGGGCTTCCCGGGTAGCTCAGCAATGCTGGAGCCCCCGGTTTGATTCCTGTGGCAGGAAGATCCCCTGGAGAAAGGATCGGCTACCCACTCCAGTATTCTTGGACTTCCCTGGTGGCTCAGACTGTACAGAATTGGCCTGCAATGTAGGAGACTTGATTTTGATCCCTGGGTTGGGAAGATCCCGTGGAGGAGGGCATGGCAACCTACTCCAATATTCTTGCCTGAAGAATCCCCAAGAACAGAAGAGCCTGGCAGGCTACAGTCCATGGGGTCATAAAGAGTTGGACATGACTGAACGACTAAGTACAGCACAGCAAAGGGATGGCACTGTGAAATTCATCAGGTTCAGGCTCGTTTCAGCTATCCGCTCTGTAAAAGCTAGAGTCCTCGTTCCCAGGGTCCAGATAGCAGTTATACTCAACTTTTAGGCAAGAGGAGGGAGGGAGGGACAGGGGGTAGGCAGAAGGCTCAGCCTTTAGGATGTTACCTGAAAACTGCCCCACAACACCCTGCTCGTATGTTATTAGCCATTATGTATGTCCACGTCTTGGAAGGGTAGGAGAGGTAAAGGAATTTTTATTAAGGGCATGCATATACCCAGCTAAAATATGTGATTTTCTTAGGAAGGAAGGAGAGGTAATGATGTAGGCAATTAGCACATCAGTAGGCTCTGTGGTGGCTTAGCCGGTAAAGAATCTGCCTGCAACATGGGAGACCTGGGTTCAATCTGTGGGTCAGGAAGATCCCCTGGAGAAGGGAATGGCAACCCATTCCAGTATTCTTGCCTGGAGAATCCCATGGAGAGAGAACCCAAGAGAACACGTCTGAGAAACTCACACTTTGTCTTCACTTTGAATAGGCTCTCAGTTCCCTTTGTCCCCACTTAGCTGCGCTCAGTGCCCACCTGAGCCGCGCTTGCTGTCCTGAACGTTTTCCCGAGAATGAGCCTGTCCTCAAGATTTCTTGCAAAGATCTTCAAATGACCAGGCATGGAACCCACATCCCCTGCAGTGGAGGCAAAGTCTTAACCACTGGGCCACCAGGGAAGTCCCCTCAAGTTTCCTGTCTGGCTTCTTTGCACAATTTGCCTGCTTTCTGTTTAGGCAGTTAGATTTTTCAGCTGTGTCTGCTTCATTTATTCACTTTTCTTTCACCTTTTAGAAAATTTCATTGGAACTTCTTGTATGCTGTTGTGCCCTTTCCCATTCTTTTTGTCCTAGTGCAGTTACAGCTTTTTAATTTTTATTGCCTTTCCAGTGGAAGTTTGAGAGAGGGAGCAGAGAAGGTTGTTTATTCAGATCTCTTTGTTTAGCAAATAGCGTATTTGCATTTTCAGCTTTCTTCTGTGTTTATATCAATTTGCATTCTTCTTGGCAAGTAAATTTTTTTCCCTCCACATCCTCAGGAATACTCACTGATTAATAATTTAAATAAGTTGCTTTTTGCTGAATAGATGGGTGCGAGATGGTACCCAGTTTTAGGTTGCATTGCCTTGATATCTCTGAGATCCAGCATTTTCTGTTTGCTGGCTGGCCACTTTCTTTTTCTGTAAATTGCATGTCCTTTTTTTGGCCCATTTTCTACATTGTGTTTTCCTTACTGATTTTTAAGAGTTCTGTACATTTTCTGTCAATTTATCCTTTTTCTATTATTTATAGTACAAATATCATCTTTAAATCTGTTTTTTGTCTCTTATGTTTATGGTATCTTTTGTCACACAAAAGTCCTTGCAATTTTTTTTTTTTTTTTTTTTTGGTCTTGCCTCCTGTCATGTGGGATCTTAGTTCCCCAAACGGGGATCAACCCTCACCCACTGCAGTGGAAGCTCAGAAGCTCAGAGTTTGAGTAATGAAATCCTGAAAAGTGTTTTATTCTCCTCAAAATCTGTTGTTACAATTTTTTTCTTATTTCTGATGTTGCGTATGATTACCCCCCACCCCCCAATCAGATCTCTTGAAAGTTCAGAGCCATCTTTTTTTTTAAACCAAGTCTGCTTAACCTTTGGATTTATGCTGTCATTCACTTGTTTCTTTTTCCTCTTTTTGTATAGAATGATTAGCTTCTCAGCTTTTTTTGTTTTTCGAATACATCTCATTTAGGACTATATGTTTTTTCTGAATCTGCTTTCAGTTGCATCCAACTGGTTTTGGTATGAAGTATTCTTGTTGACATTTTTAAAATAATTTGTAATTTTAGTTTTCTTTAATGTGAGTCTTTTATAGAGCTTTTGTAACATTTGTAAATTTGTGTGTCACTTTTTTGTGGGTTAATACGTAGTTTGCTGCATTATGGTACTGTCTTTTTCTTTGTAAAATAAAGTTGATGGAACTAGTTTCATAATTCTGCAAATTTTCCCAAGCACTAATGTTTTATAAATCAAGAAAGAAATTTTGCTGTTCCATTTTACTTCTCAGCTGTTGCTTACATTCTGATTGGTGGTGAAGATATTGAGATAATATTAGCCCTAACGACATTGCTACAGTTTGTTAATCAAATAGAGTATGGTGGATATAAAGATAAATAATACTTGACCTTTGATCTCAAGGAGTACCTGTAGTTGCCAGACCTTAGTTTGGCTGAGTTAATTTTATTTATGCTACATAGATGAGTAAACACAGATTTAACAGGAAAAGTTAAAATCTTTGTTTGATAAATAAAGTGGCTTGTCAGGACTGTCTTCATTATTTGTAATCCTGGAGGGAATTTGCTGCCATACTCTACTGCAGCAGTGCTTCTGTGAGTGATTCTTCATGAGATAGATTGGGCAAAGAAGGAAGTGTGAGGGTAAGGTGCAGGAGGCATCCACTGGCTCTAATCAATACCTGGCCCAGTGCTCTGGTCTTCTGTATCTGGTTGGTGGGCTTGGAGTTGCCCAGCCCTCAGTACTGACTGGGACTGGATGGCTTACGTGAGTTGTGTTGCGGTATCACTTTCCATGTGGATTGGTTGTTCTTGGTCTCCATACCATCCCCCTAAAAAGTTTTTTTTTAATTAGGATTTTTGGAGAAGACTCTTGAGAATCCCTTGGACTGCAAGGAGATTGAACCAGTCCATCCTAAAGGAGATCAGTCCTGGGTGTTCATTGGAACGACTGATGTTGAAGTTGAAACTCCCAGTACTTTGGCCACCTGATGCGAAGAGCTGACTCATTTGAAAAGACCCTGATGCTGGGAAAGATTGAGGGCAGGAGGAGAAGGGGATAACAGATGAGATGGTTGGATGGCATCTTTGACTCAATGGACATGAGTTTGAGTAAACTCCGGGAGTTGGTGATGGACAGGAAGGCCTGGTGTGCTGCAGTTCATGGGGTTGCAAAGAGTTGGACATGACTGAGCGACTGAACTGAACTGAATGGAAATTTGTTTTATCTTTGGTATATTAAAATAAATATATTCGTTTGCTATTTTTTTTCCCCATGAGATTTAAAAAGTTGAGTTCTTAGTTATTTGCTCTAGAGCCATTGAGTTCTTAAAGTACTGCTGCTGCTGCTAAGTTGCTTCAGTTGTGTCTGACTCTGTGCGACCCCATAGATGGCAGCCCACCAGGCTCCCCCGTCCCTGGGATTCTCCAGGCAAGAACACTGGAGTGGGTTGCCATTTCCTTCTCCAGTGCATGAAAGTGAAAAGTGGAAGTGAAGTTGCTTAGTCATGTTCGACTCTGTGCAACCCCGTGGACTGCAGCCTACCAGGCTCCTCCATCCATGGGTACTAGAGAATATAAAAAACACTTCTGAATATTTGCAAAATCAGAATCTGTAGCTCCTGTTTTTCCAACATGTGCTGTGTGTCTGAAATCGTTCATCTCAGGTTGGGACTAGAACCCATGTGCTGGGCCTTGAACCCAGCCAAAACCCACACTACCTGGTTTCAGTTTAGAATGAAGTTGAGGTTCTTGATGTCTCATCGCAGAAAGAATAGAGTGAGAGACAAAGTGATAGGTAAGAAATGGATTTACTGGGATTCAGAGAGAAACACACTCCACAGACAGAGTGGGGGCCATTGAAGAGAGCAAGTGCTGCAAAATGTGGCGTGGTTAGTTTTTATAGGCTGGGTAATTTCATATCCTAAAAGATGATGCTGTGAAAGTGCTGCACTCAACATGCCAGCAAATTTGGAAAACTCAGCAGTGGCCACAGGACTGGAAAAGATCAGTTTTCATTCCAGTCCCAAAGAAAGGCAATGCCAAAGAATGCTCAAACTCACACACATTTGCACTCATCTCACACGCTAGCAAAGTAACACTCAAAATTCTTTAAGCGAGGCTCCAACAGTATGTGAACTGAGAACTTCCAAATGTTCAAGTTGGATTTAGAAAAGGCAGAGAACCAGAGCTCAAATTGTCAACATCCGTTGGATCATAGAAGAAGCAAAGGAATTCTAAAAAAACACGTACTTCTGCGTTATTGACTACACCAAAACCTTTGACTGTGTGGATCACAACAAACTGTGGAAAATCCTTCAAGAGATGGGAATACCAGACCACGTTACCTGCCTCCTGAGAAATCTGTATGCAGGTCAAGAAGCAACAGTTAGAACTGGACATGGAACAACAGACTGGTTTCAAATCGGGAAAGGAGTATATCAAGGCTGTATACTTTCACCCTGCTTATATAACTTATATGTAGAGTACATCATGAGAAATGCTGGACTGAATGATGCACAAGCTAGAATCAAGGTTGCTGGGAGAAATCAGTAACCTTAGATATGCAGGTGACACCACCCTTATGGCAGAAAGTTAAGAAAAATTTAAGAGCCTCTTGATGAAAGTAAAAGGGAAGAGTGAAAAAGTTGGCTTGAAACTCAACATTCAGAAAACTAAGATCATGGCATCTGGTCCCATCACTTCATGGCAAATAGATGGAGAAACAATGGAAACAGATTTTATATTTTGGGCTCCCGAATCACTGCAGATGGTGACTGCAGCCATGAAATTAAAAGACACTTGCACCTTGGAAGAAAAATATGACCAACCTAGATAGCATATTGAAAAGCAGAGACATTACTTTGCCAGCAAAGGTCCATCTAGTCAAAGCTATGGTTTTTCCAGTAGTCATGCATGAATGTGAGAGTTGGACTATAAAGAAAGCTGAGCACCAAAGAATTGATGCTTTTGAACTGTGGTGTCGGAGAAGACTTGAGAGTCCCTTGGACAGCGAGGAGATCCAACCAGTCCATCCTAAAGGAAATCAGTCCTGAATATTCGTTTGAAGGACTGATGTTGAAGCTGAAACTTCAATAGTTTGGCCACCTGATGCGAAGAACTGACTCATTTGAATATACCCTGATGTTGGAGAAGATTGAAGGCTGGAGGAGAAGGGGACGACAGAGGATGAGATGGTTGGAATGTATCACCGAGTCAATGGACGTGAGTTTGAGTAAGCTCTGGGCTTTGGTGATGTACAGGGAAGCCTGGCGTGCTGCAGCCCATGAGGTCCCAAAGAGTCGGACACAACTGAACTGAACCTGTGGTTAGCAGTGTCTCCTTTCTTTTGAAAAGAGTTAGTTTCTTTGTGGAGTTTACTCCATACTATGAAATCAGGTATTAATGATTTCCGGTGACTACTGTACTTATGTTTCATTTTTTCATACTTACATTTCATGTTATATAACCTATCCTAAAATGAAAGTTGCTCAGTCATGTCTGACTCTTTGTGACCCCATGCACTGTACAGTCCATGGAATTCTCCATGCCAGAATACTGAAGTGGGTAGATCTCCAGGGGATCTCCCCAACCCAGGATTGAACTGAGGTCTGCTTCATTACAGGCGGATTCTTTATCTGCTGAGCCACCAGGGAAGCCCTTCCTCCCTTACCAGAGAGTCCAGCCATCTCAACCTGGACAGCTGGCAGGAGATAAGGCAACTTTCTGAGTCACTAATTCCTGGTTCATGTCAGAGTCATGTCACTCCTTGCAACACCATGTACTGTATCTTGCCAGGCTCCTCTGTCCATGGAGTTCTCTAAACAAGAAAACTGGAGTGGATTGTCATTTCCTTCTCCAGGGCATCTTCCTGACCCAAGGATCGAACCTGGGTCTCCTGTATTGCACGCAGAGTCTTTACCATCTCAGCCACAAAGGAAGCCAGCCTATCCTATGACACTTATTTTACTTTGAGAATTCCATCACGTAGCTTTTAGGCATTTAAATGTAGGATATAAATGTACTGTTACCCCACACAAGTCAAATTTTGAGAGTTAACCCCCAAAGCTTTGGAGTAAATAGATACAAAGAAATTTGGTATGTTCTGTGTAGCCTTTCTTTTTTCCTTGATCCATTTGCAGAGAGTATTTTCATTTCCTCCTACTTCCTTCCGGTTTAGAGCAGAGGGCAGCAAATGAAGGCCTGCCCAGCTGCCTGCTTTTGTGTGGTCTGGGGCACTCTCTAGCGGGTTGGCACTGGGAGCCTTGGACAGCTGGGTAGGGTGCTCCCCTCTGCCCCGTCCTCCCTTTCATTTTCAGTGTCTGCCTCCCTGGCCGGTAGCCAGGCCTCACTGCTGCCCAGGACTTGCTTAGGTGTCACTGCACATTGGATGTTCTGCTTGGCAAGTGGCTTGGCAGTGAATGATGTAATCTCGAACCAGGAATTGGTGACTCAGCAAGTCACCTTATCTCTTGCCAGCTGTCCAGGTTGAGATGGCTGGACTCTCTGGCAAGGGAGGAAGGCGTGCCGGAATTTGAGTGTCACCGGGGCAGAGATCAAAACTGACTGCGTTGACCGCTACCCACCTCTTGTCTCCTGGATTTCTCACTGCCTGACTGAATAGTTTTCCTTCAGAGAACTTCAGCTGATGGTAGTTAGATACCTGTCCCTAGCGATCCCATCATCTGAGGTGGCCCAACCAGGTAGAAAGGGTGCAGGGCAGGGCAGATGTTTTCTCTTTTGTTAAGTTGTAACAGGTACCTGCATGTCATCCTTGATTTTTGCCTTTGTTCTGGCAAGGCCTAGGATGTGCTCAGTCACGTCCAACTCTTTGCAACCCCATGGACTAGCCCGTCACGCTCCTCTGTCTATGGAATTCTCAAGGCAAGAATACCTGAGAGGGTTGCCATTTCCTCCTCCGTGGGGTCTGCCCGACCCAGGGATCGAACCCACGTCTCCTGCACTGGCAGGTAGATTCTTTACCACTGAGCCACCTGGGAAGCCCAAAGACGAAGTGTGGGGATCCCTGCTCTGTAGCCCTGTTGGCCCCTTTGCTATGCTGGCTCGCCCTTAGGGGCTGTGGCCTCAGGGTCTCTGTACTCACTTGTCTCTCTTTATGGACACATTCTTTAGTAGTTCCTATTTGTTCTCAAAACAGAATCTCAGGTTTTACGTTTCAGAGATAAAAAAGTTGCTTTTTGAAAACTTTGCATTTTGCTGATTTTTTTGTTTGGAGCTAGCAATGAAGCTTAGCAAATAAGATCCAGTTCCTGCTCTCAGGGAGTTTAGAACCGATTAATACATAACTGACTGTGGTAAGTTGTGAAGGGAAAATTCTGGGCCCTAAGTGATTGTCAGTGGAGAGGCGTTTAGAAAAGGCATGACATTGACTGCTGCTGTTGCTTCTGCCACCACCATGCGTCACCTGACTGCTTCAGTGTAGTAGCTTCCTGACTTCTCTGGACTCCTGCCGTTTGCACACCTGTGAGTCAGTTTTCTACAGAGGGTCTGGGGTGAATCTGAAAATAGATTAGCTCGTGTTACTCTTGTCCACACCCTTTGGTGCTTCCTCCTCTTAAGCAGTAGTAGAAGCCAAAAGTCTTACAGATGCACTCGAGGCATCATTACTTCCTTGATTTCATCTGCTGTTTTCTCCTGTGCTTGCTCTCCAGCCATATCCTCCTCATTGTGCAGAGGTATTTTCAGGCATACGTTTTTCTCAGATTCCTGGCACTTGTTCTCCCTTCCACTGGTGATGCTTTTCCCCACATCCCATCACTTCCTTCGTGCCCTATTATACATGACATTAAAAAATTTTTTTTTGTTTTACTTTTACGTAGTCCAATGACCATGTTATTAAAAAAAAAAACTATAGCCTTCTCATGTCACCCCCTGCACATGACCTTATCCCTCTCACCTCTTTATTTCTCCCATTGCATTTAGCACTATGTGCTATTCTGCATTGTTACTTAATTTTGTTTTGCCTCCAGCTCTAAAAGTAAGCTGTACAAGGGTGCAGATTTTTTAATATTTATATACTGCTGAATTCCTGTTGTAGAACTGTGCTTGGTGCATGGCAGACTGTTAGCATGGGCTTCCCAGGTAGTGGTAAAGAACCCGCCTGCCAGTGCAGGTGTCATAAGAGACTTGGGTTCGATCCCTGGGTTGGGAAGATCCCCTGGAGGAGGGGATGGCAATCCACTCGACTATTCTTGCCTGGAAAATCCCACGGAGAGAGGAGTCTGGCAGGTTAGAGTCCATAGGGTTGCAAAGAGTCGGACATGACTCAAGCGACTTAGCACGCATGCAAACTGTTAGTATGTCTTTGTTGAAAGAGTGAATGAATGAGGACGAGAAAAATGGGAAATTGTGATGGGAAAGTTTCTGGGTGAAGGGAAAGAAAATGGGTGAATGTCCTGAGCCAGGAGAGAGCACAGAATCTTAATGCCTACAGTGTGAAGTGAATATTCTTAGTTGAGGCTGGAAAATTGGGTAATGAATGATACCACAATTTTTGGATGGAATTATAGTGGGAATCCAAGAATACTCTCCTACATAACCACAGTACAGCTTTCAAAGTCAGGAAATTAACATTGATTAAATATTACCATTTAATCTGTTGTACTCATTCAAATTTTGCTGACTTTCCTATTAATGTTTACAGGTCCAGTATCTAATACCAGATCTTGCATTGCAATTAATTGCCTTTTTAGTCTACTTCAGTCTGGAACAGTTCATCAGTTTTTCGTTGTTTTTCAAGACGTTGGCATTTTTGAAGAGTAGGTACAGGCTGCTTACTTTGTAGAATGTCCCTTAGTTAAAGGGCTTGCCTCTTATTTTCTTGGATTTTATGCATGGTGGGGCTGTTGTACAAACCCAAATGATGCTGTGTTTTTTTTAATGCACCTTAAGAAAAGCATGAGGTTGATTTGTCCCATTGCTGATAATGTTTGATGTTTATCACTTTGTTAAGATGGTGTCCGCCAGTTTTTTTGACCTCACAGTTAATAAGTTATATTAAGTAGTAAGTAACAGTTAGAACTGGACATGGAACAACAGACTGGTTCCAAATGGGAAAAGGAGTTCGTCAAGGCTGTATATTGTCACCCTGTTTATTTAACTTATATGCAGAGTACATCATGAGAAACGCTGGACTGGAAGAAGCACAAGCTGGAATCAAGATTGCCGGGAGAAATATCAATAACCTCAGATATGCAGATGACACCACCCTTATGGCAGAAAGTGAAGAGGAACTCAAAAGCCTCTTGATGAAAGTGGAGAGTGAAAAAGTTGGCTTAAAGCTCAGGATTCAGAAAATGAAGATCATGGCATCCGGTCCCATCACTTCATGGGAGATAGATGGGGAATCAGTGGAAACAATGTCAGACTTTATTTTTCTGGGCTCCAAAATCACTGCAGATGGTGACTGCAGCCATGAAATGAAAAGATGCTTACTCCTTGGAAGGAAAGTTATGACCAACCTAGATAGCATATTGAAAAGCAGAGACATTACTTTGCCAACAAAAGTCCATCTAGTCAAGGCTATGGATTTTCCTGTGGTCATGTATGGATGTGAAAGTTGGACTGTGAAGAAGGCTGAGTGCCGAAGAATTGATGCTTTTGAACTGTGGTGTTGGAGAAGACTCTTGAGAGTCCCTTGGACTGCAAGGAGATCCAACCAGTCCATTCTGAAGGATATCAGCCCTGGGATTTCTTTGGAAGGAATGATGCTAAAGCTGAAACTCCAGTACTTTGGCCACCTCATGTGAAGAGTTGACTCATTGGAAGAGACTCTGATGCTGGGAGGGATTGGGGGCAGGAGGAGAAGGGGACAACAGAGGATGAGATGGCTGGATGGCATCACTGACTCGATGGATGTGAGTCTGAGTGAACTCCGGGAGTTGGTGATGGACAGGGAGGCCTGGCGGGCTGTGATTCATGGGATCACAAAGAGTTGGACACGACTGAGCGACTGATCTGATCTGATCTTGTGGGGAGATACTTTGAGATTCTGTAATACCCTGTTTCCATCAAGCTTATGTTTTAGCTTCTGGTAATGATTTTACCTGAATCAGATATATTATGAAAGGGGCAACGTCGTGACTTTGCTCACCTCGTTGTTTCTTCTAGACTCATTGGTTGGCATTGTATATTAGGGTAGAGTTTTCCCTGTTAAATTGTTTGTTCTGTTTACTTTAGAATGATCTTATTTTCCTCAGTGGAGTATGATTTGCTATTTGTTTGAATTATTCTGGACTTGGCTAGTGGGAGCTGCTTTCAGCTAGTTCCTGTGTACTTTTGACATTTCCTCCTCATGTTTTAAGTACTTCCTTAACTTTCTGGCATAGCTGAATGTTTAGGCTTGACTTGAATTTTCTCATTGTCAGCCGTGGGGTCCGTCATTTCTCTAAGGAGCACTGGCTCTGTTTATTAATTATTAATTAATTCATTTATTTATTGGCTATACCACGCAGCTTATGCGATCTTAGTTCCCGGACCAGGGATGGGACCCATGCCCCCTGCAGTTCAGTGCAGAGTCCTAACCCCTGGCCCACCAAGGGAAGTCCCAACGCTGGCTCCATTTAGTGCAGAGCATAATTTATCTGGACTCTAGGTGTGCTTTTTGCTACTTAGTATTATTGTTGCTAGAGCCTCTCAGCATATAAATTTAGGAAATACACACACACATTTATACCACTTTTTGTATCTGTATTACACTGTGTTAAAAATGAGTTCACACTGATACCTCCAGTTCCAGTCCAAAGCCAGTTTCTTCTAACTGTCCACTATCCCATATTTGTAACTCTTTTTTTCCAAGGCAGTTAGAAACCTGACTCCCATTATCTTCAGTGTATTTAATTGTTCTGTTCTTCCTGTTTGTAACCAAACTTGTAGCCATGGCAGCCATAAACTTGATCTCTGATTTGTCCTATCTGCTCCCACCCCTCCTGAAAACTAAGCTTCAGAAATAACAATTGCAGTCAACCCTGATGACTCGTGGGAGGGGATGGGCAGGGAGGTGATAAGGGGAAGAAGAAAGATTAGAGGCCAGTTAGAAGCTTGGCCTTGGACACCCCTTAACCCCCACCTTGCTAGCTCAGAGGTCACGTTTCATGGTCATTCTGGCTGCTATATGGAGAACAGATGGAAGAATGAGAAAGAAGAGAAAGGGTGACTGGCTGGGGAACTTGTGGATTAGTCTGCTTTCAGGGGAGAGGGGAAATGTTGGCACACTGTGTAGCATTGGTGGAAATGGATGGGGCGGACATACTGAAATCACATTTGAAAGCTGGTAAACCTGGGCAATGGCACCCCACTCCAGCACTCTTGCCTGGAGAATCCCGTGGACAAAGGAGCCTGGTGGGATGCAGTCCATGGGGTCGAGAAGAGTCAGACACGACTCAGCAGCTTAACTACTTTTCACTTCCCTGCATTGGAGAAGGAAATGGCAACCCACTCCAGCACTCTTGCCTGGAGAATCCCATGGACAGAGGAGCCTGGTGGGCTGCCGTCTGTGGGGTCGCACAGAGTCGGACACGGCTGAAGCGACTTAGCAGCAGCAGCAAACTGCTTTTGCTGCTGCTGCTGCTAAGTCACTTCAGTCGTGTCCGACTCTGTGCGACCCCATAGATCAGTAGTTTACCAGAGGTGTTAATTTGTCCAGTGGATGTAAACAATAACCTTAATAAGAAATAGTATTTTAAGAAATGCATTGGTTACCTAGGCAGAGGTTAGTTTGCTTTTAGCGAATAATAGTAGACAAATATTTTTCTTTGGTGCTAAGAGTTTTTTGTTAATAGTTTTTTCATTGCATGCATTTTAGCTATAGGTTTACACATTAAAAGACTATGTTAATTAATTTTAAAATGGCTGATTGAAATCTAATTTGTGGGCCACTGAAAGTAAGCATGCGTAATTTTAAGTATACTCTTAAACCAGTTGTATTTATATAAATGTGTGTAATACTTAGCTTTGGTAATTTTAGGTTTTGACTGGTTTTTATATTGATCAATTATTTTTTATTGTTCCTTTTTCTTCCTGATTTATGGAGATGTAATTGACACTTAGCTCTGTGTAAGTTTAAGGTATAGTACAGCGTAAGGATTTGACGTTAAGTCATGAATTGGTGAGTACTGTAAGTTTAGTGAATATCCATCATCTTATATAGATACAAAATTAAAGAAATAGAAATCTTTTTCCTTGTGGTGAGAACACTTAGGATTTACTCTCTTAACAACTTTCATATATAATATAAAGCAATGTTAATTACATGTATCATATTGTGTTAGACAGCCCTGGTATCAGTACTTAGTTACCTTATGACTAGAAGTTTGTACCTTTGACTGCCTTCATCCAGTTCTTCTCCCCTCAAGTCCCCACCTCTGGTAACTGAAAATTGGATCTCTTTTTCTGTGTGTGTTTGGTTTTGAAGTAGAATTGACCCACAACACTGTGTTAGTTTCTGTCACACAGCATAGTGATTTAGTATTTCTGTACGTTTCAAAGTAATCCCAATATGTTCAGATGCCATTCGTCACCATACAAAGATATTACATAACTATTGACCACATTCCCCACACTGTACATTCCATATCTGTGGCTCATTTATTTTCTATTAGACATTTGTATGCCTAATCTCCTATACAATAGGGAAAAGACAGCTTCTGAAGTAAATGGTGTTGGGAAAACTGGACTACTTCTCACACCATGAGCAAAAATAAATTCAAAATGGATTAAAGACTTCTAGATGTAAGACCTGAAGCCATAAAACTTCTAGAAGAAAACAAAATACACTGTTTGATATGAGTCATATCTTTTTATGTCTCCTCAGTCAAGGGAAACAAAAGCAAAAATAAACAAATTTGCTCTCTTTTTCAGATACTATGATCAGATCTGTTCCATTGAACCCAAATTTCCATTTTCTGAAAACCAGGTAAGTCATTTGTTTTAAAGTTACATGTGATAATGGTAAATCACCCATTTCCTCTTACCCTTGGTGTTTTATTAAAATAAACGGTGTCTCTTCACTGTCTAGGTTTTTATAACACTTTTAAATGAAAAACTTTTAAGCCCATCTGTTATGAATCTGTGCTGCTTTGAAGTGTCTCTTGAAATTCTGTTCATGCCGTTCCTCAGTCACTTCTGTGCTCACGTAGTGCATTGGATTGCATTTTTCTTCCTGCATTTTTTATCTGTAGAAAGTATGGACCAAGATAATCTGTGATGTCCTTTCCTTTGGTTTTTACAGAATAAAGTAGGAAACTATATGATTCAGGACGTATTTAGTTTCAGTTTATGTGCTTTAAAAATTATTTGCCCAAGTTGCATTTGCATATAAACTTGCAAATACTGTTATGATTAGGTGTTACACTGTAGGCATGTCAGTCTTTCTCTTGAAAGATAGATATTGAAAGTGCTGATGATTTCGTGCAGTTATATTTGGGACACTTGTTAAAAGTTTTTAACTTTTGTGACATTTCTAAATGTTAAAATAGTTTGTACAAAATACTTTAAGCATAAAGTTTTTACAAGTCAAGTGATGTAGTGAGACTTGTTTTAAAATACCCCAGGAGAAAAAGTATGTGTGTGTTGGTGTTTGGATTGGAAAGTGTGGGTAGATGAGTGGAGAAGGGTAGAAGACTGATGTGTGTATGTGAGTTCCTTGTGTTACTGTCTCTACTTTCAGGTGTATTGAAAATTTCTCTCAGCCATAGTTGAAAAATTTTGTATTGGATTGCAATACATAATTTAAAAGAGGCTAAATTCTTTTAACCTTCACACTGTGGAATAGTTTAGAGTGAGATGCAGTTTTTAATTAAGTAAACTTTTTATTCGTGTATAAAACACACACAGAACAGTTAACAAACAGTGTATAGCCTGAGTCATCATGAAGTGAGTATACACGTCTGCTGCTGCTGCTAAGTCACTTCAGTTGTGTCCACTAGCCATCACCCAAATCAAGAAATACAAGTTTATCTCATCCTGGAACTTCTCCTACTTAAGTGCCTGTTCTGTTCAGGTCACTGTGGATTTGTAAAGATGCGCAAGACCATGTTTTCTGGAGAAGATAGTGTGTGTGTGATTACTGTGGAAGAGCAACGTTGCAGATATCCTACTGCCTGAATTTTACTTTCAGAAAAGAACATTTTATGGTTCACAAAAAGGAAAAGGAGTAGTTTGGTTAGAGAAGATAGTGTTTTAGACAGATTGAAACTTTTGTCCTTTTCTTCACTGTGGATTGTTTTTTGAAAGAGACTGAATGAGATTCAGGAAGGTAACATAATTTTCTTTTTCCCCTCCTCTTTGTATCAAGATCTGCTTGACATTTACCTGGAAGGATGCTTTTGATAAAGGTTCACTTTTTGGAGGATCGGTAAAATTGGGTATGTAATTTTAAAATAAAAATGACAGGAAATTTGTTCTATCTTGGATTGTTTTAGTCTCCAAAATTGCTCTCCTAATGACTCTTTGTAAATAATGAAAATTTTTATGTTTCGTTTTCTTTTTAACTTCAACTTCTAATGAAATTTCCAAATACTTGTAGAGAGCCTATGTCTTGCCAGGCACTGTCCTAGTTTTAAAACTGAACAAGATAGTTGTATTCAGTCTGGTTGGAAGATAGCTGATCATTTTAAAGTACAGTGGGAAGTATATTAACCTCTGAAGAAACTTATGGGCACCTAGACAAGGAAGTAGTTAATTCTGCTCTTGAATGCACGTGATGTTTGAATGAATCCTTGAAGGATGAATTTGTTTTTTCCAGGTAGAAAATAATGTTACAGGTAGAATAACCAAAGTCAGAAGAGTGAAGGCTTTTTTTTATCTACCAGCTCATCATGTTAACCTTTCTGTGTGTTAATTTTCTCATTTCTGAAGTGGGATTATTAAATGAGTGGAATACGTGTAAAGTCCTTAAAACAAGACTCAATAAATATTAGCTACAATGAATAATATTAATATTACATATAACTATAATATAATGTGTATGCATTATAGGATATATACTATATAACATTATATAACAGTATCATATAGTATAAGTTACCATATTAACACATATTAATATAATTATTGATAAGAGTTGAAACTCTGGGTGATGCGGGAATTTTGGAGGGTGAAGCCATTGGAGAGTAGATTGTGAAGAGTTGCAAGTGTGCTATCAATTTGTGTTCTTCCCTCATAGCTTATTCCACCTGGGCACTGTGAAAGGGCTTTATACATGTTATCTAACTAAACTCCCTCTTAGCACAGTGAGAAAAGGCACTATTCTTACTAAAACTGGTTTAGAAAGATGAGTGACTTTCTAAGATTTAATGAAACTGTATATGACTCAAAAAGCCTAAATCCAGAGACTAGAGAGAAACAGACCCATTAAACTGGTGAGAGATGAAGAGATTAGACCAAGTATCGTGTCTGTGGGTTGGGGAAAGGATGGTTTTGAAAGAGGGTTCAGAGGTGAAAACCAATGGATCTGCTGGCTAGAAGGAATTGATGATTGACTTTAAGATTTGTAACTTGGTTTGACCTGTGGATAATTATTCTTTTCAATAGACAGGTCAAGTTTGACTTTTCTGTGTTATATCTGGGTAGAAATTTCTCTTTGGCATTTAGATGTAATGTATTTAAAACTCAAAAGAGGTGGAGACGTAGATTTAGGAACAGTTTCCTTAAAAGATAATAAATTTATCTTCTCTGGTAGACTGTGGGTTGGGAAGAGTATGAAAGCCAAACTAGGGAGTATAACTTTTAGGGGAAATAAGAGGAAGAGTTTCCTGGGAATGAGTTTGAGAAAAGGCTTTCAGATCTCGGAAGAACCAGGGGAAAATAGAGATGGGATTGAATTCCAGAAGAGTTTCAGAGGTCGTGCAGAAGAGTTTCAGAGGTTGTACGGTCCAGTGGTTCCCAAACCTGGCTGCATGTTGCAGTTACCTGGGGAAAATGTTAGAAATACTGATTGTATTTACAGACAAAGATAACAGTCTGCCAGATGTGAAAGGAGGACATTGCAGGGTGGGCCACTGGGTTTCATCTCTTTGAAAATGCCTGCATGTGACTTTGATGTTGAAACATTGTTGACAGAGTCCAGATGTAGGTCAAAGAAGGTTGTAAAATTCGCTAGCTCAGTCGATAAAGAATCCACCTGTAATGCTGGAGACCTGGGTTCAATCCCTGGGTTGGGAAGATCCCTTGGAGGAGGGCATGGCAACCCATTCCAGTATTCTTGCCTGGAGAATCCCCGTGGACAGAGGAGCCTGGTGGGCTACAGTCCATGGGGTCACAAAGAATCGGACACGACTGAGCAACTAAGCACAGCACAACACAGGAGGAGAAAGAAGATTCCCTAGGGCAGGCTGAAGTCAGGTTGTGTTGGGTTGAGAGAGGACCGGAAGTTAGGAAATGCGAACAACACATGTGGGTGCTGAACAGCTCAGTTCAGAAAACATGCAGTGACGATTTGGGGACAGAGGGGTCATTATGCTGAGAGAGAGGCAAGATCAAGAGAAGGACTTCCAGTACTGCTGTGACAAGCAGATTCTTTGGCTGGGAATAAGGAGCAGGTATCCATAGAACTAGGATACACTTAAGTGAGATAGGTAAAGTTGATGAATCGAGATCCTAGAGGAATTGGGATGGAAAAGAATTGAGCGCACATATAAAACAGGAGGTAGAGATCATCAAGGCATTTCTAGTATCAGTTATGGGGGATTAAATGTCCATCAGTAATGTTTAGGGTAAATGAAGCATGGGCTGCCCATTCCTTAGAATATTGTGTAATTTAAAGTATTAAGAATGATATATATTTGTTGACATGTAGACCTGTGTCCACTGAATATCCAATAAAAGACATGTTACAGGTGAGAGCTGCTATATAACTCAGGGCCCCAGAGTTGGTCTCCTTGGGACACCTTTTGTATAAAACCCAAGGTGATTGCTACTTCCTGGATGAGAAATTGTCAAAATAAAATGGCAGACTATGACCTGGAATGATAATGTTTATGGGAAATATAATAGGCTGGGATATATATTTTGTAAAAAAAAAAAAAAAAAGTTTACTTTTATCTGTTGCTTGGAGTATATTTCATTGTTCTTGAAGTCTGCTAATTCATATATTGGATGAGCTGTTGTCATATTTACACTGTCACTTTCTTGTACGGCTCTGTGTGTACATTTACAAGTTTTAATTGCTCTACCAACACATACATTCTGTGCTTTTATCATAGTCTCAAGATTTCCCAAACTCTCAGTCTCATTATTTGTCTCTCTCAACTCCCCTCTTCCTGAGTGGCTCTTCTGTTCCCTTGGCGTCTTTTCTTTCTTGAGTGTGAGCCGTTTGCTGTCTAAAGCTTCTCTATAATGATTATCCTTTAGTTTAGAATCATTGTTTTCTGAATATTGTGTGTTCCTCCTTCACTGGAATATATTCTTTTGTTTTTGTTTGATTTTTAGTTTTGACTGTGCTGGGTCCTGCTGTATATGGGCTTTTTATAGCTTGGTGAGTGGGGGCTACTCTCTGGTTGCGTGCACGGGCTTCTCCTTGCCTTGGCTTCTCTCACTGTGGAGCACCAGCTCTAAGGTGTGCAGGCTGTAGTAGCTGTGGCCCCTGGGCTTAGTTGCCCTGTGGCATGTGGGATCATCCCTTCTGATCACTAAAAACTTTTAGTGATCAAATTTTCATTTCCAGGGGCTTTTTCTTACTCGAGGAGTATTCTTTTTTAATAACATCCTGTACTTGTTTTATGGATGTACTGTCTTTGAATCTCTTTTAAGGATGCTCATGAGGATCTTGGAAATGTTGCTTTCTGTTACTGAAATTGTTTTTGTTTATTCTGGGTTCAGATTTTCAGTTCACCTTGATCTTAATTTTTGTGTGTGTTCTGCTCCTGGTTATTGTAGATTGTTAATACATTTATTTAAGAAAGTAGGTTAGAGTATTCTTGAGTATTCTTGCCTTGAGAACCCCATGAACAGTATGAGAAGGCAAAAAAATATGACACTGAAAGATGAACTCCTCAGGTCGGCAGGTGCCCAGTATGCTACTGGAGAGGAGTGGAGAAGTAACTCCAGAAAGAATGAAGAGACAGAGCCAAAGCGAAAACAATGCCCAGTTGTGGCTGTGACTGGTGATGGAAGTAAAGTCCAATGCTGTAAAGAACAATATTGCATAGGAACCTGGGATGTCAGGTCCAGGAATCAAGGCAAATTGGCAGTGTCAAATAGGAGATGGCAAGAGGTGATGTTTTAGGAATCAGTGAACTAAAATGGGCTGGAATGGGTGAATTTAATTCAGATGGCCATTATATCTACTACTGTGAGCAAGAATCCCTTAGAAGAAATGAAGTACCCCTCATAGTCAACAAGAGTCTAAAATGTAGTACTTGGGTGCAATCTCAAAAATGACTGAATGATCTCTGTTCATTTCCAAGACAGGCCATTCAGTATCACAGTAATCCAAGTCTGTGCCCCAACCGCTAATGCCAAAGAAACTGAAGTTGAATGTTTCTGTGAAGACCTACAAGACCTTCTAGTATTAACACCCCCAAAAGATGTCCTTTTCATCATAGGGGACTGGAATGCAAAAATAGGAAGTCAAGAGATATGTGGAATAACAGGCAGGTTTGACCTGGGAGTGCAAAATGCAGCAGGGAAAGGCTAACAGTTTTGCCAAGAGAATGCCATTGGTCATAGCAAACACCCTCTTCCAACAATGCAAGAGACCACTCTACACGTGGACATCAGCAGATGGTCAATACTGAAATCAGATTGATTATATTCTTTGCAGCCAAAGATGGAGAAGTTCTATATGGTCAGCAAAAACAAGACTGGGAGCTGACTGTGGCTCAGATCATGAACTCCTTATTGCCAAATTCAGACTTAAATTGAAGAAAGTAGGGAAAACCACTAGACCATTCAGATATGACCTAAGTCAAATCCCTTATGACTATACAGTAGAAGTGAGAAATAGATTCAAGGGATTAGATCTGATAGAGTGCCTGAAGAACTATGGATGGAGGTTTGTAACACTGTACAGGAGGCAGTGATCAAGACCATCCCCATGAAAAAGAAATGCAAAAAGACAAAATGGTAGTCTGAGGAGGCCTTACAAATAGCTGAGAAAAGAGACACAAAAGGCAAAGGAGAAAAGGAAAGGTATACCTATCTGAATGTAGAGTTCCAGAGAACAGCAAGGAGAGATAAGAAAGCCATCTTAAGTGAACAGTGCAGAGAAATAGAGGAAAGCAATAGAATGGGAAAGACTAGAGATCTCTTCAAGAAAATTAGAGATGCCAAGGGAACATTTCATGCAAAGATGGGCATAATAAGGACAGAAGTGGTATGGACCTAAGAGAAGCAGAAGACATTAAGAAGAGGTGGCAAGAATACACAGAAGAACTATACAAAAAGATCTTCATGACCCAGATAATCACGATGGTGTGATCACTCACCTAGAACCAGACATCCTGGAACGCGAAGTCAAGTGGGCCTTAGGAAGCATCACTATGAACAAAGCTAGTGGAGGTGATGGAATTCCAGCTGAGCTATTTAGAATCCTAAAAGTTGATGCTGTGAAAGTGCTGCACTCAATATGCCAGCAAATTTGGAAAGCTCAGCAGTGACCACAGGACTGGAAAAGGTCAGTTTTCATTCCAGTTCCAAAGAAAGGCATTGCCAAGGAATGTTCAAACTACCGCACAATTGCACTCATTTCACACACTTATTAGAGTAATGCTCAGAATTCTCCAAGCCAGGATTCAACAGAATGTTGAACCGTGAGCTTGTAGATGTTCAAGCTGAATTTAGAAAGGGCAGAGGAACTAGAGATCAAATTGCCAACATCTGTTAAATCATCAAAAAAGAGAGAGTTCCAGAAAAACATCTAGTTCTGCTTTATTGACTATGCCAAAGCCTTTGAATGTGTGAATCACAACAAACTGTGGAATATTCTTAAAGAGATGGGAATACCAGACCACCTTACCTGCCTCCTGAGAAATCTGTATGCAGGTCAAGACGCTTGCTCCTTGGAAGAAAAACTATGACCAACCTAGACAGCATATTAGAAAGCAGAGACATTACCTTGCTGACAAAGGTCTGTCTACTCAAAGCTATGGTTTTTCCAGTAGTCATGTATGGATGTGAAATTTGAACCATAAAGAAAGCTGAGTGTCGAAGAATTGATGCTTTTGAACTGTGGTGTTGGAGAAGACTCCTGAGAGTCCCTTGGACTGCAAGGTGATCCAACCAGCCCATCCTAAGGGAAATCAATCCTGAATATTCATTGGAAGGACTGATGCTGAAGCTGAAACTCCAATGCTTTGGCCACCTGATGCAAAGAACTGACTCATTGGCAAAGACCCTGATGCTGGGAAAGATTGAAGGCTGGAGGAGAAGGGGACGACAGAGGATGAGATGGTTGGATGGCATCACTGACTCAATGGACATGACTTTGAGCAAGCTCCGGGAGTTGGTGATGGACAGGAAAGTCTGGTGTGCTGCAGTCCATGGGGTCCTAAAGAGTCGGCCATGACTGAATGACTGAACTGAAATGAGGCTAGAATAGCTGGTGTGTATGTCTGCTTTATGCTGCAGAGGCTATCATTAGGTTGGGGGCAAGCTAAAAGCTGGCTGTAATTACAGGGGAGACTACTAAAGTGCTCATAACAAGTGTTTTACTTTATGACACTTCTGTATGGCATAAACACACAGCTATAATGTTATTCTGGTTTTCCTGGGTGGTTTGTTCAATGGTTTTGTCAGAAGCCTTATGATTATTTTGCTTGGTTTTCAATATCTGGCACATTATGTGACATCTTGAATGTGACTATGATTGAATTTGTTCTTCTGTGTGTGTGTGTATGTGTTTAAAAAACCCATAACATAAAATATACTATCTTAACCAATTAAAAAAAATTTTTTTCCCCCCTCATTGCGTGGCTTGTGGGCTCTTAGTTCCCTAGCTAAGGGCTGAACCTGGGTTCCAGCAGTGAAAGCACCAAGTGCTAAGCACTGGACTGCCAGGGAGGTCCCTGTCTTAACCACTGTTAAGTGTATAGTTCAGAGGCGTTGGGTGTACTCACATTGTGAAACATCTCTGAAACGTTCTGATCTTGCCAGTCTGAAACTCTGTGCTCTTTAAATAACAGCTTCCCTTTTCACCCGTGCCCCAGTACTTGGTGACCACCATTCTACCTTCTGTTTATAGAAGTTTGACTGCTTTAGACACCTCACGTGGGTGGGATCATAGAGCGTTTGTCTTTTTGTGACTAGCATGTTCTGCTTAGTGTAATGTCGTTAAGGTTCGTCCATCTTATGGTATGTGATCGGATTTCCCTACTTTTTAAGCCTAATGATACTCCGTTGTAGGTTTATACTATGTTTTGCTTCTGTTCATGAACCAGTGAATTGCTTCCTCCTTTTGGCTACTGTGAATGATTCTGATATGAACATGGATGTACAGATATCCTGGAGACTAAACCCTGCTTTCATTTCTTCTGGTTTTATACTCAGAAGTGGAATTGTTGGATTATGCAGTAATTTTATTTCTAACTTTTCGAGGGATCTTCGTATTGTTTTCCACATGGCTGCAACATTTTACATCTCCACCACCAGTACACAACGGTTCTAGTCTCTCCACATGCCTGTCGACAACTGTCCCATTCAGTTTTGTTTCTCTTTACTCAGTTTTGGTTGTGCTGGGTCTTTGTTGCTGCGAGGGGGCTTTCAGTATTTGGGGCGCGCGGGGGCTACCCTCCCCTGGGTGAGTGGGCTTCTCATTGCGGGGCCTCTCTTGGGGAGCACAGGCTCCAGGGGCGTGGGTTTCTCATCGCAGGGCCTCTCTTGTGGAGCACAGGCTCCAGGGGTGTGGGCTTCAGGAGCTGCAGCCCGCAGGCTCAGTGGTTGTGACTCATGGGCTTAGTTGCTGTGCGCATGGCATGTGGAATCTTCACGGACCACGGATTGAACCTGTGTGTTCTCTGCATTGGCAGGCGGATTCTTCCACTGTACTGCTAGGGAAGTCCTCTATTTTGTTTGATAGTAGCTATCCCAATTGATGTGAGACGTGTAGATTCTTAGTCAGAACTGTATTTTAACCAGATAGTCTTCTAGTCCTCTGAGAGATACGTTATTAATATAAGGAAGTGAGACACAGAAGGCCAGGTGGGAGGTACTTCAGATTGGCATAGGTTTGTAGCAAGTGAGAAACTGGTTTGAATGTCATGGGAAGGTGTCATTTTGAGAGAGCTGATGGGAAAATGGGAAGAATTTATTTGAATTGAATTTGAAATAATGTGAGAATGACTTTTCATTTTGAATCTAATAGTGTGGATGTAAAGGGAAGGAAAGATGAATTTATTGATCCTTGAGTTTTAGGTGATGAGAATATTGTTGTGGAAATAGATGCCTGCTAGGGCAGCTAGAAATATGGGAGCAGATTATGGGTGAGAAAACAGGTCTGGAAACTTGTTTTTGTGAGAGCTAGTGGGATAGAGGTCATAGTATTTCTCTTTGAAACATTCATTTTCTTTAGAAAAAAATATAATCTGATGAATTTTTCCTTCTCAATCTTTTACAGCTCTTGCAAGCTTAGGATATGAAAAGAGCTGTGTGTTGTTCAATTGTGCAGCCTTAGCTAGCCAGATTGCAGCAGAACAGAACCTGGATAATGATGAAGGATTGAAAATCGCTGCTAAACATTATCAGGTACGCAGAACAGTAGTTACTACCTGTCAACACTGAGTTGGATTGAATTGAAAATCATTTGCGTTTAGGGTTTGTAAATGTTTCTTTACATACAGATGCTTCCTTGAAAAATAATGTACTTTTTAATGAATTGATACATTTTTTTGAAGTCCTTAGATAAAAGAACGGATTTGTAAACCCAGCTCTGTTTTCCTCACCATTGTACACCCGGCACCTAGCACAGTGCTTGGCACATAATAAAGGCTGAGTAAATGTTGGGAGAAAAAATGATTAATTGTTTGAGATAAAATCTTTGGCGAGTCCCTTTTAAATGCATGACCTCATTTAAAATATTTGTACATTATTTTTGCATAATTTTTCTTAGCGAGATATAGTTAAAATTTCATCAGTGTCACAAAAGTTAAGACATCTTGGCAAGAAAATTTTACCTCTAAGACTTGTGAAGAGGTCATAGTTAAATGTGGTCAGATACGTAATGTTATTAACTAAATGTAAGTTTTACATACAGTCAGTTACTAATATGGCATCTTATTTGGCGAGAGTGTATTGTTGACTCAGCTTTTTTTTGCTTCAATTTAAGGAAAAATAAGTGATTATTGTGAAGTGGTAATCTATAATTATGTTTTCATGTTTTCTGTTGCTTTATCATTTACAGAGTACGTTCATGTTCTCTTGCACACTTGGTGATGCACGCTGCATAATGTCATTCTTGTTTTCCAGATGAGGGGACTAGAGGGCAGAAGTGTTAATGCAGTGGTCCCCTGGGGTTTCAGGGGTTCTAAATTTTAGGGAATCCCAAATGGTCCTTGTACTGTCTCTCATGGTTCTGAAGTTAGCTTGTTTCAGAGGTGGAGTTCGGTCTTTTCCATTGTTCAAGTTTAGGGGAGTTGAAGAATGCTGTTCTAAGAAAGTGAGAGGAAAATGTACTTTAACCACACAACATGCTCCCAGTTTTGGATGGGCACAGATGACAATCCTGATCCAAATACCTTTCCTTTGGGAGGCTATAAGTGGCAAGTTTTTTAAAATAAGAAAATGAATTAAAATTTTATTTAGTTGTCTATGCATTGTAAACTCCACTTGTTGGCATGTGAGATCTTAGAGGGCATCCTGAATTACTGAGGATACATTGCACTTTTACTCACAGCAAGGTCCCTAGTGTGAGGGAAAGAGATTCTAAGTTTCTTTCCAAGCCGTTTGCTGCCAAGACACTCTGTGCCCTTGGGTAAGTGCTTTAATCTCTGTAGCTCTCCGTTCCTTATTTGTGAATGGGAGACCAGATCCTGTGCGTTAGTAGTGTGTGATTCTGTTAGTGTGCTCAGCGTGTCAGCTGATCGCTCCTTGCAGACATTGATCTAGTTTTATGGTGCTTTCTGACTGCAGCAAATGTGATGTTCACTTCGGTGCAGCTTAACCTTGAGTTAGCTCTGTGTAGCTTAACTGCATAACCCACAGCTCCTTTTAATCCCAGATCGATGTCTTTCTTTCTCCCAGGGTCACTTGTTTCATAAACGCAGTTATTTTAGTGTTAACCTCAGTGCAGTGCTGAGTTACGTCTGACTCTTCTGTGACCTCATGGCCTGCAACCCACCGGGCTCCTCTCTCTGTGGGATCCCCAGGCGAGATATACTGGAGTGCAGCCATTTCCTTCTCCAGGGGATCTTCTGACCCAGGGATGGAACCCATGTCTCTTGTGCCTCCTGCATTGGCAGGTGGATTCTTTACCACTGTGCCACCTGGGAAGCTAAGCAAAATGTAATTGAGAAGAAAAATCTGATGGGAAACGTTTTACCAGGGAGCTCTGAAAGCCAAATGAAAGATCCTTAGCCAGGGATCATCCTGCTGTTCCCCAGAGGACTAGGTATCAGTACTCTTTAATTATCTGAGAGATGAATTTGGAACCAAAGCAAGAACATTTTAGGGCTAAAAACATTTTAATAATATCCCTGCCTCTGTTCACATGTTGGATTTTGAGGAAGTATTTGCAAAAGTTGAATCACTTGGTCGCATCAGTTTACTTTGTTGCTGTTGAATGTCTAATGCATGTTAAATCTTATTCTGTAGTGTTTTTAGAAAAATATTCTTATTGTTGGTAGGTGAGATGTCTTAGGTCTGTTTTTCATAATATAAGAATTTAAGTACAGTAACTGTTGAACTGAGTTAACATTTGAAGTGGTTTTGTGTGTAATAGTAGAAAATTGTCTTGCTGAGTTCTTACAGATTTTAATGAAATTCTCCTTTTCCTTCCTCTAGTTTGCTAGTGGTGCCTTTTTACACATTAAAGAGACCGTTTTATCTGCCTTGAATAGAGAGCCCACTGTGGACATATCTCCAGACACTGTTGGGACCCTCAGCCTTATCATGCTGGCCCAGGCCCAAGAAGTGTTTTTTTTAAAAGCCAAAAGAGGTAATTCCACTTTGTTCTCCATTCTGTTGCATGGGAAAAGAAGTGACAGGCTTTTAAAATAAGGTGATTATAATATGTTCAATGTAGAACTTTCATCTTTGCATCTTTGACCCGTGGTTCATTGAAAAATTTCAGCTTTCCTTTTCTGACCTGAAGGTGGTATAAACACACAATTCAGAATGTAGGCTGTTTTTGAAGTCTTTTATAAAATGTGTAGTTACCATCTTAAAACACTGAACCCTGGAGGAGTAGTTATGTAGGTTTGTAACATCTAAAATTCACTCATTCATCAGATATTGTAATTACTGGGTACAGCTGTATGCTGGTCCCTGTGATCGGCTCTAGATGGAGTCAGCAGACAGAGAAGATTTCTCTTTTTAGGAAGCTTGCAGTTTATCATGGGGGAGATGATAAACAAGAAAGTAAGTAGCCAAGGTAATTTTAGAGAGAGATAATTGCTATAAACAAAATAAGATGTGATGATGACTGGTGGTGGCTGTGGGATAAGGATGTAGGGGGAGTCATGCTGTTTTTAGATTTTTCAGTCAAGAAGAATTTCCTTGAGGAGGTCTTGTTTAAACTAGACTTCAACTAACAAGGAGGAGCCATCCCAGCAGAGTCCCTGGCCCTGTGAATGAGGGAATAAGGACACTTGTTCTAAGGCATGTAAGTTAGTGTGAGAGATAAGAACAAGGACTGAACGTACAAGTATAGAGGAACAGAGCATGAGAGCAGTCCAGCAAGTGGAAGCTAAACGAACTGGAAAAGGTTTTCTTTTAAAATAACAGCTTATACTGAGATAGAATTCATATACAATAACGTTTACCCTTTTAACATATACAGTTCATTGGTTTTTAGTGTATTCAGAGTTTTGCAGCCATCCCTAACTGTCTTACTTTAGAACATCCCACCCCCAAAAGAAATGAAAGAAATGCCACAGGTACTGTCAGTCACTCTCCACTCCTTGTGTACCTTGGCTTCTGACAGCTGCTCATTTATTCCAACTCTCTGGATCTGTCTATGGAATAATTAACTTGTACACAGGAGAATTAGTTTCATCACCAAGGATTTTGTAAGACAAATGTATAAACTTGTGATCTCAATGTCTTCACTGAGTTACCATGACATATCAGATTATTTTATATTTATTTTCATTGAAATGATCAGTTTAATATTTTATTCCAGATAAAATGAAAGATGCCATCATAGCTAAATTGGCTAATCAGGCTGCAGATTATTTTGGTGATGCTTTTAAACAATGTCAATACAAAGATACTCTCCCCAAAGTAAGTTATTGTTTTTTGTAAATACTTGGTTGTTTTGCATGTGGAACTATTCGGACATTTTTGTGTCTTAAGCAAGTTGAAAATTACAATTTCTAAAGAAATTTGAAATTTAAGGGGAGGCATTTGAAGAATATGTTTGTAGAAATAGTTTTTAATTTAAGATGCATGACACTTTCTCTTTCATATTTAGCGAATGCCTTTGCTTCTGTTCTTTACTAAATTTATTTTTCGAAGCTAAAACTCTTTCTGGAAAATTGTGAATACCTGTCTCCAGTAATTTTATCAGATCAGGGCATTGTTTTGAATCATTGGTCCTTTGGTACAGCATGATACTTGAGCATGTTGATTATTCACGCTTTTAATTATTGTCCTGTTTTCTTAAAGATGAATCTTAAAGCACACAAACAGACATAAAGACAAAAGGAAAAGGAAACTTAACAAATCACCCCGTACTTTGATTAGAATTGAGTTTTGCCAGCAGGGACAGAGAATTGGGCTGCTGTTGTACAGCTCAGGAAAACCGTCGTCTAAAACCTCGTGTCACAGGAAGTATTAATTGTTTTAATGTTAACCTTTCTGAAGCAGCATTTGAAGAGACTAGTCAGTGATGAGCATTTGTAAATGATAAAGCAGACAGACTGAGAGGTAAATTCAGTATGCTTAAAAACAGAAGCTTACAGATTGAAATGTCGTAAGAGTCAACTGCTTTCTTTCAGAAATGTTCAAGGAATTCATTTTGTCTGTATGCTAGCAAATGGTATTTGTTACGTGCTTTTTTTAGGGAAAATGATTTATAAGTCGTTCAGGAATCTTTATAAATTATGAAATTGCAGACAATTTTGTGGCAAAATAAAAAAGCATGAAAGTATCTCAACACATGAGTGTTGAGAATGAGCAGAATATGAGCATCAAGGAATTTGAAGTATGCTGGAGATTTAAAATTCACCAAGAGATCAGTAGAAGAATTTGCCTAGGACTCTTGAGTAGTAATAGTGTTGCTGTTAAGAGACTTGGGATTTCCTGTCACCTTTTCTTCATCTGAAAGACCTCGTGATCAGCTGCACAGTGTACTGTTAAATCCTGTGAGGCCGTTAGTTCAGTCCTGGCCTGGCGAGAAGACAGTGTCACCTACAAAGACTTGGAAACTACCTCTGCACCACTCCTGGTATTCCTTGAAAAATCTGTTTAAGTACCCAGTTGCTCCAGACTTAACCTTGAGAACTGGCATAAGTGCAGTTTGAGATTTTAGATGTCTTTTATTTTTGCCTTTTGACTAATAAAGCTCATCAGGTATTTTCATATTCTAGTTATAAAACTGGAATATCTGCAAGTAGTGACCCAGGAAGCTAGGAAATTATTCACTGGGAGACAGGAAAGCAAACAAGGTAGTAATTCAGTTTTCATTTCTCTTATTATTTTTTTTGTCTAGACAGTGATTGTCTAGTATATTTCTTGGATATTAAATGGCATGTACTTCCTAAAAACATTGAGCTTATAGGGTAGGATTTGATATTTTGGAAGACCCTCTACTGTTTTTTTGGTTCATGTTTTTGGATCTTCTAAAATCAGTTTTGGTTGGAACGTTTTTCAAAACAAATTAGGGCAAAGTAAGACTTTATCATTTTAGTTATTAGCTCAGTGCATTTGTCTGTCTGCTATGTGTTTTTGAGTGTATGGTATTGAAATGTTAGTCTTTATGTGATGCTGAGTACTTTTTATATGGCTAAAAATCATTGTTATTAAAAGTCTCTTAGATTGTGAATTTAAGTGGGAACTTACTTCACTGTCTTTTGTCTTTTAAACATGATCAAACAGTCAGCTATAGAGCAGTTTCATTAGTATATGTGAGTAATGGTGTCTTAGTTAACTGAGAGCTGGGTAAGGGCTCACAAGAAAGCTGCTAAAGCCCTGTGCTTGATGTTCCTCTGTGAATGTCCATTCTACTTCTCTTTCTAATGCATGCTTTCCTTATTTCTTTGTAAACAAAATGTTGACTTCATGGCTTAAAGAGAATTGTAAAAACCTAAATTGGCTACATTTAACAGTTAAAAAACCCAGTTGTTAATTCTAATTGGAAGAAAAAAACCCTGAATTCATTGAATCCAGTCCACGTAAAATCATGTGGTCTTCTCTGTTTACACCTAATGACTAACCTATCTCTAAACTATTAATGGGGTGATTCTAATTTCTGTCTCCTTTTCCTTTTTCTTCCTGCATCCCATGTTGTCTGTGGTGGTTTGTGTGGTTGGACTCTCCCTGGTCAGTATTTTTATTTCCAGGAGGTGTTCCCTGTCCTGGCTGCAAAGCCCTGTATCATGCAGGCCTATGCTGAGTACCACCAGTCTATCCTGGCAAAACAGCAGAAGAAATTTGGAGAAGAGATTGCACGGCTACAGGTGAGTTTCTTAGAAATAAATATTTAAGTCACTTGAATACTTGGATTTCCTTTTTCTTCTTTTTTTTAGTGAGATTCCAAAGTTTGCTCATAAAAAGCTTTCCCACTGACTGCACCTGTCCATGAAGATGGGTGATTGTTTTTATTTTTCAGGCTATGAAGGAAGTGGCAACCCACTCCAGTGTTGCTGCCTGGGAAATCCCATGGACAGAGGAGCCTGGTGGGCTGCAGTATATTGCGTCACAAAGAGTTCTGTGTGACAGAGCAGCTGAGCACAGCACAGCATACCTACTGTGTGCTTTTTGAAGTTTCCTATTTTATCTAAAAATTTCATGTTAACTTTGCATTCAGTTCTCTTTTATTTACTCATGTTTATTTTAGTATAAAATACTCTAAATTAATTGTCATGCTCCAGAAAGGATGTGGAGTGCTTAACTTGTGGCATAGCCTTGGTCTATAATTGGGTCATACAATTCCATAGTTTGAGAAGGACAGTGGTAATGTATATAAATAGATCGTGTAATCAGCAGACTACCTTCTATGCTGTGGTATCTGCCCTAGGTGTGTGAGTAACTTGCTATGATATCTGGGTCAACTTTGCAGCAGGGGCGAGCGCTGTTATACAGATTGTATTTTAAGAGTTGGTCAGCAGATGGTAGGAAGAGGACTGTTAAGGAAATTTAAGTATGGACTAGTATTAGAAGATACAATGCAAATCTTACTTAGGAAGTTCAGGGTAATTAGTCTTTTCATGAGAAGAGAAACCCAAGTTTTATAAAAAAAAATAAAATATATGCTTGTATTATACTCCACACTGACAAAATCAGAGAAAGGCACACTCAGATTATCAAACATTTATTTGTCCAGGGATTCACTTTGATTGGAATAACTTAGCATCATATGAAAGCAGATGAAAACATATGCTTCTGAGAAAGGGGTTTCTAGGGGAAAGTTTTTTTCAGGGTAGTGTATTTAAAGTATCAGGAGTACCGACTGAAAGAAAAGCACACAGCATACGAGTTGGAGTGTAAGTTTTATTCAGGGACTGTACTGAGGACTGTGGCCTGGGAGCTCTAGTACTCTTGCCTGGAAAATCCCTTGGGTGGAGGAGCCTGGTAGGCTGCAGTCCATGGGGTCGCTAAGAATCGGAGGCGACTGAGCGACTTCACTTTCACTTTTCACTTTCATGCATTGGAGAAGGAAATGGCAAGCCACTCCAGTGTTCTTGCCTGGAGAATCCCAGGGATGGGGGAGCCTGGTGGGCTGCTGTCTGTGGGGTCGCACAGAGTTGGACACGACTGAAGTGACTTAGCAGCAGCAGCAGTGGCCTAGGAGATGGCCTCTCAGTAGCTCTGAGGAGCCTTTCTGAAGAGGTAGGGGAGAAACCCGCTCATATTTGATTTTGATGAGAGAATACCTCCAGTCAAGCATACCTTTCAGTAAAAGATTACTGCTAGTCACAAAGAACAGATATCTCAGGTTAATGATTTTAGTGCTTTTCTGTGTATGGGAAGATACAGGTATCTGAATTCATTAAAATTCTTCCTGAGATATACATCTGTCTAAGGGGCCTGTTTTTCCAGAGCGTGAGGAGTGCGTCATCTTGTTTTTTATCCTGAATTCCTCTCTCAGTGTCCACTGTTGGTAAACTGGTCTTTGTTTTACAGGAGTGTAGCTTCTTTATTTTGGGGAATTCTGGAACTTTTATGTTCAAATGAGTATTCTCTATAAACCGGTTATATAAGATCTCCTTTTGAAATTTTAATCTAATTTTTAAAACCTCTTTGGAAAAAGGAAGCTATTTCAAATTCACACAGGAGATAAGGACTTCTTTCACTTTTAGACACTTTTTTTAGCTTTAGTCATAGGTCAGAAGTTAACAACATAAATACTTACTGATTCATGTCTCCTGGGGCTGTTCCTCTTTCCATTAGGCATGAAATATATTTTTTTTACTTGATTTGAGCTGAGACATAGGCAAAGAGAACAAAACAGACAAAAACGATGAACAGTAAGTCATATTCTCTGCAGTCTTTTGCTCAGAATGCCCCATGCACCTGATGGTCGCACCGTTCAGTCAGTTTTGCAGTCATTGTTAACAGTAATGGGGGAAAGCTTATTAGTCATGAGCAAGCCAGAGATAAAAAACAAATCACAGGACTCAGGAATATCACTGCAATAGGTAAGATAGCAAAGGGAAAATTGCTGTGGGTAATTCACTTCTGGGGCCAAGAAAAATTGTACCTGGGCTTACACAGCTCAGGAAGTGCGCTTCTTGAACAATATAGTTCATTAGGCTCCAGGAAGTGGGTCTACTTGATTGTCCTGGTGAGTCTCTAAAGCTACCAAGGCTCAATTTTTAAAAAGACATAAAAATACAGTTTACCCTTGAACAACACAGATGTGAACTGTCCAAGTCAACTTACATGCAGGTGTATTTCAATGAATAAATACTCAGCTCTCCATACTGGCAGCTTCTGAATTTGTGGAGTCAACCAACTGCTGGTCGTGTACTATGTTTAATCTGCAGACACAGAATCTGTAGGTCCAGGGGGCCAGCGTTCAGATTTTAGTGCCTGTGAAGAGTTCTGGAGCCAACCCCCACAGATACTGAGGGATGCCTCTGTATAGATGTAAAATTGTGACTCAGATAAAATGGATACATATCAGATATTTATTTAATTCATTAATGAGGAGTCTAATAAGATGATAAGACTGACTTTATGAAAGTATTGCTTTTTCTT
The DNA here is from genome assembly GCF_027580195.1 of Bos mutus. Taxonomy (NCBI): domain Eukaryota; kingdom Metazoa; phylum Chordata; class Mammalia; order Artiodactyla; family Bovidae; genus Bos; species Bos mutus. Next base: position 8,307,251 of record NC_091638.1, read on the forward strand.
TGTTAGATACTAGTTTGTAGGTATTAAGGAGAGTGTCCTCACTAGATATGTGCTGAGATATTTAGGGATAAAGGGTTGTGATGTCTGAACTTCAAACAGTTATGTAAAAAGAAAGGGTCTGTATATGTGGGAAAGAGAGCAAATATGACAAAATTGGTAACAGTTGTTAAACTTGCCAGAGGAGGCGTTTTTTCTCAATTGTTTTGTTCTTTTAATTTTTCTGTGAACTTGAACATTTTCAATATAAGGGGAAAACAGGCATACACTTAGCCGATCTCTACCTTTTCCCTTCTGTTTTATTCCCTACAGCCTTTTCCCCCACTGCCTCATAGGTAATTTTCATTTATTTCTTATTTAATCCTTTCAGTGTTTTTTTTTTTTATTCTCTTTGAAAATATAAGCAGAAATGTGCACATGTGCACGCACACTTAATGCATATTCTTAACTCTCCTGTTCTTTATATAAGAGATCATATGCCACGGGTGGCACATTGGTAAAGAATCCACCTGCCAGTGCAGGAGACACAGGAATTGCGGGTTTGATCCCTGGGTTGGGAAGATCCCTTGGAGTAGGAAATGCCAACCCATTCCAGTATTCTTGCCTGGGAAATCCCATGGACCGAGGAGCCTGGCAGGCTGCAGTCCTTGGGGTTGTGAAGAGTCAGACGTGACTGGGCATCTGAGCACATACATGCTCTGTGTAGTGTTGTGCGTCTTATTTTTCTCACATAGCATATTGAATGGAGAAGGCAGTGGCACCCCAGTCCAGTACTCTTGCCTGGAAAGTCCCAGGGACGGGGAAGCCTGGTGGGCTGCTGTCTATGGGGTTGCACAGAGTCGGACATGACTGAGCGACTTCACTTTCACTTTTCACTTTCATGCATTGGAGAAGGAAATGGCAACCCACTCCAGTGTTCTTGCCTGGAGAATCCCAGGGACGGGGAAGCCTGGTGGGCTGCCGTCTATGGGGTCGCACAGAGTTGGACACGACTGAAGTGACTTAGCAGCAGCAGCAGCATATTGAAGCCCTCTCCATTTCATACAGCAGCTAAGAGACTTTTCTCATTTCTCTTCAGAGCTGCATTCTACTTCATTATATAAACCACACGTTATTGCTGAATACTTGTGTGTTTCCAAGATTTGTTATTACAAACCACACTGCAGTGATTAATTATGTGAATGTGGCATTTTGTATTTCAGTAGTTGTCTTGGCTCAGGTTTCCATAACAAAATACCATAGACTGGGTGGTTTAAACAACAGAAATTTATTTTCTCATAGTTCAGGGGGCTAGAATTCTGAGGGTGTCAGGATGGTGGGCTTACCTACTGCTAGCCTGACTTCTTGCTGTGTACTTTTATGGTAGGGAGAGACAGCATGCTTTCTGTTGTCTCTTCTTACAAGGGCACTAATCCTTTCACCAGGGCCTCACCCTCGTGACTTCACCATGATCTCCCGAAGGCCCCATGTCCAAGTACCATATCTTGGGAAGTTAGAGCATCAACATACACATTCTGAGGGGGTGGGGGTGGGGACACAGTTCAGTCCACATTAGCAGGTATATTTTAAATTCCTGGAAATGGGATTGCTGATATCAGAGTATAAGTACATCTGTAATTCATTGTATATTATATTCAATTCTTGGATCTTTGATCCACTTGGAGTTTATCCTGATAGGTGATGTGAAGGATGGATGCAATTTTTATTTTTTCAAACGGCTACCCAGTTGTCTTCAGATCGGTTACTGCAATGACTTTCTTTACCCCATTGCATTGAGATTTTGACTTTATCACTTACTAAATCCTTCATATGTATTTGGGTCTATTTTTATTCTGCTACATTGGCCCATTTTATCTGTTCGTGTTCCAGCTATACCATTTGAATCATTGACACTTTAGAATGTTTTAATACCTGATTGGTAGTGATCATCTCTCAGTCCCTGAATTTTCTTGATTGCTCCTGCTTATGCATCTGTATGAATTTTATTTAAGTATTTATTATGGAAAGCTTCAAACATACATATAAAAATAAGAATCATCAAATATCTGTTACCCAGTTTCAGTGATTATTAATATTTTCTCTGTGTCTCATCTGTTCCCCCTTCCTCTTTTTTTCTGATGTATTTATAGCTATCTCACGTATCATTTCATCCTTAAGTTACTTAAGTATATGCCTCTAATAGATAAGGCTTTAAAAAATTAAAACCGCAATGTCATCTTATTTAGTACAGTTAGTACTAGTTTGTAAGCTAGTAACCTAATATTACCCAAACCTGGTTTAGTTTTCTTTGATTTTTTTCTAAAATGTGCTTTAATAGTTTGTTCAAATAAGGATTCATGTTGATTGGTCTCATGAATTTTCAGTTTGTAATGGCCTCTGCTCCCCAACTGCCATGTAGAATTGTCTTTACTTTTTCTTGTTTTATATGTTTCTTACAGTGGTTTCTGTGATAACCTATTATCCCTTTCATGTTCTTTGCATAAATATTTCAGTCTTTCTTTTCTTAAATGATTTCATATTTTTCTTCACTGAGTTCTTCGGGTCTCGTTTCACATTCTGTTGCTATCAGAATATCACCCACTGTTACCTGAGTGTTACCCACTGTTATCTTGCTATCTGAATAGCATCTCTGTTCATATTTTGTGTTCTTTTGGTACTGTGATTGCATCCTTATGTCTTTTAGCTTATTTTACCTTTTTTAGTAGGCTGTGTTCTTTGGTTTGTGGCACCATTTCTTTTTCTTTTGGCTGTGCCTCACGCCTTGCGTGATCTTAGTTCCCTGACCAGGGATTGAACCTGGGGCCACAGCAGTGAAAGTGCAGAGTCCTAACCACTGGATCACCAGTATTCCCTGTGGCAACATTTTCTTTGGTGAATTTTCATTTTCTGTTGAAAAGTTTCACTGCTCATTTTCACCCTTTTCCTTGTGGTTTCTTTGTGTTGAGACAGATGGAATGCCTTTTTGGTTACTTGTGTTTGAATGAGCTTGATTTTAGTCAAAGAGGTTCCTGGGTGGGGGAACTCCAGGTATCTTTCCAAGCCTTCTTGTGTAGGGCCCTTCCCCTCTGGTTCTCAAAGCCTGGTGTAGGAAGGATTCCACTTTTGTGCCTTTGCTTTTCTAGGTGGTTTATCTGCTGTAACAGTTTGTACTCTGTGGACGTTTTCTGAGTGCTCATCCCTTTTCCTCCTCCCCACTTTTCTGCCCTTTTTTCTGCTTACCCAGTAACCCTGTTCTTGTCGTTATCTGCCTTTTTGGGTCAAGGCCCCTCAGAATTCTGTTTTTCCTTCAACCTTTGTCTGGCTCCAGGAGGCCATTTGGCTTTTCCTTTATCATCAGCTGGCAGCTGTCACCTCATTGCATTTCATTGTTTTCAGATTTGCTTAACTAAGCACTTTCCCCTCAGGGTGGGCCCTTAGCCTTCCCTTGTTTCTCCTGCTCTGTTGCTTCTAATACCAATTTTGCTATTTAGGAGAGTGTTTGATCACATTTACAAGTCAAATTTGATGTACAGATTTAAAAAGTGGTTTAAATTTGTGTGTTTTCCCATCTCCTAGTTTACACTAAAGATGTAGCTTTTGTTTGTTTTGGTTTTCCTTATTTCTATTTCATATTAATCTTGCACAAATATTTTAAGATTTCTTTCCATTACTAGTAACTGGATTATTAGTTTTTGGTTATCTTTTCAGATTGGTGGTGGTTTATCTGTATTTTCTATGTTGATTGTGTATCTAAACTACTTCTTACGTAGAATAGTTGTTTCTTTTAGATTTTTCTGGCATGCAAATAAATATATCACCTGTAAATAATAAATTGTTCCTTTTCTTTTCTAAATTTTACACCTCTAATTTCATTTTTTTGTCTGGTTATTTTTACATGGTCAATGTTCATGATGATACTGGTGATCTTTGTTTTATTTCAACTCTAGGAATATTTTATTTTTCTGCTAAGCATGATATCAGCATTGAGGGTTAAAATTTTAATGTATTAAGGAACTGGATATTTATTTTTATTTTACTAAGATTTAAGAAAAGTCAAGAGTGAATATTTTATTAAATGATTTTTCAACATCTATGAGATAATTTGATTTTTTTAAACTTAAATTTATTATTTGGAGAATTACATAAATAGGTTTTCTAACATTAAACCATTCTTATAATCTTGTAATTTTGATGTTTTTACTTTATCTTTTGGTGTTTTTGCTTTTATGTCTTCATGTGGTCACTACAGATGTTCTTTATAAGCCTGAGACTATTACGTATTCTGTAATTGTGGAGTCCAGGGTTCTCCATGTCTGATAAATCAAACTCATTAGTTGTGTTGTTCAGAACTTCTGTAATCTTAAACATTTTTGGTTTACTTGGTCCATTTATTGCTGAAACAAAGAGTGTTAAAATCATGCACTCTAATGATAATAAAATGGATAGGTTTATCAGTTTTTTATTATAATTGTTTATATAGATGTCAAGCGAGTGTATGCTCCTCTGTTCTGTCTCGTCACAACAAAGATTTGGAGTGACAGACATTAAAGCCCTCGGCGTGTCACAGCTCTTAGGTCTTGGACAAACTGTGTTATAGCTCTCAGGTCTCAAACGGACCGTGTTATAGCTCTTAGACAAATCAGTGTTACAGCTCCGTGTTACAGCTCTATTTTATTTAGATAATAGCAGGAAAATCCATCCTTGAGGCATGAGGTCATGTAGAGAGGTCATGTCGAGACCTCATGAGAAGAGAGAGAGAGAGCCCTTTGGCTCCTCTTTTTATATGTTTTTTCTTCCCTCTGGGCCTGCCCTATGCAAATTGGGGTAGCTAGAGGTTTGTTCTACCTGAGTCCTCACTCTGGTCCTCGGACCTTCCTTTGACCTTCCTTTGTTCTATTTTTGCAGGCTTTTCCCTTCCTTGTCTTTTAGCCACCACCATTCTGGACTCTTTCTAACTACCTAACATAAAGGCTTTCAAATACAACATTTGTGAAGTTTATATCTTTCTGGCAAATTGTCAGATGTTAAACATTATATTACTGCATTTATCCTCAATAGCTTTTGACTTGATTATCAATTTTATTTGGTGTTACTGTACCCAATATCACCTAAGTAATTTGAGCCCTAAATTTATGTAAGGCTATGTTCATCTTTTGCATCGCAAGGGCAACTTTTAAAGAAAAAATTCCGATTGTTGCTGACATGACATGCTTCTTTGTTGTTTTCCTGTGTTGCAGAGTAGTTTTCTGACCCACCATTTTCATCCCACATATAGCCCTTTGAGGTTTTGCCTTCATGTAGGGGTGGGGCGGTGAAGGGGATGTTTCTTCTTTCTACTTTGCTGTCTTAGGTAGTTTCAAGACCCCTGTCTTAAGTCTGCCTGAAGGCTTTTAATGCATTTTAATTGCTAGTCCTTTGGATACAGAAATACCCAACAGCCAGAGACAGCTTTCCTCAATGTCAGTTTATAATTTTGATTTCTTTTATTCTCTTGGTAATTCATTCATGTCTTAGAGGGGTGTCTGCTATGTATTCTTCATTTTTGATGTTTTGGTTATTTTTGATAAGAGAATTGCTAGGTTGAATTGCTAGGTTGTTCTGTTGATCACAATGCTAGTAATGCTGGTCTTTAAAGATTTTTTTAAAAAACCAAAGCTTGGATATTTGTTGGAAAAAAAGAAAACTTTTTTTTTTCTTTTTTAACATTTTCTTGCTAGCATGCAGCAGAATTGATAAAAACAGTGGCATCTCGCTATGATGAATACGTCAACGTGAAGGAATTCTCTGACAAAATCAGCCGTGCCCTTACTGCGGCAAAGAAGGATAATGACTTCATCTATCATGATCGAGTTCCAGACCTTAAAGATCTGGACCCTATTGGCAAAGCCACACTTGTGAAATCTACTCCAGTCAACGTACCCATCAGCCAGAAATTCACTGGTATGTCAGCTATTCAGAGGCACTTTAGTGTTAGGTATTTTTTCTCCAGTTTAATCTATTTTTTGTAGCTAAAATCACATAGTTGCAATTGTATGCTTTGAATATAATTTTATTCATGTTAACAGTGAAATTTTAAGATGGACAGTAAATGGTAGTAAAGCATAAAGTATACAACAGAGTCAGAAAACTTGAAACTGAGTAACTATAAAGACTTAAATGAGCGCTTGTCTTTTGTGCTGCAATTCATGGGGTTGCAAAGAGTTGGACACGACTGAGCGATTGATCTGATCTGATCTGTCTTTTTGTTAACATTTGTTATTTAAGATTCTGGTATTAAGAATAAACGTATATGACTTTAAGCATATAAGCTTCTGGAGTCATGGTTGTATCAGATAAGTAAATGTCATAATATCCTTGACTATTGTAGGTCTATGCAATCAATATATGGTAGCCTCTAGCTGAGACCCCAGGGATCTAATATTTCTAAGTTATTGGATGGTTGTTTTAGAGTTGGCCATCTGTATCTGTGGTTCCACAGCCATGAATTTAAAGCAACTGCTGACTGAAAATAGTCACAGAAAAAATTTCCAGAAAGTTCCAAAAAGAGCAAAACTTGAATTTGCAATACTCTGCAACTGTTCACATAGCGTTTACATTGTATTAAGTTTTATAAATAAGCTAGAAATGATTTAAAGTGTATGAGAGAATATGTGTAAGCTATGTGCAAACACTGTGCCACTTCATGTAGGAGACTTGAGCATCCTCAGAGCCTGGTACCCACTGAGGGTCCTGGAACCAGTCCCCTGAGGACACCATGGGACTACTGTACTTACTTCTGTTTAACAAGCTCAAAGTGTTTACCGTGTGCCAAAAGCTCTTTTAAGCACTTTAAAATATTAGTTCATTTACTTCTCATAGCAGCTACACGAGGCAGGTGTGGTTATTGTCCCCATTTGACTGCTGAGTATACTGATGGAGAGTGGTGAAGTCATTTGCTCAAGGTTGCAGAGCCAGGAAGTGGTAGAGCTGGAAACCATGGTACTATGGTCAGTTTTATCAATGAATGAGTATTGTTTTCTCTTGTGTAGATCTTCTTCACCAAAGATCCCTTAAACTTAATGATAAACACATCTTTAAGAAAGTTAAGTTCAAGGAAAAGCCTTCATTATCATTGCCTGTGAATGCAGTGATCTAAAAATTCTCTTTATCATTGTCCTTTCAATAGATTTAGTTTTGTTTTTTTAAATGTTTGAAGACTTTTAATGTGAATATTGGAAAGGAGATATGAATAGTCACTTTATAGTTTGAGTTTTTGTCTTAAAACTTTATTGAAATTGATTCCTCTTTTTAGATCTGTTCGAGAAGATGGTTCCTGTGTCAGTCCAGCAGTCTTTGGCTGCCTATAATCAGAGGAAAGCTGATTTAGTTAACAGATCAATTGCTCAGATGAGAGAAGCCACCACTTTGGCAAATGGGTAAGTAGGGCTTAACTTTCATAACTTTATCTAAATTTCTGATGTTTCCTGATGGATTATTTATGAACATTGTACTTTTCTGAGCTTAGAACTGAATGTTAAGGATATTTGAAATAGCGAATATAGACACACACACATTTCTTGGGAACACTATATTTACTGAGCCCCAACAACAAAGCAGATATAACTGGAAGAAATTTAACTGCTGAAACAAAGTGAAAATATGTGGCCACTGATTTGTATTTTGGGGGTATTTATTTGAGGGAAATGAGAAATAGAAATGAACTTTTAAAGTTCAGATACATGTACATTCAATATTCTGAACAAGTTCTTGTTTTTGGTGGATTGAAGACAAAATAATTTATCATTTAAAAAAATACATTGAGTATAATTTTACACAACAAAATAAATCCATTTTAAATGTATAGTTGTTTTTTGATAAATGTGTGTGGCCATGTAACTACCCACCATGATCAAGTAGAGAACATTTCTATCACCCGAGAAAAATTCCCTCACGCCTTTCCATTCAATGTCTTCTCCTCCACCCTCTAGCCACTTCTGATCTGCTCCCTGTCACCATAGGTTAGTTTTACCTTTTATATAATTTTAATATAAATGTAATCATTATAGTGTGTGCAATATGTAGATTTTATAGTGTATTATATACAGTAAATAGTATATTGCATATATAGTATGATATATACAGTGTATGGTATTGTTATAGTAATGTATAATATATAATATAGTATGTACAGCATGTAACAGTATGTATTAAAAATATCTTAGGCTTCTTTCACTTGGCATAATCATGGTATATGTATCAGTTTGATCCTTTTTATTACTTAGCAGTATTCCTTTTGACGGTCAAATAGTTTGTTACTTTTACCTATTGGTGGACATTTTGGTTGTTACGAACATGGGTGTACACATCTTTCTGTGGACATGTTTTATTTCTCATGAGCAAATAACCTAGGATTACAGAATTGTTGAGTTGTATGGTTAGTGTATGTTTACTTCACAGGAAATGGCCAGATGGTTTTCCAGAGTCATTGTTCCTACACCGTTTGAGAAGCGCGCTTTCTTGGCGCCTCGTCAGAACTTAGCATTGTCAGTCTCTCTGATTTTAGCTATTGTAGTGTGTGTGTAGCAGTGTCTCATTGTGGTTCAGTTTGCATTCCCCCTGGTGACTAATGATATTGAGCAACTCTTCATGTGCTTATTAGCCCTTCATGTCTTTCGTCATGTGTTGAAATCTATTGCTCATTTTTTTTCTTAATATCTTTAAAGCGTTCTTTAGATATTCTAGAGGTAAGTCTTTTGTCAGATATGTTACTGAGTTTTTTTTTCCCTAGTCTTGTTTGCTTTTTCATGTTCTTAATTTTGATGAATGAGTATGTTTTGACCTCATTTTTCTTTTTCCAGCAGGAAGACAGCATAAGTTTACCCAAATATTCCTCCCATTATATAAATGAAGTAATAGATTAATAGTTACTGTGCCACAAAACAAAACAAATGGAAATTCTGTATTAATATGTATATCAACTATGTCCTCTTGACATTATGCCTAGATGATGTGAAATTGGGTGTTAGTTCTAGAAGGTCTTGTAGGTCTTCAATGAACCATTCAACTTCAGCTTCTTCAGCATTAGTTATTGAGGCATAGACTTGGATTACTGTGATATTGAATGGTCGCCTTGGAAATGAACAGAGATCATTCTCTCGTTTTTGCACTTGCATCCAAGTACTGCATTTCAGAGTCTTTTGTTTACTATGAGGGCTACTCCATTTTTTCTAAAGGATTCCTGCCCATAGTAGTAGATATAATGGTCATCTGAGTTAAATTCACCCATTCCAGTCCATTTCAGTTTGCTGATTCCTAGAATGTTGACGTTCACTTGTGTCATCTCCTGTTTGACCACTTCCAATTTGCCTTGATTCATGGACCTGACATTCCAGGTTCCTATGCAATATTGCTCTTTACAGCATCGGACCTTGCTTCTATCACCAGTCACATCCACAACTGGGTGGTGTTTTTGCTTTGGCGCCCTCTCTTCATTGTTTCTGGAGTTAATTCTCCACTGATCTCCAGTAGCATGTTGGGCACTTACCGACCTGGGGAGTTGATCTTTCAGTGTCCTGTCTTTTTGCGTTTTCATACTGTTCATGGGGTTCTCAGGGCAAGACTACTAAAGTGGTTTGCCATTCCCTTCTCCAGTGACCACATTTTGTCAGAACTCTCCACCATGACCCGTCTGTCTTGGGTGGCCCTACAGTGGCATGGCTCATAGTTTCATTGAGTTAGACAACGATGTGGTCCATGTGATCAGTTTTGTTAGTTTTCTGTGATTGTGGTTTCCACTCTATATGCCCTCTGATGGAGAAGGATAAGAGTCTTATGAAAGCTTCCTGATGGGAGAGACTGACTGAGGGGGAAACTGGGTCTTGTTCTGATGGGCAGGGCCATGCTCAGTAAGTCTTTAATCCAATTTTCTGTTGATGGGTGGGGCTGTGTTTCCTCCCTGTTGTTTGACCTGAGGCCAAACTGTGGTGGAGGTAATAAAGATAATGGCCACTTCCTTCAAAAGGTGCCTCTGACCCTGAAGCAGGCCACCGCTGACCCATGCCTCCGGTGGAGACTCCTGGACACTCACGGGCAAGTCTGGGTCAGTCTCTTATGGGGTCACTGGTCCTTTCTCCTGGGTCCTGGTGTGTACAAGGTTTTGTTTGTACGCTCCAAGAGTCTGTTTCCCCAGTTCTGTTTAAGTTCTGGTGTAAGTCTCTGGGTCCTGGTGTGCACAAGGTTTGTTTGAGCCCTCTGAGTGTGTCTGGTGGATATGGGGTTTGATTCTAAACACGATTTTGCTCCTCCTACCGTCTTGCTGGGGCTTCTCCTTTGCCCTTGGACGTGGGGTATCTTTTTTTGGTGGGATCCAACATTCTCCTGTTGATGGTTGTTCAGCAGCGAGCTGTAATTGTGGAGTTCTTGGGGGACTGGAATATAAAAGTAGGAAGTCAAGAGATACCAGGAGTAACAGGAAAATTTGGCTTTGGAGTACAAAACGAAGCAGGTCAAAGGCTAACAGAGTTTTACCAAGAGAACGCACTGGTCATAGCAAACACCCTCTTCCAACAACACAAGAGAAGACTCTACACATGGATATCTTCAGATGGTCAATACCAAAATCAAATTGATTATATTCTTTGTAGCCAAAGATGGAGAACCTCTATACAGTCAGTAAAAACAAGACTGGGAGCTAACTATGGCTCAGATCATGAACTCCTTATTGCCAAATTCAGACTTAAATTGAAGAAAGTAGGAAAAACCACCAGACCATTCAGATATGACCTAAATCAAATCCCTTATGACTTTACAGTGGAAATGAGAAATAGATTCAAGGGATTAGATCTGATAGAGTGCCTGAAGAACTATGGATGGAGGTTCGTGACACTGTACAGGAAGCAATGATCAAGACCATCCCCATGAAAAAGAAATGCAAAAAGACAAAATGGTAGTCTGAGGAGGCCTTACAAATAGCTGAGAAAAGAAGAGAAGTGAAAGGCAAAGGAGAAAAGGAAACATATACCCATTTGAATGCAGAATTCCAGAGAATAGCAAGGAGAGATAAGAAAGCCTTCCTCAGTGATCAGTGCAAAGAAATAGAGGAAAACAACAGAATGGGAAAGACTAGAGAGCTCTTCAAGAAAATTAGAGATACCAAGGGAACACTTCATGCAAAGATGGGCACAATAAGGACAGAAATGGTATGGACCTAACAGAAGCAGAAGATACTAAGAAGAGGTGGCAAGAATCCACAGAAGAACTATACAAAAAAGATCTTCATGACCCAGATAACCCCAGTGGTGTGATCACTCACCTAGAACCAGACATCCTAGAATGCGAAGTCAAGTGGGCCTTAGGAAGCATCACTACGAACAAAGCTAGTGGAGGTGATGGAATTCCAGTTGAGCTATTCCAAATCCTTTTATGATGCTGTGAAAGTGCTGCACTCAATATGCCAGCAAATTTGAAAAGCTCAGCAGTGGCCACAGGACTGGAAAAGATCAGTTTCCATTCCAGTCTCAAAGAAAGGCAATGCCAAAGAATGTTCAAACTACCACACAATTGCACTTATCTCACATAGTAGCAAAGTAATGCTCAGAATTCTCCAAGCCAGACTTCAACAGTATGTGAACTGTGAACTTGCAACTGTTCAAGCTGGATTTAGAAAGGGCAGAGGAACCAGAGATCAAATTGCCAACATCTGCTGGATCATGGAAAAAGCAAGAGAGTTCCAGAAAAACATCTATTTCTGCTTTATTGACTATGCCAAAGCCTTTGGCTGTGTGGATCACAACAAACTGTGGAAAATTCTGAAAGAGATGGGAATACCAGACCACCTGACCTGCCTCTTGAGAAACCTATATGCAGGTCAGGAAGCAACAGTTAGAACTGGACATGGAACAACAGGCTGGTTCCAAATCGGGAAAGGAGTACGTCAAGGCTGTATATTGTCACCCTGCTTATTTAACTTCTATGCAGAGTACACCATGAGAAATGCTGGGCTTCATGAAGCACAAGCTGGAATCAAGATTGCTGGGAGAAATATCAATCACCTCAGATATGCAGATGACACCACCCTTATGGAAGAAAGTGATGAGGATCTAAAGATCCTCTGGATGCACGTGAAAGACAAGAGTGAAAAAACTAGCTTAAAGCTCAGCATTCAGAAAACTAAGACCATGGTATCCAGTCCTATCACTTCATTGCAAATAGATGGGTAAACAGTGGAAACAGTGGCTGACTTTATTTTTTTGGGCTCCAAAATCACTGCAAATGGTGACTGCAGCCATGATATTAAAAGACACTTGCTCCTTGGAAGGAAAGCTGTGACCAACCTAGACAGCTTATTAAAAAGCAGAGATGTTACTTTGCCAACAAAGATCTGTCTAGTCAAATCTATAGTTTTTCCAGTAGTCATGTATGGGTGTGAGAGTTGGACTGTTAAGAAAGCTGAGAGCCAGAGAATTGATGCTTTTGAACTGTGGTGCTGGAGAAGACTTTTAAGAGAATCCCTTGGACTGCTAGGAGATCCAGCCAGTCCATCCTAAAGGAAATTAGTCCTGAATATTCATTGGAAGGACTGATGTTGAAGCTGAAACTCCAAAACTTTGGCCACCTGATGTAAAGAACTGACTCAATGGAAAAGACCCTGATGCTGGCAAAGATTGAAGGCAGGACGAGGAGGATGAGATGACTGGATGGCGTCACCGACTTGATGTACGTGAGTTTGAGTAAGCTATGCAAGTTGGTGATGGACAGGGAGGCCTGACGTGCTGCAATCCATGGCGTCACAAAGAGTCGGACACAACTGAGCAACTGAACTGATGTGAAATTATAACTATTTAGTGTATTATTTCTCTTTTATCATTGACAGTATAAGAATCAGGAGTGTGATAAAAGATCACATTCTTAAAATAGAATTTTTTACTTTTAATTAGAGTGAAAGAAGTAACGTTTAACCAGTGAGCCAAAGGTATCTAGTATATTTTAATGTAACTTTTAAACATTTTGGCTCTCAGTTCTGAACTGTGAATCTAACTTAATTCTCTAATGTTTTATTTAATTTTCTCAATTCCTGATTTTCTGTTTTTCCTTTGTCTTTGCTTTATGTTTCCATTTACAGGGCTTATCCACTTTTTTGGAGTGATAACTCCGCTGCTAGTGTTTGAAAGAAGGATTAGACCTTTAGATGACATAGTATCTCATTTTTTCAGGGTGTTAGCTTCCCTTAATCTTCCAGCAGCAATTGAAGATTTATCTGGAGATACCGTACCTCAGTCTATATTGACCAAGTCCACATCTGTGATTGAACAGGGAGGCATCCAGACCGTTGATCAGTTGTTCAAAGAGCTACCCGAACTTCTTCAAAGAAATAGAGAAATCCTCGACGAGGTATGTTTTAAGAGGTTTGCTTTTCAGGTAAATAAAATACTCTTTGGCCCCTTGGTGTCCAGCAGGGATTGGGACAGGAGGCTTCTTGCTGCTTCTTCCTGTGGTTTCACAGGGTAGCACTCATCATTCAGGTTAATTTATTGTGGCCCATAGTCTGCCCTTCAGTTTAAGAGGAATTCTGAGTGAGAATGGGTTCATATGTCTTAAGGGTATATAAGTGTGCATTACGACCATTGTGTGAAACTAGTATACTGTGGGAAATCACTATCACACACACTGTTCAGACTTTTTCATTATTAAGGATTTTTTTTTCTTGTGAAACATTCAGTCTGTGGTGAACAAGGAATCAGACTAAGGAAGTTAGGCCATCATATGTTTTCCAAGCCCACCATGCTCATCTTCAGATGGCAAGGGTATTTTATCATGAGGAATGTAGCACTAATGTTTGTTGGCTAAAGTCAACTATTTGCCAGTGTTATTCTGCTTTTAAGGTGCTTTCACCTCTTTCTGCTAACTGATACATTTGTTTCTTTAGCTATAAATGTGTTCATACTGGTTATTTTGGTTTTTGACAGTTTAGGAGTCATGTCTCTTTTAGGTGACTTCTGTTATCAATGCTTTAATCCATGATGTTTCAGTCACTGTTTCCAAATACTTTGGGGCAAAGACAGAGTACTTATATACTATGACAGTGCGAACCTTGGGAAGGAGAATATATACCTTCCAGGGTTACTTACTGCTGCTGCTGCTAAGTCGCTTCAGTCGTGTCTGACTCTGTGCAACCCCACAGATGGCAGCCCACCAGGCTCCCCCATCTCTGGGATTCTCCAGGCAAGAACACTGGAGTGGGTTGCCATTTCCTTCTCTAATGCATGAAAGTGAAAAGTGAAAGTGAAGTCACTCAGTCGTGTCCGATTCTTTTCGACCCCATGGACTGTAGCCTACCAGGCTCCTCCATCCATGGGATTTTCCAGGCAAGAGTACTGGAGTGGGGTGCCATTGCCTTCTCCGCAGGGTTACTTAAGAGCTTAACTAAAATAAAACAAATATTAATGTGGAAAAATCTCATCTCATAATTAAGGAATAACTGGCTTTATTAGTGTGTATGGTATGTTTGTTGTCTGCCTCTCTTATGAGGTATTTTTATTTATTTTATCTTCCTAACAGCCTGATGAATTAGACTCATTTTCTTGGTTGTACTTGTAGTTTCATTTTAAGTACGTTATTAAGTTGTGAAGCTGATACTGTTTTTGAGTGTTTATGTCTCTGGTAGCAAATTTAATTCAAGTCTTGGTTTTCAGATAATTTGAAGTGTCCACTAATTTATTTTTTAAATGATAAATTTATCTTGCTTGGGATCTGTTGGATCCTTTCCATCTTAGATTCATGGGTTCTGTTTCTTCAGTTACTCTTTTTTGTCCATTCTCTCCTAATGAATTCCTGTTAGATTGATGGCAGTGCTTCTGAGTTAGTTCTTCACATCTCTTAACATTTCTATTACTTTTTCTCTATGTGGGCGACCATCTGAGACTGGCCTCCCAGCTCCTTGATTGCCTGTTTAGCTCTGCCTTTTGTGTTCTTCAGCCGCTCTACTGCATTTTCCCCCTATGTTTTTCATTTCCAGAATAAGGATATTTAATTGGTTCTTTTCATAAATCACCTAGATTTATCTTACATGTGTCTTTTTTCTTTTTGAGGTAAAATTCACATAACATAAAATTTCACCATTTTGATCTCTTTTAAGTGTATGATCCAGTTGTTTTTAGTACATTCACAATATTGTATGAGCACCAACACAGTCTAATTCTGGAACATTTTCATCACCTCCAAAAGAAAGCCTGTACTAGTTAACAGTCAGTCCTCTTTCTCCCATTCCCCTTGTTCTTGGCAACTACAAATCTGATTTCTGTTTGTATAGATTTATTCATTCTGGACATTGCAGATAAATGGAATCATGCCTTTGAAGTTTGCCTTTTTCACTTAGCATCTTTTCAAGGTTCATTCATGTCACAGCATGTGTCACTGCTTCATTTCTTTTTGTAGTTAAATATTCCATTGTGTGGATATATCATTAAGTATTTTATTTATCCATTCATCAGGAATAGATACTTGGGATGTTCCCACTTTTTGGTTATTCAGAATAATGCTGTTATTTGTGAACAGGTTATGTTTGAACAACTGTTTTCAGTTCTCTTGGGTTATATACATAGGAGTGGAATTACTGGGTTGTACAGTAATATTGTGTTTAACTTTTTGAGGAACTGTGAAACTGGTTTGCAAAAGTAGCTGTGCCCTTTTACATTTTACCAACAGTGTATGAAGGTTCCAAATTTCTCCATATCCTTGCTAACCCTTATAATTGTCTTAAAAAATAAAAAAGCCACCTTTGTGGCTATGAAATGGTATCTTACTATGATTTGATTTGACCTTATATGTAGAAAATCCTAAAATTAGTAGGAGTTTAATGAGAATTGTATTGAATGTTTAGATCAATTTGAGGAATATTACTTATCTTTAACAGTATTACGGCTTCCAGTCCATGGATGGAGGCTGTCTTTCCATTTAATTTATTTCATCAGTGTTTTATACTTTTCACTGTACAAGTATTTTACTTCCTTGATTAAACTGATTCTTAGTTATTTTATTCTTTTTGATGCTGTTATAATAGAATTATCTTAATTTCCTATTTGGATTCTTCATTGCTAGAGTATAGAAATACAGCTGATTTTGTGCGTTGATTTTGTTTTCTGCAACTCTACTAAATTTATTTATTCTCTCTAATAGTTATTTTATGGATTGCTTAGGATTTTTTCATATAAAAAGTCATACCATTTGCAACTATAGGTAGTTCTTCCTTTCCACTTTTGGATGCCCTTTATTTCTTACTCTAATTGCGCCAGCCAGTTCAATCCTGGTTTAAGCAGTGAGAGTCCACAGACTTGTCTTGATCGTCAGCTTAGGGGAAAACCTTCCAGTTTTTCACTGTTAAGCTATTAAGTTTTTCATAGATGGCTCTTCTCAGATTGAGGAAGTTCCTTTCCATTCTTAATTTGTTGAGTGCTTTTATCATAAAAGGGTGTTGGATTTAGTCAAATGTTTTTTCTGTATCTCAAGATAATCACATGGATTTTCTCCCTTCATTCTACTAATACAGAGTATTACATTAACTGATTCTTCAGTGTGAACCACCCTTGCATGCCTAGGTTATCCCACTTTGTCATGGTGTGCTGCTGCTGCTGCTGCTAAGTCGCTTCAGTCGTGTCCAACTCTGTGCAACCCCATAGATGGCAGCCCACCAGGCTCCGCCGTCCCTGGGATTCTCCAACCCACTGGAGTGGGTTGCCATTTCCTTCTCCAGTGTATGAAAGTGAAAAGTGAAAGTGAAGTCGATCAGTCGTGTCGGACTCTTAGTGACCCCATGGACTGCAGCCTACCAGGCTCCTCCGTCCATGGGATTTTCCAGGCAAGAGTACTGGAGTGGGGTGCCATTGCCTTCTCCTGTCATGGTGTAGAGTCCTTTTAATGAGCTGCTAGGTTTGGTTTGGTAGTACTTCGTTGGGCATTTTGCAGTTATATTCGTAAGGGATACTGGTCTGTAATTTTCTTGTTGTGTGTATGACTTTCAACTTGTGTGTTTTTGTGATTGTGTCTTTTGTAAATAGCATATGGTAATAAGATTTTTCCTTTACTTTTAGCTTGACAATCTTCATCTCTTCCTGGAGGGTTAAGTTATTCATATATTTGGAACCATATTTTTGTACAACAGTTGTCTTACTCTTTTGATTTCTCTATTTTCTTTCTTTGGTTCCTTCTCACCCTCACTTTTTATGGTTTTATTGAGTTCCCTCCATTTTTTCTTTTTTTTTTTTTCCCCTTTTTGACAGCATGAAAGTTGTATACTTACTTTTCTTGTTTATAGTTTATTATGATGTGTCTGGGTATGGGTTTTCTTTTATTTAAGTTGCTTGATATTCCATTGGATTCAGTGAATTTGAGAAATTGTGTCTTTCATCCATCCTGGAAAGTTCTTAGTTTTCACTTCTTTGAATATTGCTTTTCCCCAATTCTCATTATTATGTCTTTCTCCATCTCTGATGTTGAATCTTCTCAGTTTACTTTTCTGGGTTTTCTGTTGCTCTGTGCTTCCTTCTGCCTGATTCTTCTGGTTGGTCTTTCAGTTCACTAGTTCTCTTCAGTTATATCCCAGCAGTTTTTTAACTATCCATTAGCTTCCTAATTTGATAATTTCTTTAATTTCCAGAAATTTTATTTGGCTCTTTTTCAGTTCTTCTCATGTTCTTTCTCCTGTCATATTTTTACTCTAAAACATATTAAATATGTTTAGTTTATATTCTTTATCTTATCTCAGGGTCAGTAGTCTTTGTGGTTTGGTTCTGTGATTTGTTGTTTTTTCCTGATTTTTTTCTCATACCAGTTTGTTTGCTCTTATTTCAGTGGTTTTGTTTGTGTGTTTGCTGTATTTTAAAACTTTTTTGGAGGGTTTTGTTTGTGTGTGTGTGGTTAATCTTTTATTTTGAAATTCATTTTAGGAGTTTGTGTCATGCAGGTAGTCATTTCCAGTCCTAAATTCAGGCTTTTGGTTAGGAATCTTAAGGTGATATTCTTTTCTTTTCTGTATAGAGCCATGGTTCAGATGGTCAAATTCCCTTCAGTTGGTCAATTTTCCTTTAAATACTCATCCACTGAGTGTCATTTATTTGGAAGTCCCCATTTGAGGGAAGATGGTGCCTTTGATCTGATCTCCTACTCATATTAGCCCCACCTGTGTTTCTTGTCTCCTGTTAAATGAACATTCTGAGCCACTAGAGAATGTGTAGTTGGTACACTATGGACGGTAGGCCAGCTCCACCTTGTGGCCTGTTTTATATGGTTCACTAGTGAAGGATGATTTTTACCACTTGTAGAAAATTGTTTTTTTTTTTTTTTTAAAAGAATATGTGAGACTGTAGTCCCCAATCCTAAAATATTTACTCTAACATTGGACACCAAGTTCGCCGACCTCTGCTCTAAACTGTCAGGCGTTCACAGGTGCTGTTGGCTCTAGCACTTGAGTCTGTTGGTGGATTAGCACTTTCTGCCTCTAATGTCTTGCTTTCTCAGCTCTGCATTCGAAAGGCTTTTTTTTTTAATGTTAATTTTCAGTTTGTTGTATTGGGTTGACATCTAAATCTTCTATTTGTATGACTTAATCAGTTTTCTCTTTGTTTTGTTTATGGCTTCAAAGTTCTAAAGGCTTTCTGTTTATTTAATCTTAAAAAAAAAAATCTTTGTTTAAAAGTAGTTTTGGTATATGGATGTACATAATTTCTTCAGTTCAGTTGCTCAGTCGCTCAGACTCTTTGTGACCCCATGAATCACAGCACGCCAGGCTTCCCTATCACCAACTCCATAATCTCTTAGTCATCTTAATTTTACTGAGTACAGTAATGGCTAACTTAGCCTTAAATTTTACAAGATGTTTTGTTAAGTATATTATGATTTGGATTTCTGCAGTGGAAATTATTGTACTAATTTATATTCTAATCAGTACTGTAGGAATAGTCCTAGCTCACTAATTCTCACCTATATTAAGTATGATCATTTTAAAAACGTTTTAAAGTTTTTTGCACCAGAAATGATAGTTCACTGTTGCTTTGCCTCCTTTTTAAAAGTCATTAAGGTTGTTGGATGAAGAAGAAGCGACTGACAATGATTTAAGGGCAAAATTCAAGGAACGTTGGCAAAGGACGCCATCCAATGAACTTTATAAGCCTTTAAGAGCAGGTAAAAATGTCCCTAAATGACTTTCACTTGAGTAAGTTCTCATTTTGCTTGATTGAATTAGGCTTCATATGAAAAGCCAGGTGTTTTTCTTCAGTTCATGTAAAATAAAAAATAACAAGAATGTTCATCATGATAAATTCAGATTCTTAAGACAGTGAAAATTAAAATGATCCTGTGACTCTGACTTCCTGTTCCAAGCTTTCTGCGTATTGTAAAAAAAAGATAAATGAGATATATATAAATATATGGTGTTGTGATTTCATTTCATTTAGTAGTAATACTACCAGGTAGTAAAGGATGAGTTTTAAAATTAACCTGAAGCCAATTATTTTTAAGACTTTGATTATAAAGATTTTGTGCTTGTTTAGATAAATGATATCTGCTGCTGCTGCTGCTAAGGTGCTTCAGTCGTGTCCGACTCTGTGCGACCCCATAGGCGGCAGCCCACTAGGCTCCCCCGTCCCTGGGATTCTCCAGGCAAGAACACTGGAGTGGGTTGCCATTTCCTTCTTCAGTACATGAAAGTGAAAAGTGAAGTGAAGTCGCTCAGTCGCATCTGACTCATAGCGACCCCATGGACTGCAGCCCACCAGGCTCCTCGGTCCATGGGATTTTCCAGGCAAGGGTACTGCAGTGGGGTGCCATTGCCTTCTCCGAAACAATATCTAGACTTGCTTTATTTCTCTGTAAAAAGTATTTAATACTATTGTGATTTTTCTAAAAATGTATCTGCTTTTCTTATAAGTCAGATTTAAAGAGTGATCTTTTGAGACAGGAACTTTTTTGAAATAAGTTGTAACAGTTTTTGGAGTGAATGTTATCTTTCTATATTCATGAGTTGTAGAAAAAGATTAATGTCAGTTGGCTTTTATTTAGTGGACTGTAACCACAAGGGTGTTTTAAGGTTATAAAACACTAAAGATGCAAGGACTGACAGGAGCTCAGTTTCTGTCATCTAGTGCTTTGGGGCTGACAGGGAGACAAGTAAAATTGGAGAACAAAATTGAAAGTACAACCAGCTTATGTACTTCACTGTTAAAATCGTTACTGTGCTCTGATAACATTTTTTTCTTCTTCCACAGAGGGAAACAACTTCAGAATCACTTTGGATAAAGCTGTGCACGCAGATGGACAGGTGAAGGAGCGTTACCAGGCTCACCGAGACACCATTGTGCTTCTGTGCAAGCCGGAGCCGGAGCTGAACGCCGCCATCCCTTCTGCTAACCCGGCGAAGACAATGCAGGGCAGTGAGGTGAGGACGTGCACTTTGGTGTGGGTGGGCAGCTGCTCTGACAACTATGTTCAAGCTATTACATACAGTGAATTGCCCAGTTTTTTCTTACTGACCTTTTTTTTAAAAAATGATGATGTACATTGAGGTGCTTGCGTTTAGAGCAACATGATATATATACACTGTGAACGTTATATTACTATCCATTTATTGAATGCTTCCTCTGTGAACTCGGTACTGTATATATTCACAGTGTTTAATTCACATTTGGTAAGAGGGAGCAACTTGGAAGTACAGGCGCTTCCTTGGGGTGGAAGGACTGGATTGGCCAGATACTCCTCTGACAACAGATTCTTTGTTTCTTGCATCTTTCTATATACTGCCTTCTACCATATTCCTCTGGGACTACCTCTGAAGGGAGGGTTGTCAAGGTGGTGCATGTTAATAAGTGGATCACATTGGCATGATATTTCTACTGGCTACAGGCTCATGGGAGCGTGATTGGCTGAGACCCTAAGGGGATGGGTGTGACTGATCACTGTGAGGTGAGATAGGGGCCCTGAAGCACACAGGAAAGTAAGCCAAAGGGCAAGAGATACTGCCGAAAGCTTCTTAAAAAAGGTGAATTTCCTGTGACAGTAGTTCTCAGAAGTTATCATTGTCATTTCTTATCTGTCTTTGCTCAGAAGCATTTCATGTATTCATTCAGCCAAGGCTTAATGGACAGCATCTACTGTGTAAGGCACTACGCTCTGTACACACGATGGCCAGCCCGCACTCCCCATTCACAAGCAGGCGTAGAAGAGGAGACATACACAGAGATAACTGGGATACATGGTAGAAACTGAGAGGTGTGAGGGCTTTAGGTGACGGAATTCTGAATGTTCCAGCATTTGGAGCCCCTCGCCTAGGAGGCTTCTTAGGACATTGGCACGTTATGAGAACAGTGGACAGGCAGAAAGGTGAACAAGAGTAGGATCCGAGAATATTGAGTGAGTGTGTGCAGAGCAGCTACCAGAGGTTGAGTGGAAACCAGCCCCTGAAGTGAAGGGAAAACAGCGTCAGGGGATATGCACAGAACCTGCATCTCTGGTTGGGGGCCAGAGAGAACGACCACTCTGAAGTCAGATGCTTTCAGGGCGTCGAGGAGAAAAGGAAGGTGGTTGAAAGATTAAATTTGTAAAGAAGAGACTGCACACCTATAGAACAGCAGCATGTTCTGGCTTCTTTTGATTTTAGGAGAACTCTCTTTAATGTCCCCCTTTTTTTTTTTTAGTGTCACATACACGACTCGGAACTTACATGGCTTTCGTTCTTTGATTCTGCTTTCTGTAGAAAAGCAAAAATGTTTTTTTGTTTTTTTTTTTAATTTGTAATAGCTGCTCTGTTAATCCAGAACGGTATTACATAGGGGAGGAAAAGTTTGACAATCAATATGAAGTTATTTTATTGAAACTAGATTTTCTGCATGGAGGTAACCAACAATTTTCAGTGCTCTATATATTCATTCAATATGTGTCTTTATCAGAAAAGGGAAGCATCATTTGTTTATTACAGCTCCTTCAGATAGTTGTCACCATAGTTGATGACACTTTAGCCAGAGTTTTTATGAGAAACAGCCATTTGAATTGCTGATTATTAACGTGATACAAAGTACATGTTTTATTAAGAGGTCCAAGCATAATGGGTAGGGCTGTTTTTTTCTTTCATTCTGAAGAGGCCAACTATCTAGTTATTTATCTTTGTTCTGTTTGGGCAGCTGTTTTTAGGTACTGAGAGGATGTTAATTTCTATACTATATAAGACAATCTGTTTCAAGATACTCCTGACTTTCAGCTTTGTTTACTAGACTATTTTTTTTAAATTAATTCTGCATATTCCTATTTCTCCCCTAGCTTTATTTCATTTCTATAAAATTTTCGAACTTCTGTTAGGCATAACATACATATAGAAGAAAATGACATTTCTTACTTTCCTAATGGCCAAGCAACTTCACATAGGGTTAAAGTCAAGGTTGAGATACCATTATCAATTTACCAACAGGTAAAGCTATCAAAACCTTTTTGAATTTATATGCTACTGTATCCCCCAACACAAACTGTGTTACATGATTATAGAAATCCTTATAATTCAGCAGAATAAAGGATACTTTAATTCTTGGTCTGTTCCTCATTTTTCCTCTGTTCTTGTCTGAGTGCTTATATGCTTAAGACTCTTTAGTCCACAGTGCACGCAAAGTAGAGAGTTAAACCGTGAGACATAACCAACAGTTAATAATAATGGCTCCTACTTATGGAGCACTTGGCCTGTGTTAGAAATTACATTAAGCACTTATATGGACTTGCTTCAGTCTTTACAACTGTCCTGACATAAAGGTACTATTATTATTCTTGTTTTGCAGATGAATTTTCCAGGTAAACTGCCCTTGGTTATATAGTAACTAAGCCCATGATATTCACTAAGGGAGTATAATCAGAGTTGAAGTATTTTTTTCTATGTCGTCATGTTTCACTGTGCTGGACAGCTAGATTCCTTCGTTTCTGTATTGAAGTTTTGATTTAATTTTGTGTTTTGGATGGGTAGAAGAATGTTCACGGTTCAGAAGGTTCCTGCAGAGAACTCTCACCCCTGTTCTTTCCACCTTATTCCCATCTGCTCTGTTATACGTAACAGTATTCATTTTGTCTGGTCTGTGTTTAGTGCTTTTATTTTTGTGAAAAATACATATGCACACAGATGTACATAATACATTATGTGTGTGTATAGCTTTATATTCTGATTTCCCTTCTCATTGAAAATGCGACATACAATGTATATGCTTTTGTACCTTTTTTCATTTAACGATATGTCCTGGAAGTCATTTGCAAGCAAGACTTTGACCAGCTTGTCTAACGTCAGATTCTACTAGGCCCCTTTAATAGACTTTGCTGTGCCCATCCAGCCGTGACTCTTCGTCCTCTTCTTCCTTTTAGAGTGTCTGTGGTTTGATGCTTCTTGGACCTCTGTGAGTCACGTTAGAACATGTTAAGAGACTCTGCATTTAAGATAGGATGCCTAGGAGATATGGTGGTTACCAGAGGCTGAAATGTGGAAGAAACTTGAGGCTTTTCCTCAGGTTTTGGTTTTCACATGGGAAGGTCGCTCTGGACCCTCTCATCACGGAGCTGATGACTAAGGCCAGGGACTGCAGAGCAGGGCAGAGCTGCTTAGGCACGGGCAGTAGGTGAGGAGATCTCTGGAGCTGAAATTGCTGCTGGTAAGAAGCGAGTCAGGGCTGGAGATGGGGTTCTTGGACTGTCCCTTCTTTGCCCACTTTCTTGCTCTGAGCATTCTTGGTCAAGCAGAATAGGGGCTTGGGGTCGCCCAGGTGAAGTGTGAAGAGCTGTGAGTGAAAGGGAGCAGCTCACAAGGGTCTTAGAGGGCACTTGAACCCTGAAACACTGTTACTACATAGGGGTGTTAGGCATTTATGAATCATGGGGCTGTTAGGCAGAGACTGCCTGGACTGAATGAGAGGCAGAACTCACGATGTGAAGAGAGATAGGACCTACCCCTTCTTTCTCTCCCAGGATTTAAAATCAGCGTATGACTTAGAGCTTTCTCTCTCTTCTCTTGTGTGCTGTCTCCATGTATCGTTATCTCTATTTTTATCTCCATGTCTCCTTCTCTCAGTCTCACTATGTTGGCAAAATAGGCTATCTCTTGACAAAACACACCTTCCTCTACATCATGGTGAGGATGCAGTAAAGTGTAAACGTGGTTAGAGAGTGGTTTGGAGTCAGGCAGACGCAGGTCTCAGGTTTCACCTCTGCTCCTTTAGTAGCTGTGTAACCTCAGGCAGGTGACTTAATTTTTCTGAGACTCAGTTTCTCCATCTGTGGAATAGAGGTAATAAATACATACTCTGGGATATTGTAAGAAGTACATTAAGTTTAATCTGTGAAGTGTGTAGGACCGTGCCTGGCGCATGATAAATGTTCAGTAAATCTGTTTTCATTATTGCTGCTGCCATTGCAGGCCGAATCCACTGAAGGTACAGCAGTGTCTGTATGTAAGTGAACCTGCTGTCTGCATTACACTTGGCTCTCTGAGAAATCATCTCTCCCTGACCCTGGTGAACCTTTGTATCATTCCCTTCTGGTAATTGGCTTATGGTTTTTTGGGCAATTCAGCTAAAAGTTTTTTAAATTTGTATAGGTGGTGAATGTCTTAAAATCCTTATTAACAAATCTTGATGAAGTAAAGAAGGAAAGAGAGGGGCTGGAGAACGACCTGAAATCAGTGAATTTTGACATGACAAGCAAGTTTCTGACTGCTCTGGCTCAAGATGGTGTGATAAACGAAGAAGCTATTTCTGTTACCGAACTGGATCGAATCTATGGGGGTCTCACAACTAAAGTCCAGGAATCTCTAAAGAAACAGGAAGATCTTCTTAAAAATATTCAGGTAAAGTTTATATACTTCAGTAAGATTTTTATTTAAAAAATTACAGAAGGGATAATCTGTATACAGGAGGGATAGTCTGGACTAAATCTGTCCATTTAGGATTGTGTTTTTGGCAAGTATTCCATATTAATAGAAAACTGTAAATTGTTGGTTATATTTTCATGCCCACTGAATTTGGGGTAATTTTACTAATGGAAAGCTATAAAGTACTGTGCTACTCCAAAGGGAATATATTAGGTAAATATCTAATAATAACTCAATATAATCATAGGTGATTTTCATAGTTGGAAAAGTATCAATAAAAATGTCATGAGCTATATTAATTTCATAAATATATATAACTGCATAAATCTTTCTTTTCATAAGGTCTCACACCAGGAATTTTCAAAAATGAAACAATCTAACAACGAAGCCAATTTAAGAGAAGAAGTCTTGAAGAATTTAGCTGCTGCGTATGATAACTTTGTTGAACTTGTGGCTAATTTGAAGGAGGGCACAAAGGTATGAAGCACAAAAAAAATAAGAGCTAACTGACCAGTGTGGACGTGAGGATATAGTTTGAGAAGTTAATTGGTATTTCCAGTTGGACCAAATCATTCTTCATCTTGAATGCCTTAGCTTTCATTACTTTGGCCCCTGAGAGCTTTGTTACAAGTGGGAGAAAGCTTAATGAAGGTGGTGGATTTCATGGGAACTTTGCAGAATGAGTATGCGTAGACATTCATTTCAGGTAGCAGGAATTAGCGAGAATCAGCAATACTTTGTTACATGATAGAAAGTCGGCCAGTCTGAGTGAATTATGAGGGAATAGGAGTATTAGTCAGAGCTGATACGTGATGGGGAAGGGGCTGGTATGACCTTCATAGCCTCTGCTGATGGTTTAGGTGATGATAGATTTGTGATATGCTTGTGTCTTAGAGTGCTTACTGAATATGTTTCAGTATTTTCTAGCCTTTCCTTTAAATATTTTGGGGAAATGCTTATATTTGGTTTGACCAATTTTGGGGAGTAAGTGATTTTTTAAGTTTTTCAAATACATAATTCCTTTTGGTACTTTAACTCCACAATGATGACTGAATAAAGTTATCTTGATTTTAATACAGTAGGTATGATGTAAAACCCTCTAAAGAGAGCACAGAAATACTGCCGAAACCTTCCAAAGAGAGAGGATAGTAAAATGCCATTTTAATTTGATTTAAAATGCTTTGTTGAAATAGGTAAGCTGAGAAAACTCTCCAGAGTGCTTTTGGAAATTCTTCAAAAAGTTTCTGAAATGATGCCTGCGTTTCTGAAGTGAATGTGCAAATCTAATGTTTCCACTTAAATAGGTTGTTTTTATTAAGTAGTTGATTTTTCTCTAGGAATTGGGAACTTGTTCACTATCATGAAACTTAACTTGTCACTGAATTTTTGGTGACAGCACTTTCTAACGAGTATTTATTTTTTTCAAAATATTTTAGGTCATATTTAACAATAAGTTACTGGACTTAAGTGGTATGACTGTCTCTCATGCATAGGGTTTTAGTTCTTTAACTGTTATTGACAAATGAGCTTTACATTGTGTTCCTCTTAGATTAAAAATAGTTCTGGTTTATCACTTATGTTTGTTCTTTGCTTGTAGTTTTACAATGAGCTGACTGAAATACTTGTCAGGTTCCAGAACAAATGCAGTGATATAGTGTTTGCACGGAAGACAGAAAGGGATGAACTCTTAAAGTAAGTTTATTTTCTCTATCAAATTATACTTCTGAAGTATTTTTCTTAGGAAAAAAAATCATATTCTTGCTACCTCTTTTAGAAAAATCACATGTGGATACTCTTGTGGTGGGTTGGCAGTGTGAGTTAATTTCCTTCATTTCCTCTGTGGTGGTTTACAAAGCAACAAGCAACCAGCTACATGCTTCAAGAACAACAGGATGTAAAGGAGCACAAACTCTAGATGAAGGGAGAATAGTGATGTCACAGAAGTGATGAGAGCACAGCTCATGGTGACAGAGCTCAGGGAGTGCCAATAAACACGGGCAGTTTACCTTGAAGGGGCAAATGGGTTCCTTAAATGAAACTGCAGGCACAGCACGAGGGAGAGAGGATTTATAGCTCAGAAAATGTCAGCAAAATCACTTTCTATAGGGGCCTACTGGGCAAGCAACATAAGACTCACTCTGTGTGGAGTAATGGAGTGCTAACTCAGCATTGATACCCATTAAGATGAGAAAGAGAGCAAAATTTAACAAAACTGATAGATGAACATTCACCAGAATAACATTGTCACAGAACAGGTGAAAATTTTACTGTGAATTTAAAACAAAGGTTAGGAAAGACTCACTAAGGATTACCACAAACAAAGCCAGTACTCAAGGAAGATGGTAGGAAAACAAGAGGTCATAAAATATGAAGTGTCAGGGTTTAGGACACAATTGGAAGAGAACAAAACTATCACGAATGTGAGATGAAATGAGAAGGAGCCAAAGCAAGAAAAGAGTGAAGAAAACACAGGAGCAAAGAGTAGCAAAGAAGAAATCAAAGAAAATGAAACCAAAGCAAGGAACAGGATTAAAAGTAGAGAAGCTGGGCAGAGAAGATCTGACATATGTAAAACTGAATTCCCTTCAAAGAAGAAAATCCCAAACAGTGAACAGAACAAATACTTAATGATATTACTCAAGAATATTCTTAGAATAAGTCCTGTTGAAAGGGTATGCATCATTTGGTCAGGAAAAATGAGTAAGAACTGTTAACACTTATTTGTATTAAGGCATATACATTATTAGCCTTCAAAGATAATGACAAAACTTCCCTAATGGCCCAGTGGTCAAGACTCTGTGCTCCCAACACAGGGGGAATGGGTTTGATCCCTGGTTGGGGATCTAAGATCTCACATGCACATGGTCTGGCCAAATAAATATTCTTTAAAAAAGAAAATGGCAGAATCCTATTAAGGCAGTCAGGCAGACGGCTCAGCTCCGTTTATAAAAAGGTGAAAAAAACTTAGGCTGGCAGCACTGCATGCTAGAAGAGAATGGAATGATTGCTATTGAAACTCAAGGAAAGCAAATATAAGACAAAGATTTTATATCCGGCCAGCCTGTCCTTCAGCTATATTCAAAGTCAGGTGGTCATCAGTGATGAATATGAAGAACCCAGAGACTATTATACCCAGGAGCCTTTCTTGAGCCCCTCAGATGAGCTGACCATTATTCTCATCTGTCCATGCTTAAACAGTTTCCTGTAGAAGAATGGGGAGAACTTAAGAGCTACTTCCTTCCAGCCCCAAGATAGAAGGGCCATTTGTTACCAGTTTTTCTACTACACCTTTAAAAAGCAAATAATTAAAATCTTTAAAAAACGGTTTTAGAGGCTAAATACAAACCCAAATTAGTTTTACTAGTAGGTAAATCTGAAAAGAGTAAAACAGAGCAGTCTTCGGACCAGTTTTATTTATGAATATGGATGTGAAAGTTCTAAATAAAATGCTTGCTGTTCATATTCTCCATATTCTCCAGTATATTAATTAATGAAGGAACATGACCATGACCATGACCAAGGAGGAATGGGTGGTTATTCCATGAATACAATGATTGGTTTAGTATTTTTACATCTAAGGAGAAAAAGATGATCTTCATAGATGACGAAAAAGTGTGAGAAAGTTAATGGAGAAACTATAAACATTCCCCCTAAAGACAAGTGCCAGCTATCAGTGCTGATATTCAGTACTATATTGGCAGTACCAGCCAGCACCATTAGACAAAGGCAATTAGAGATACAAAAATTGTAAACTGTCACTACTTACAGACTTTATGATCGTACATCTGGGAAACCTAAAAGAATCAGCAGCCAAACTCTGCAAATAAAAAGAGAATTGGTGATTATAAAAATAATTTGTAGCAATCAATAGCTTTCATACAAGTAAAGACGTAGAAGATACAATGGAGGGAAAGACCTCAGTTAAATAGTCATGAGAAAGTAAAATACATAAGAATAGATTTGTCATATATGAGACCTGTATGAAGAAAGCTTTGAAACACTATTCAAGGACACAAGAGAGGATTTGAGCAAGTTATAAGACATATCATGTCCTTAGATAGGATGAGACGTCAGTTCTAAATAAATTTATCCATTCAACATAATTTTGATTTAAAAAAACCACATTTTCGTTTAAAAGTAGACAAGTTGTTCTAAAGCTCAAGGTGAAAAAAGTCAAGAAAGAATAGCCAGGAAAAACTGCATAAAAATAATAGTAATGGAAACTAATTTACCAGATTTTAATATATGTAATATTGTCTCTAATTAAAACACAGTGGTACTGGCACAT
Source organism: Bos mutus (assembly GCF_027580195.1). Classification (NCBI taxonomy): domain Eukaryota; kingdom Metazoa; phylum Chordata; class Mammalia; order Artiodactyla; family Bovidae; genus Bos; species Bos mutus. Next base: position 8,336,368 of record NC_091638.1, read on the forward strand.
GATTAGACTAAAGACAGAAGATAGGAATAGATTTAAATCCTTATGTGAATTTAGTGTTTTAAGAAAAAAAAAATCCTAAATCATAGAAGTTAAGAGACAAGTGCCTAGTTATTTAGGAAACAAAAGTTATTTTTACAACAGAGTAAGTTCCAAACAGATCATACTTGAAATGTATAAAATGAAACGAAATGAAAAGAAAACGAGAGAAATTTTTAGTAAAGCTGAAATAGGAAAGGTCTTTGTAATTCTGATGTAAAATCCAGAAGCCATTAAAGAAAAAAGAGTAAGTTCATCATAAGATGATCAGCAGAGTCAAAATGTAATAAGCTGGTGGAAACTGTTTGAAACCTGTTCCCAGGACAAAAGGCAAATTTACCAAATTTATAAAGAACTCTGAGATACTAATGAAGAGGAAAAAAAAACCCAATAGAAAAATTGGCAAAGGATATGAACAGAAATTCTGCAGATGAAATAAAAGTGACTGTTAAGCATATGAAAAAATACCTCCCCTCATTCAATATAAATATGAGTTGAAATTACTCTGAAATGGCATTTTTCAGACTGTCAAAAATTTGGAAGTTTGATAGCATGCTTTATTGGCACACTTTGGGGAGCAAGTCTCATTCTACTGTGGGAGTGCACAGTGGGGCAGCCCTTTTGTGGGACCCAGTAAGGTCCGAATTGCAGACCCATACATTATTTAATCCAGCTTTTTTTTTAAAGGATGTTTTCTATTTACCAATATACAAAAATCTCTAAGATGAATAATTTATGTTAAAAAAAATAAGATTACAGACTAGTGTAAAGTATGCTTTTTGTGTAAAAAGGGAGAAAATAAAAATGAGCATTTGGATTGGGTTATTTCTGATCAGGAAGCTCTGGACAGGTTCATAGGAAAGAATAGTATAGTGTCTGTGTGTGGGCGTGATGGTGGAGTGAGAATTTGTAGATGGTGGTCTGTCAGTTTTGTATGTCTAGTTTATCTTTCACCTGGGATTGTTTTTGAGAGTCAAAGTGTGGTCTGGGGACACTTGCTGGAGTTGTTCCATCAGGACAGCAGGGCCTGCCACAGACACTTGAGGGCGTGTCGTGTGTGTTGTTTCGAGCTTGTGAATCAGCACAGTACCAAATGTTTCATAAGAGTGTATTTTACCTTAGGATTTTGTTTATCGGGATTTGGGGATAGATTCCAATTTACTGTCAGAGGAGTCTTTAAATTTTTTAAAAAATTTTGATACTGTATTTTAATGGTGCTTTAAACATCTGTCTTTAATGAGATTACCTTATGTGAGGTATCTTTTAACATAAAATATCTCCGTGCCATGTTTTGGATATCTTCAGAAAATTTTGAAATTTCCGTTGTTTTCTGTGAACACTGATATACAGTGATTAAAATATTAGGCAGGTGACTGTGAACAGTTGTAGTTTTCTGATCATTTTTAGATTTTTATTAGGAGTTTCTCATCATCTAGGGGCTGACCTCTTAGTAGAGGGAGGGCAGTTTCTAAGGGCCACTTGCTTCGTTTAACGTGTCCCTTACTCTGGCTATAATTATGGGCTCTGGAAAAGTTTACTTTTTCCCCTTGTCTTCAGAAATAGAACAAAAACTAACTTTATTTTATTCAGTAGTAGGAAGAAAGATGATTTCAATTAGTTCTTGCCAAGAACAGAAATATATAGTATATTTTAAAATACTATCATTGTTTTGATTCTATTTTCTGTGTTTCATACATGAAGAAAAGAAAGAAAAGTACCTGATATTTTGCAGGTGTTGGTTTTCAAAATTGTGTTAATTTCTAATGCTTCTGTCTTTAATAAGGGACTTGCAACAAAGCATTGCCAGAGAACCTAGTGCTCCTTCAATCCCAACACCCACATACCAGTCCTCTCCAGCTGGGGGGCACGCACCAACGCCACCAACTCCAGCACCAAGAACCATGCCGGTCAGTAAGCAGCCCGACCTTTTAAGATGGAAGTTTTACGTGTTTGTGACATTTGCTAGCTGTAAAGGGTAACACAGACTTTACATGGTAGAGGTCTGGTGGTCACCACTTTGATCAGGTGACCAGCCTTCTGATGTTTTGCAGTATAAAGAATATGCATTCTTTATTCATGGATCACTTATAAATTTTTGCTAAAAAATGTTTACCTTGAGTCTAATGAAGTCTTTGGAACCAACTTCCAGTTTATAGCAAAGACAGTGATAAAACCATAAATTAAATTGTGCTGTTAGGAAACACTTGGACAACCTACAACAGGAACATTCTTTGAGACACTTGGCTTGGTTTTCTAAAGGCGAATGTTATAGAAAGAGAAAAGATAGATGGAGAGGGCTTCTAGATTAAAAGAGAGGAAAGACTCATAATAATCAAATGCAGTACATGAACCTCGATTAGATCTTGGTTAAAACTCTTATAGGTGTTTTTATGAAAAATAAGGACACTTGAATGTAGGGTAATACTACTACTACTGAGTCACTTCAGTCGTGTCCGACTCTGTGCGACCCCATAGATGGCAGCCCACCAGGCTCCCCTGTCCCTGGGATTCTCCAGGCAAGAACACTGGAATGGGTTGCCATTTCCTTCTCCAATGCATGAAAGTGAAAAGTGAAGTCGCTCAGTTGTGTCCAACTCTTCGTGACCCCATGGACTGCAGCCCACCAGGCTCCTCCGTCCATGGGATTTGCCAGGCAAGAGTACTGGAGTGGGGTAATACTAGGGAATAATTATTAATTTTGGAGTAACTGTTAATTTTCTCAGGGTGAAATGGTAGCGTGATTATGTAGGAGAATATTAGGACTTGTATACTGAAATGTGTAAGGCCAGTGTCCTTAAGTTTGCAGCTTAACTTTCAAATGGTTCTGTAAATATGTAGAGGTAAATATAAGAATATAATTATAGGTAAAGCAAAAGTGGCCAAATGTTAATAATTAATGAATTTAATTGGTAATTATATGGTTATTTATGATAGTACTGTTTTAGGTTTTCTGGTGTTTGAGATTTTAGTATGAAAAATCATGGGGCCAGGAGGAGATAAGAGAGAAAAACACTATCTCACCCATTCCTTCCTCCTCCCTCAAATGTGTGACCACGGATGGGAGCAGTAAATGATTAAACATTGGGCATCAGGAAAAGAGCAGTGCTAGTGTGGATATTTGTGGAATATCCACAAATTGGAGAATTATTTTTCAACTACGGTACATTCCTGGAATGGTGAGCCCACATTTAAGAATGGGAATTAGAAATACATTCAGTTGGATTCTGGAGTTTCTTGTACGCTCTCATTCATTTTAATTGTTAGCAATTTGACAGAAAGCTGACGTGTGTTGCAGTCAGTGCCGACTCTTTCTTACAGCCTACTAAGCCCCAGCCCCCAGCCCGGCCTCCACCTCCTGTGCTGCCAGCAAATCGAACTCCTGCTTCAGCTCCGGCTGCAGCTCTAGCTCCAGCCCCGGCTCCGGCAGGCTCTGGGACCACTGTACCAGCTCCATCACAGACTCCCGGTTCAGCTCCCCTGCCTCAGGCCCAGGGACCCCCGTACCCCACCTATCCAGGGTATCCCGGGTAAGACTGAAACTCTGTATGCCCAGTGAACTGGCTAATGTTTCTAACTGTAGTTAGTCTTTTAAAAAAAAAGGTCACCCATTCTCTGAATGGAGGTGTCATATAGGCTACATTGTCAGCTCACATAGAAATATAGTAAGTTATAGTCACTTTGAGCAGTTAAATAGCCATTTCCCCGGTTTATTTAATTTGTTTTTAGTTTTACATGTTGGGTTTATAGTAAACATACCTTCTGTAAGGAATTCAGAATGTGCTTCCTTGGTCATCTTTGTTTAGGTGATAAACAGATAGGTGCCTTTCCTGGACTTGGCAAGACTGGTAAAGGCTTCTTCACATACCTGTACTCTGACGTCTTGACATTCCGATCAACTCTTGAACCAGGAATCTATCTAATTATGGCATATACTTAAAGATCAGCTGTCTTTGTTATTTTTGTAATCTTAAAAATCCAGACATTTAACTTCTTTTAAGTTGTCTTCCAGACTTAGTAAGTAAATTGTATCTTCCAAATGTTAAAACTGTGAAAACAGTATAAATCTATGAGCATTACAGTTAACATTGACTCTTGTAAAACAGAAATGTACGTAGATTGCCACAGTAAAATGAAGAGTCTCTGTTTTTATTCTTGGTAATGGTTGAATATTTAATCTTATTTCCTTCAAGAATCTTTACTTGGGTAGTATTAAATACTTTTTTCTTTCATTTCAATTAATAACAGGATAGAACTCTTTTTTCTAGGAAGTACCTTGGAACAGCTGTTTTTTCCTCTCTCCACTGTTCTCTAATAGAGTGAGAAATAGAGGAAAACATGATTTTCTTGAAAAAAACTTCATTTTAGAATAATTACTGTATGGTTCATTTTCTAGTATTTGATTTACCAATCTAGCTTTTCTTTTTTTTGTTCTTCTTCCCATCAGGTATTGCCAAATGCCCATGCCCATGGGCTACAATCCTTATGCGTATGGCCAGTATAATATGCCGTATCCACCAGTGTATCACCAGAGCCCTGGGCAGGCTCCATACCCAGGACCCCAGCAGCCTTCATACCCCTTCCCTCAGCCCCCACAGCAGTCTTACTATCCACAGCAGTAATATGTCAGCTCAGAAGCTCAGCTGGTTCAGTTCAAAGGGAAAGAAATACCAACCCTGCAATAAGTGTACTAAACTCTACGCTCTGGTTACTATAACGTCCTCTACTGTACTGAGTGCAGTGTATAATTTCTGTCTGCGGCTAGAAGCTGTGCCCCAGTTCCACACTTGATTGTACTTGGGCGATTTGCTGCTGTTGCAGTGTAAACACTAAGTATAATAGAATTTGAAGTAAATTACATTACAGTTCATAAAAGTTGAAAATGAGAAATTAAACCCACCGGTGAAACGTTTGAAATTATTAGACTTAAGTATGTGATTGGAACATCAGATGCTTACAACGATGGTTTAAGTATGGATATACAAGAAAACTAAGTTATCTTTCTCTTTTGGTTTATTGATTTGGTTTGATTTTCCTTACGCTATTTTGCATAATCAAAACATTGTAAATCTTTTAATTTAAAAATAAATTCCTTAAGAACAGTTGTCATTGTTATGCTTTGTCATTGATTCTCACTGCTGTCTAATTTCTTCCTGGTACTAGTCTCTCATTTTATGTGTACATAAGTTAAACAGGTCCTGTGTTAAGTGCATGATTAATTCAAGTTAATAGTCAGGTTCAATATATCTTATAGGAAAACCAAAAGAATAATAACCATAGTTTATCTTTCATATGCTGATTAGTAAATTAATTTTGACACTTATTTTGAAAAATCTTATAATGTGGAAGAAACACAATTGCTACCAAAGATTCTTCAAATATTCAAGTGAATATGTATATTTAATGTTTTATTACTAACTTCTCCAAGAAATCAATACAAATTCTGGTAAAAAGTTTTTTCTTTTTTTCATAATCTGGTTAAAATAAATACGTGTCATTAACAGTACTGTCTAATGTAATAGAATTGTTTAAAGAAAATTTACTGTACCCTTCTGTCCTTTTTTTCACCTTACTGTCTTAACCTAGTAACATTTAATGCACAGTGTGTATGAATAGATATGATAAGCCCTTTCATTTTTATGCTCCTAAAAGATTGGACTATTTTATAATTCAGGGAGTACACAAAACAATTGTTGGGAGCATATGCCAATTCTGGAATAGGCTGTGTATTTAATACTGGTCTGTGCTGTTCGGATGACTAAGTGCTGTATAAGCCTCAGTGAGACTTGCCTGGTGGAATGCACAGACGTGCATCGTGGAATGAGAAAGTGAGAAAGGAGTGAGTTGTCTGACGTCCCAGTGGGGTCTGCTCTATGTGAGGCTCATATCTGAACATACCAGACATCCGAGCAGAGTTCCAATGAATCTGTTTATGCTTATTTTCACAGTTTTAATGCTAACCTTTTCTTGAATTGTTGTTTCATTTAAATGATGCTGTCAGTTGGTCCATTGTTGTTTTCATTTGACAGTTTGGGTTTATATTTTTAAATGTGGGGCTGAAGGTGTGATTGTAAAGGGAGCTAATTGGTTTAAAATATATGTATATTTAAAAAAATCTTTGTTGTTGTATGTGGAAAACATGAAGGCATGTTACTTCAGTATAAATGACTTTTACATGCAATACTGAAATTGCTTTAAAGTTCAGTAGTTGAAACCTTGGCAAAATAGTTTTTTACATATCATAGCTGACTTCTATTAATATGGAATCATCAGAATATGAAATGGACTTGTTTGACTCTTGTGTAAATGGCACTTAAGTTCCTCCTCCTCATCATTCAAGGTACCATCACCAACAGAAGATACTCAGTGAGATTAGGGGAATCCCAAATTGCTAGTTTATAATTCTCACTAATACAGAAAAAAACAAAAAACAAAATTGGCCTGAATATTCTCTTGGGGAAAGAAGGCACTATTAGAAAAGAGTAAGTGCGTCAGAGGGCCAAAAGAGAAGTTACAAGGCTGTTTAGCTCATTTCCTGTGCTAGGCTGGGCTTATTCTCGGAGCCACAGGAAGATAGTTCAGACACTTTAGGAAAGGAGTCTCCATATACCCTCGTGGCAGCCTACCCGACTCCCTCAGCTCTGTTAGCAGACCCAAGGCTATTCCCTCTCGTCTGTTCCCTCATCCTTTACAGGATGCAGATGCTTTGTTTAGGTCACTTGTGTCCACAGATGACCAAGTTTTCACAGTCCTTCATTGCTCGGTGTGTCTTCATGGAGCTGTCTAGTTCCACTAAGGTGGCACATGGAAAGTTTTTCTTTTGTCTATTTTGCATCCTAACAAGAAGGAAGCCCTCACTGGAATTATTTTTGTTGCCAAACTTTTTTATCCTTTGCTTTCTATGTTCCAGAAAATACCCTACAAAGTTACGGGTAATGCTTTTTATTTAAAGGAAGGAGAGTGTCACTCTGGTTCAGGTATGTTGTACCTGTGTTTATAGTTAGGCTGTTTGATTTCCTAAAGCACACTATTCCTGTTTAATTTCTTTATAAGGCTTTGGAATGCTATTTTAAAATGGACTGTAATCTGAAAAGCTGGTCTGAAGTGGGGAAAAAAACTAACTTATTTTGTACTCTTAGTTTGAGACAGATGGCTTGATTTCTGAGTCCGGTGTCAAATAATGGTGTACTCCTGTGCCCCTCCGTCTTTATTCTCATTTAAGAATAATAGTCATATGCCACTGCAAGCCACTCAATCTTTGTGGGATCTGTATACCCAACTTCTCTGCAATTTCTAGTCTCCCTTTCCCCAAATGTAAGTAGAGAAAAAGAGTCACTGATTTTCTATGCCAGTCAGCAACCTTTCTAGTCAGATTTAAGAAATGTTTTCCATTAGAGCTTTACAGTTTGCAAAAGTGCATTGTACACAATTTCTAGTTTCATAAACATGGCAAAATGCACGTCGTTAAGTAGGTTTCAATTTGTTAATGGGGAGCTTTTTTTTTTTAAATGATCAGTATGTCTTAGAAGAATCTGGCTACAACCTAGTGCCATCTCTCTCTCTTTTTTTTTTTTTTTGTGACACTTCTGCAGTTATTAATTGCTTCACAGTACAGAACAGGATACAAAGTAGGAGAAAAACTGCATTTTAGTTACAAGTTTAAAAGTAGACTTTAGAACTAAATGGTTATAAGATTTACATGGAAAGGCAAAGAAGGAAAAATTATATTTTTAAAGAAAAAGAGAATATTCAGGCTTTATTTCTGGTATGAAGTTTATATTTTTTAAAAAAAATCCTATATTATCACGCCAGAGATTCTTTTCTGGTTACAAACATTGCTGGTAGTTGGATTATATTTTTTATTGTATTCATTTCTCTTAGGGGGAAAATTGTAAAGAAAAGGGTCCAGATGAAATGTATCTTAGAAATAAAAGTTGAAAGATTTTTACTTCCTTGTAGTATGAATTCTTATTTAAAATATTTATCCTTCAGCTTTTATATTTCTCTTAATTTCTTCATTGAACAGTGGGTTGGGAAATTAAAAAATAACCCACTTGAACTAACCACATGAGACTTACAGAAAAGACGACAGTATTTAAGTATTTTCTTATAGCTGTCAACCTTGTAGATGATCATGGTTTTCAAATGTCCCTTATGATTGAACCCAGATCTTTCAGATGAGTAATCTCTTCTTCAGGCTTCCCTTGTAGCTCAGCTGATAAAGAATCCTCCTGCAATGCGGGAGACCTGGGTTTGATCCTGGGATTGGGAAGATCCCCTGGAGGAGGGCATGGCAGCCCACTCCAGTATTCTTGCCTGGAGAATCCCCATGGACAGGAATCTGGCATGCTGTAGTCCATGGGATCGCAGAGTCAGACACTACTGAGCGACTAAGCACAGCATAGCACAGTCTCTTCCTCAGGTGTCATTTTGGGGGTTACTTTTTGGAATTGTTTGGCAAGATTACCACGGTCAATTGGTCAGGGAAAAGGGGATGGTGAATGTGTTCATCTTTGAAAACATTTGTATTTTCTTATTTTCTTCCTGCTTCTTCCCTGTTTCGAGATCAGATGTAGCTGTTTTACTGTGTAGCTCAGAATAGGCAGTTTATCAGAGGATGTGTTGATTTTGTATGTCTCTCAACTATGTTGGAGTTGAACAAACTAGCTCCAGGAATGAGTTGAGAATCTGAATCCCTAATACGTTTAAAATCTTTGTTGGTTGGTTTTCACTTACCTGGCTTCTAGGTTGGAGACCACCAAGTTCTCACTGAGGGGCTTGGGAACCTAGATGTGTGTGGTGGGTGGACAAATGGGGATCTAACGGACCCTCCCTGGAACTGGGGTTCATCTGCAGCTGAACGACAAGCAGCTCTGCGCTGGGGCTGTTAGGACTGCAAGGCGGGTGGGCTTGGCCTGAGCACTGCCCGTAAGCAGACGTGAACTTGGCTGGAGCCAGTGCCCCCAGAGAGCTCCTGGCCCCTGCTAATGAGGGTCCCCATCCACTGACTGATCTTGCCCTTGTAGTTAATTATCCATCTGGGTCACATCCAAGTCGTCTGCCTCAGTACTCTGCCCACAAGGGACCCTGGCTTGTGTCAGCTCTGTGGCTCCTGAAAGCCTTCCTTTTCGCTTAAAAGTTGCTTATGTCCTTTTTAATCAATGACACCAAGTGAAGCAGGTAAATAGGTCAAGTCTATTACCTTTGTGTTTCTTTTTAAGTTTTCCTGTTTATAACTGTTTTAGTCTCTACACATTTTTAAGCCATGTGATTCATATGTAATGACCATCTTCCATTTTCACTTTTTAATATATACTATTAATACCACTGTTTTTTTCTTTCTGGATGTATTAGTTATGGGTTTTTTTTGTTTTGTTTTGGTAATCCAAGAGGAAAGTTTAATTTAAATTTGGCTTAAGTTATTAATATAGTTTTGTGATCTTCTGACATTTTGTGTGTTTGGAGTAAGTATTTTTTTGTTTCATTTTCCAATCTTTCATTGCTTGGATTATGTTTTCTTTTTTCTAGTAATTTGGAACACTACTACTATTTTCTTCCCTCCCATCCCCAGCCAGATTTTTTTTTTTTTTAATATATGTTTGTAAACAGTGTTTGGACTTAGTGTTAATGTAGTATTCTTACATTATGACCTTTGGATTGTTAGCTTGGTTGCTTCTGGTTTTTGATGATGATGAATACAGCTGTTTCGTGCTCGTTTGTTTTCCTCCCAGATTTTGGCTCCAGTGGCTTCTGCTCCTAGTAACCTTTGATGCTCTGTCTTCACCTGTGTCTCCAGTTTGGGGAACTTTGTCCCATGATTTCAAATCTCATCTTTTCTTTCTGATGCACTCTTTAGTAACTCACCTTTCTGTCTCTAATCCACTGCTGCTGTGTTCCATCGATGTCACGCTTGCCTCCTCTCATTTCATGTATCAACTTGCTCAGCATCAAGCTATGTGCTTATTGGTTCTAAGGACTAAGAATTCATTTGTTGCAGAAGAACCCCATGAAATTAGTATTTTTATTCATACTCACTCTACACAGAGAAGTCAACTTGGAGAAGTTGGGCAACGTGCCTGTGGTGACACGGCTGCCGAGTAGCTGAGCTGGGGCTCTTTGAGCAGCCGCCTGTGATCTGAGCAACTAATGACGGCCTCTTCCTGTGCTGTCAGTGCTGCTAAAAAGAGCTCACGTCTGCTGAGTGCTCGCCACGATCTGGGCCTTCTTCTCAGCATTTCAGATCCACCAACTGATTCTAGTTGAGCAGTCAATATTGAGGTGGCCACTAATTTCATTACAATTTGCAGGGCAGGAGGAAACGGCACAGAAGGATTGAATTCCTGGGGCTGGCTGGTGATGGAGCCGGGATCTCACTGAGATGAAACGTTAAAGGCCCAAAAAAAAAAAAAAAACAACCCACCAAAACAATCCACAAAAACGAAAGGGTCATATCCCATTGTGTATATGTGCCACATCTTTACCCATTCCTCTGTTGACGGATGTTTAGATTGCTGCCGTGTCCTGGTTATTGTAAATAGTGTTGCTATGAACACTGGGGTGCATGCATCTTTTTGAATTGTGGTTTTCTCTAAGTACATGCCCAGGAGTGGGTTTACTGGGTCATACAGTAGAAACCAGCACAACATTGTAAAGCAACTATATACTTCAATAAGAATTAATTTTAAAAAACCTGAAAAGTTAAAGGCTTTCTAGAGTTTCTCCTGTCCCTTGGAGTCTTTTTATTTTTAAATTTCTTTATTTGACTGCACTGGGTCTTGGTTGCGGCACTCAGGGTCTTCAGTCTTTGTTGCGGGATCTAGTTCCTTGATCAGAGATGGAACCCGGGTCCCCTGCATTGGAGGGGCTCAGAGTCTCAGCCACAGGACCATCAGGGAAGTCTGGCATCTTTGTTTTATAGGGCATTTGCTCTCATTTCTTACATCCATCTATCCATTCACCTATTCATTTTTTTCTCCCCACTAATTAAAAATTAAACATCAAAAGGCTATTGACTATGTGCTGGGAATACAGCTGTGCCCTCAAGGAATTTATATTCCAGGAGAGAGTGAAATTGAACTGGGAACAACTATAGGTTTAAGTATGAATTTGTGGGAATTTTCCCATTTCCTTCTTCCTCCTCTCAGTGCCACAAGGTAGCTTAAATGCTTTGCATGTTTCTGAGCCAGGGGTTGTTTGCTGGGTGGGGAGCAGAAGCTGGCGTCTCTGGGGCCAGGAGTTAAAGGAAGCAGCAACATCCCCAAGGGGATAGGTTTTAGGACAGCATTTTTAGAAGGGTCACAGAGGGCCCAGAGGGTATCATGCTCTAGATGAGGCGAAGCTTCTGTATTTGAAGGGACCATGAGGCTGGACAGCATGGAATGGTAACCCAGGACCTGCCACTGCCTTGGGTGTTAGTGTGGGAAGTCAGTAATGACTAAGACTGAATTTCTCATCACCCTGTGGGATGGGCCTCAGAGTTGGAAATCAATGACTTCAATCAATAGGCATTTCTTCTGTACCTGTCCTGCCTAGCTTCAGTTCATAGCTGCCTACTGCATCTGGGCCATCTCTGGGAGAGCAAAGGATGTTGATGCCACTCATAGTTGCAGCCATGGTCTGAGTGTCCAGGTTTGTCTGTGAAGTCTAGAACTCTAGGAAAGGCCCTTCTGATAACAACACTGCATTCATTTGGATTGGCTGAGGCCCCACTGGAGAACTGGTGAGCAGAAATAGCAGGGCTCCTGGAAGCTTCTTGTTCAATCGTGTCTGACTTTGAGACCTGCTGGACTGTAGCCCACCAGGTTCTTCTGTCCATGGGGTTCTCCAGGCAAGAATACTGGAGTGGGTTTGCCATTTCCTCCTCCAGGGGATCTTCCCGACCCAGGGATCGAAGCCGCATCTCCTGTATTGGCAGGCAGATTCTTTACCTCTGAGTTACTGGGTTCGAAGCCTCTATTGGTGTTCAAAAGAGTGATCTGAATGCTTTCACCTGCTGGTCAGATACGGTTGGCAGGATGGAGAGAAGATAAAGCACCCATGAGACAGTGCTGAGGAGATTCATGTTTCTCTGCTTGAATCCTAAAGTGGCCCCAGCCCAGTCATGCCATGTAAGGCCCAGGCCAAGGGGTTGCCTCAGTTGTGGGGAAGCCTGTCATGCTATGTTAGAAATGAGCCCACTGGAAGCTGTGTATGTTGAAGGATGAAGCTCCAACTTGGTCCCAGGAGAAGAGTCTGCATCTCCTTGTGGCTCATTCCTGTGAGGCAGCAGGTTGGTGGCTGAGAAACCATAGGCTTGAATGAAATCCAGGGCCCCCAGGGCTGTGTGCTCAGAACAAAGGAGACTCAGTGGGTGAGGCAGACTCCCCATTAGCTTCCAGGGGCTGCACCCTTGCAAACACACAGCGGGCTGCTGGAAAGTGCCCACATCCACCGGTCAGGAGAGGTCAGAAGGGCCTCTGCAGAGCATTCTGGACTTCACAGACAAACCTGGACACTCAGGACAGGTGCTGACAGACGTGAGTCTGTGTGACCCACCCTTGCCCTCACCCCTTCTCCAAGCACTGATGCTGTAAAAGCTGGTTCTAGTGAGTGAGGGGAACCAGGCTCTGCCAGAGGCCAACACACGGGGATGTGTCTCAGAACCTTGGGAAATGGGATGGAGCCTGCATCCCAAGTGTAAGGGTGACCCTCGGTCTATCCTCATGGGGTGGCCTGGGCACCCTGGGGAGAGACCTGCTTAGGAAGGACAGCGAGGTGAGGCAGGTAAGGGACACCCTGCTTCAGAAAGTGTCCTGACCAGTCCACTGCATGCTGTGGGGGAGACCTGGGACATTAAACAGGTTTTCAGCCATAGACAGAGCCTGCAGTTGGTGAGATGGCCGAGGAGGGCCTGGAATGGTCAAGAATCCAGGAGGAGCCGGCAGAGCGGAGGCATGGGACACCACTGCTGGTTCTTCCCACTGTGTTCATCCGAGATTTCGGCTCAGATCTTTACGATCATTGCCTTTAACTCGTTGTCAGGTAGATTGCCTGTCTCCATCTCACTTAGTTCTTCTGGGGTTTTATCCCGTGCCTTTGTCAGGAACATATTTCTCTGTGGTGTTTTGCTTCACGTCTTGTGTTTGTGGTCTCTGTTCTGCAGGACGCAGGACGGTAGCTCTTCTGGCTCTGGTGACTACCCCGGAGTGGATGGGCGTGGTCTGGGGCTCCTGCAGACTTCCTGGTGGGCGGGGCTGGTTTCATCCCTTGGTGGGCTGGGCCAGGACGTCAGTTATGTTTGTTTAGAGAGAGCTGCGGGGTCAGGACGACTTTAGGCAGCCTGTTTGCTGATGGGTGGAGCTGCGTTCCCGTCCTGTTGGTTGTTGGGCCTGAAGGGTCCCGCACCGGAGCCTAAGTAAGGGCTGTGGGTGCCCGCCAGGTCTCAGCGCCCAAACGGCGGTCTGCAGAGAGCTCACGCTGAGGAGCCTTCCCCGTGGCTCGACCACCAGTGTCTGCTCGTGCCTTCCCAGGATACCCTCAAAGACCCGAGGTAGGGACGGTGCAGGCTCCTGTGGAGTCACTGCTTTTGCCCTGAGTCCCAGCGCCCAAGGTGCCTCGTATGCCCTCCAAGTGTGGAGTCTCTGGCGACTTCCCTGGCCGTCCAGTGATTAGGGCTTCTTGCTCCCACTGTAGGGGTTGTGGGTTCAATCCCTTGGTTGCCCTGGTCGTCGGGGAACTAAAATCTCACAAGCCAGGCAGTGTGGTAACAAACAAACAAAAAACCTCCATAAAAAGCAAACCCAAAAAACCCCACAAAAAACCAATGAAGTCTCTCAATCTGCTTCCCCTAGCTCTGTGTGGCACTCAAGCCGCACTGGCCTTCAAAGTCAGGTGCTCTCGGGGTTCCTCCTCCCGATGCCAGACCCCTGGGTCCCTGGAGCGTGACATGGGGCTCAGAACTCTCACTCCTGTGGGAGAACCTCATCGACAGAATTCTGTTCCAGTTTGCAGGTCACGCATCCAGTGGGTGTGGGATTTGATTGTATTGTGAAAGCACCCTTTCTACTGTCTCATTGTGGCTTTGCCTTTGGAGTTAGGGAACTTTTTTGGTAGGTTCCAGTCTTTTTTTGTCTGTGGTTGTTCAGCAGTTAATTGTCACTTGGGGGTTTTCCTGACAGGAGATGAGCTCAAGTCTTGCCATCAGCCATTTTATCTCCTCCACCCCTTCCCGCTGTGTCTAGATGGCCAAGGGAGACCCCTCTTCACCTGTGTGTGTCTGTGTGTGTGTGTAGCAGGGAGGCAGTGGCGGGGCCGGTTGGGCAGTGAAGTGTTTATTTATTCATTTTTTGGTGGCATGCAGGATCTTAGTTCTCCCACCGGGGATCGAATCCATGACCTCTGCAATGAAAGCCCGGATTTTTTTTTTTTTTTTCAGATGTTCTTTATTTCCTTCTGAATTATATTATTCCTCACAATTCTTTTCTTTTCTTTTTGATTTTGGCTGTGCTGAGTCTTCATTGCTGCACTCAGGCTTTCTCTAGTGAGGACAACTGTTGTGCAGACTTCTCACGGTGGTGGCTTCTCTTATTGCAGAACACTGGCTGTAGGCTCTCTGGATCACTCGGTGTGGCTTGCAGGCTTTAGAGCAGGGGCTCAGCAGTTGTGGCTCACGGAAAGCCCGGATTCTTAACCACTAGACCACCAGAGAAGTCCCAGCAGTCAAGTGTTTAGACAAAGGTCATGTGTGGGGAGTCCAGGGGTGTGAAAGGGTGGCAGCGAGGGAGCCCCGCTGGCAACAGAGGTCCCAAGAGGGTTTGGGTAGGAGAGGTGCAGCCACGTGAGGTTTGGGGAGCCCAGCAGGGAGAAGGGATGCCTCTGGACGTGCTGTGGAACTGCTTGGTAGATGAGAGGCTTGTGGAAAGTGGGTCAGACACTCTGGACTAGGGGTCCTTTGTTGTCATGCTCTTGGGTCGTTCTCCACGATTGGTGGGGGGAGTCCTTGGCTAACCCATGTCCCTGGGAACCAGAGGACAGGCTTCCCCTTCAACTTTTCATTCCAAGTTGGGGTCCTTGACTAACCCCTGGGTTCATTCACTGGGGTCTCCTGGGGTCAGGGGCCTTCTCACAGTGGCTGTTGATTTCACCCCGAAAGTCCCCAGTTTACAAACTACCGGCAACACTGAGCGGAGGTTGAAGACTGGTTGGTAGAAGCAGCCTGACCTGGGCCGGGTCCTGTGTGAATCTGGGCGGGACCCTGGGCTGTAAGCCTCTGCCTCCCTGATGGCAGGAAAGGAGCAGCGTCCCCAACACCTGCTCGGGTAGGTGCTGCTGGCTGTTGTAATGGTTTCGAGCACAAACTCTCCATCACTTGGGGAGAATTTGGTGAAAGTGTTGGCACTTCTGTGGCTTCAGGTTTATTTCTATTTGGCTGTAATTCACTTCCATTTCTGGCATGTTTAGCCAGGATGCAACAGGAAGCTGGTGTCTTGCTTTTCAGAGTAGTGTTGTTTCACTGGCCATTTCATCCAGATTCCTCAGTTCTCACACCCTGGAGCTAACACTAGCATTTCCCCCTGAAATACTACAAAACTGGTAAACTCCATGCCTCCTGAGGGTAAACCACTCCAAGAATAAATTAACGTAGATAAACTACTTGGGCCCTATAACCCCAAAGGGTCCTCAAGGGGATGGAATTCAGGAAGTCAAATCCTCTACTAGAATGAGAAAAATTTGGAGCTTTGTATTTACTAAGCTCTCACTGAAATATGGCTTCCCAGGTGGCTCTATAGTAAAGAACCCACCTGCCCATGCAGGAGATGCAAGAGATGTGGTTCGATCCCAGGGTCGGCAAGATCCCCTGGAGAAGGGAATGGCAACCCACTCCAGTATTCTTGCTTGGAGAACCCTGTGGACAGCGGAGCCTGGCGGCTACAGTCCATAAGATAGCAAAGAGTTGGATACGCCTGAGCGACTGAGCATGTACACAACTGAAATACAGAATTTCCTTCAATTATAAATGACAACAAAAGGTCAAATCCTGACCAGTGTGGTGTTACTGGTACCTGTGATATATCTCTTCTCGAAATCTTAGGTATTTGTATATCATATTACAGTTGCCACTGATTTTTCAAAATGTCATTTATACTCATCACTACTTTGCCCTTATGATAAATAGACCTGCCATGAGGTCTTGTTATTTACTGTCAAAAAAGCACATATAATATTAGTATAGACCCCACTTGTTTATAATAATTGGAAAATAAATATAAATATAATTGGTTCCCTTTGTAATTCTATACATTTTGCTTTATGAATTTAGGAAGAAGTCCATAGGCTTTACCTGACTGCCCATTTGGTTCACAGTAGCACAAGAAAGTGTATTAACCTCTAGAGACTGGAAAGCTTTCTGGGTAAGAGCGGCAATTTCCACTTAGACCACAGGAGGGAACTATTTCCCAACTAATGCTTTAAAAGATCACAGCAGGGATTTTTCTCATTCCTCTTTTAACTCTTGTTCTAAAATTGGTTCCAGTTTTTTTCGTTACTGTTAACAATGTAATTGAGGCCCCGTGATGAGGCTCTGAAGCTGATATCCGGCCATGAGCTGAGGCATCTAGGCGTTGTGAGTCTAGGAAGATGTGATAAGAAAAACCGAGTCTCTTACAGATGAGAACTTGTTTAGTGCCCACAGCTCGTTTGCTGTCTCTCCCTATTCCCAACCCTGCAAACAAAACAAAACAAAACAAAACACACAACCAAATTTATGAAGGAGAGAGTATACTTGTCTTGTTGTTCTGGTAGGAACAGACGCTCCGTTAGGACAGAAGCAAAGCTGAAGGGTTTTCATTAAGTCAGCGGCTGTCGGAAGTGGCTGCACTTGTGTGTGTCGGGGGAGGGCAGAGGCGGGAGATGGAGTAGGAGGGAGGGACTTTATTATTTATTTCTTTTAAACTTTTTTATTTTATATTGGAGTAGAGCTGATTAACAGTGTTGTGGTAGCTTCAGGTGCACAGCAGAGCAACTCAGCCACAGATAAACGTGTATCCATTTTCCCCCAGACCCTGGGAGGGTCTTTATACAACCGGAACTTTATAGGCACAGAGAGACTGTGATTCTATAACAAATCCCAGGACCCAGCCAGGCCTGCAACTTGGTGACATGGTGGTTGCCCCAGGGCTGATTTTAATGGGAACAATCTTACACTACGTCCTTTGACCACACACATCAGCACATAGGTCACTGGATATATTTAAGGGCTCAGAATGGAGGTCTGAGAGTGTCTCATTGCAAAGGGCAGCAGCCACTTTTACAAATGAGCCTGGGTCAGAGGAACAGCTATGCGAACCCTCACTTGCCCCCACACAGAAGTAGGGTGGGACGGGAGGAAAATGATGTGGTGGGCGGGGTCCCTACCGCAGAGGCTGGTTCTGGGCTCCAGCCACCTGCCGCAGTGACTCTAAAATTAACGTGTTTGCTCTCTCTCCCTGCTCTTCTGACCTTTAAGGATTGTTGGCTGTTATTACATTTTTAAATTATAAAATATTGCTGTTCTGTGCAAAGTTGCTTCAGTCGTGTCCGACTTCTTGCAACCCCACATGGACTGTAGCCCACCAGGCTGCTCTGTCCATGGACTTCTCCAGGTGAGAATACTGGAGTGGGTGGCCTTTCCCTTCTCCAGGGGATCTTCCCAACCCAAGGATCGAACCCAGGTCTCCCACATTGCAGGCGGATTCTTTACTGTCTGAGCCACCAGGGAAGCCCTATGAAATATTAGCTTTATTTAATATCACAATATTGAATAATCTCTAGGAATATGGGTACTCCATCCCTTTTGGTTCAATATCAGCACGATTAAAAAAAATTTTTTTTTGGAGTATAGTTGATTTACAACGTTTTTAGTTTCAGGTGTACAGCAAAGTGAATTAGTTATACACACACACATAACCACTCTTAAGAGTGTTTTTCCATAAATGTCATTACAGAGTATTAAGTGGAATGCTATACAGTAGGTCCTTATTAGTTACCTGTTTTATTTATAGCAGTGTGTATATGTCAATCCCAATCTCTTGATTTATCCCTCAGCCTCCTTTCCTCCCTGGTAACTGTAAGACTGTTTTCTGTAACTGTTTCTGTTTCGTAAATGAGCTCATTTGTACCATTTTTGGGGGTTCTGCATATGTGATACCATATGCTATTTGGCTTTCTCTGACTTCACTCAGTGTGACAATCTCTAGATTCATCCATGTCATTGCAAATGGCATCATTATTATTTTTTTGTAGCTGAGGAATATTCTATTGTCTGTACATACCACACCTTCTTTATCCTTTCCTCTGTCTGTGGACATTTAGGTTGCTTCCATGTCCTGGTTCTTGTAAATAATGCTGCAGTGAACACTGGGGTGCATGTGTCTTTTCGAATTATGGTTTTCTCTGGGTATCACTTCAGTTCAGTCGCTCAGTCGTGTCCGACTCTTTGAAACTCCATGAACCGCAGCACACCAGGCCTGCGTATCCATTACCAACTCCCGGAGTCCACCCAAACCCATGTCCATTGAGTCGGTGATGCCATCAAACCATCTCATCCTCTGTCACCCCCTTCTCCTCCTGCCCTCAATTTTTCCCAGCATCAGGGTCTTTTCCAATGAGTCAGCTCTTCGCATCAGGTGGCCAAAGTTTTGGAGTTTCAGTTTCAACATCAGTCCTTCCAATGAACACCCAGGACTGATCTCCTTTAGGATAGACTGGTTGGATCTCCTTGCAGTCCACTGGACTCTCAAGAGTCTTCTCCAACACCACAGTTCAAAAGCATCAATTCTTTGGCGCTCAGCTTTCTTTATAGTCCAACTCTCACATCCATACATGACCACTGGAAAAACCATAGCCTTGACTAGATGGACCTTTGTTGACAAAGTAATGTCTCTGCTTTTCAGTATGCTATCTAGTTTGGTCATAACTTTCCTTCCAAGGAGTAAGCATCTTTTAATTTCATGGCCGCAATCACCATCTGCAGGGGTTTTGGGGCCCAGAAAAATAGTCAACCATAGTTTCCCCATCTATTTGCCATGGAGTGATGGGACTGGATTCCATGATCTTAGTTTTCTGAACGCTGAGCTTTAAGCCAACTTTTTCACTCTCCTCTTTCACTTTCATCAAGAGGCTCTTTAGTTCTTCTTCACTTTCTGCCATAAGGGTGGTGTCATCTGCATATCTGAGGTTATTGATATTTCTCCCGGCAATCTTGATTCCAGCTTGTGCTTCTTCCAGTCCAGCGTTTCTCATGATGTACTCTGCATAGAAGTTAAATAAGCAGGGTGACAATATACAGCCTTGACATACTCCTTTTCCTATTTGGAACCAGTCTGTTGTTCCATGTCCTGGATCCATTTGGCTGTTACTTTGATTACGAGCACCGCTATTTCTTTCAGTCATTCCTTCCTTCAGGTGTGCATGGGTGTCTTCATCTACTGTAGCTGACCTTTCAGGCTCCATCCTGGATGCTGAAGCCACAGCAGAGACCCAAGGGCTGTGGCTTCTAGTTTCTTACAGAACTCTGCACACTGGGTCCAGGTGACTACCCTGAACATGGTTCCTTCAGATGTATTGCTGCATGCCAGTCAGACAGGTTGTAGATTTGCGCCGAGCCTCAGTTTCCTCTTGCATAAAATAAGAAAGATATTATACCTACCTCAGGAGATTCTTGTGAGAATGAAGAAAACCAAGGGTGTACATGGCTCATCATGCCTGGCTGTTATCACTGAGGACCATAGCTTTGTCCTCGAGTGTGTGGTGTACTTGGGGTGAGCAAATGGCCCAGAGTATGAACGGCTGCAGCTTCAGCTGGGCTTTCTGGCCCAGGTACCCCAGTAACCCAGGGAACTTAACCAGTGCCCTTCACTAACGTGCCCTGTATTTATTTTGTGGGATAACAGTGTGACACGGTGGTCATGGGCTCTGGGTGGGTATGACACTTACTAGTGGTAGGACTTGAAGTAAATCACTTGGCCTCTGTGATTCAGCTCCCCCAGATGGGAAATAGGTCCAGTAACACTTCCTGCATGAAGTGCTTATGAGCTGACACATGAAAAGCTCTTAGAATGGTCTCTGGTATGCAGTGAGTACTCAGAATTATGAGCTATTATGATTATTACTGTTATTGTCCTAGGCGACTTGCTAAATATTCTCTGATGACAAATATAAAGGTTTGCGTGGATCCATAGGGTGGTCTAGACCAGTAGTCAGCTCCATGGACTCTGTCTCCTCGCAGGTTGACCTGAGAGCTGCCACCCTCTCCCAACTTCCCCTGTCCTTGGGATGTACCTTCCGCCCATGGCCCCACAGGGGAGCCAGTTTCAAGGACAGCCTTGAGAGAGAGTAAGGTATGGGGATCATCTGGACGGTGTATGTGACCGAAGCCAGTTAAAGCCTCTGTTTAAACTTGGAAGATTCTGGCAGGTGGGTGGGGAGATGCCCTCGACTGTGGTGCCCCAGACCAGCCTCATGTGTAAGTTCCCTGGCTTGTCACACCTGCCTCCTCCCCACCTGGAGTGGCTGCCTCTTTCCTTGGTCTATGTCTGCCCTCTGTGTATAGGGTTAGTTTTCAAAGCAGGGAGACAGGCCGGGGACCCTTTGCTGCAGTGTTTGCACCTGGTCTAACACTGCAGTGGCGCCAGTGGTAACAAATCTGCCTACAAATGCAGGAGACATGGGTTTGGTCCCTGGGTCAGGAAGATCACCTCGAGGAGGAAATGGCAGCTCACTGCAGTATTCTTGCCTGAGATAGCCCATGGACAGAGCAGCCTGGAGGGCTACAGTGCACGGGGTTGGAAAGAGTCTGACACGACTGAGCGCACATGCACATTTGTACCTGGCCACACCTCTCCTCCAGCATCAAAATACAAATAAACTATATGGGGCTAAAAATAACTGTGTTGCACATGCAGTTAGGGCAAATTCTGGATAAAAGATACAAAGAGACTGAAAAACCCAACCGCCACTTTTGAAGAGCCTGGAGCAAAAGCAGGTATTGTGCATGCCCTCTGCACACACCACCTAAAGGGTGGGCAAACCTTCTAAGCACCCCTCTGGTCTGACCCCTACCCTCACTCCATGTAAGGAATGAGCTTGCCTCCCCCCACCACCCCGCCACCCCACCAAGGGAGTGAGAGAGCAAGGGACTGCTGTTTGTTCTTGCCCCACCTCTTCTGCAGCAGGGGCCCCAGTAGAACCTCGCCTGAATTTCTTATCTGGCCTCCGATCAATTTCTATTGATTGAGGAAGGCCAGGAACCCTGGTTGGTAACACTAGCATCTGCTCGTGGGGATGGGAGGGTGATGCTGGTCCGGTGGGTGGTGATGGGTGTGAGTTGAGTGATGGAGGTCTAGGCAGGGAATGGTGATGAGTAGCTGGTGATGATGGTGGGGCGATGGGTTGGCAGCGATGGTGCCCAGGCTCCAGGAGGACTGTGTGGTGGGGTAGGAGGGCTGACCCTTCCCTCTGACTCCCTGGAGGCCCTCCACGCTGTGAGATAAAACAGGGCCAAGTTCAGGAACCAGGTGTGTCCCCGATTCCAGTGCAGATCAGGTGCAGAGAAACCACACGACACCGGGCAGTTCCCGCTCAGGAGCCTGGGTGCTCCCCCCGCCACCATCAGTCCTGGCCGGGCTGGCATTCTGAGCAGCAAGGCGAGTGTGGTTTGAGGGCTAAGACTTGTTTCACTCACTTTTGAACATGCCTACATTGACAGTCTCACCTCATATTCAGTTTTTTTTTTCCTCTGAGAAATCACAGGGACTTTATAGATATTGTATGAATGTTTCTTATAACATCCCTTTGATGTTAAGGTCAGGTAAGAGAACCCTACTTTCCAGGTGACAAAATTGAGGTGATTCTGCAAGTCACATGTTTCTTAAACTATTGAGAGGCGGCGTCTGGTTTACAACACTTTCCTGTGGCTGCAGAATTAATTTTTGTTGGAAAAAAAAGAGAAAGGGGCCATTTTGTTCTATTTCAGCCTCCCCTCAACTATGGCAAAAAAGACGACAAGAAAAAGTCTCTTCTCTTCCAGAGAGTCCTGCTGGGCCCCTTCTTTCCTGTGTGTGTCTATGACCCTGTTTCCTTTCTGATGAGAGCGAGGTACTGGGCTGTGGGGTCTGATATTGTACGAGGGAGTGGGGAAATGGGAGCAGAGAAGACATTTTCTTTTTTTTTTTTAATTTTATTGAGGTGTAGTCAATTTACAAGGTTGTGTTAATTTCAGGCATACAGCAAGGTGATTCAGTTATACGTATATAGTCATATTCTTTTTCATACTCGTTTCCATTGTAGGTTATTATGAGATCCTGAGTAGAGTTCTCTGTGTTATACAGTAGGTCTTTGTTGATTATCTATTTTATATATATTAGTGTGTATCTGTTAATCCTAACCTCCTAATTTATCTCTCCTAATTTATCTCTCTTTCACCCTTGGTAACCACAGTCCATTCTCTACGTCTGTGAGTCTCTTTCTGTTTTGTATATAAGCTCGTTTGTATCACCCTTTTAAGATCCCACATATATGCGATGTCATATGATATTTGTCTTTCTGTCTGACTTAAGTTTTCATTTTTAAATTTTGGTGAGCGAGTGGTGTTTGTACTACCCTCGTCATCTAGGGAACCATTTCAGAGAGGGGAAAAAAAAAACCCACCTAAGCTGTCTTTGAAAAAAAATATTTGCTCCACATTCCATAAAGCTGAGCAAAATCACATTTTCCTTGTGAAAGCAGTTGCGGTTTTGTACAGAGAACCTTGGAAGATGGACTGTGGCCGCCTTTCCTGGCGGTGTCCTGTCGAGCCAGGACCAGGAGAAGTGAAGCTGGCCTGCACGTCCATGTGTTTAAACTGGAAAAGAAATAGAAAGGGGCATTTCAGCAAACGCTGCTCTCCACAAGCCTGCTTCGTGGCACTGTTACCGGTGCGTGTTAAACCTCAGCCCTAGGCTGCCAGCAGCCCCTCTGACGCCTCTTTGCAGACACTTTATGGATGTGATTTAATCCTCAGGACTCTTCCTTTCTTTCCTCTGCTGAAGGAGCTCGGTGCTCTCAACTCATTAACTTGTGCTCCTGTTATTTGCCTGCGGTTGCAGTCCTCTTCTTGCAATAACGTGGCGTCTTGTTGTCAGGGGAGGTTCCAGCCACAGAGGTGGCCTCTACGGGCCATTGGCAGTGATGGCAACGTTGCAAATTTAAGAAGAGCGCACACGGCAAAAATGAAAAGCAGCAGGGCAAGTGCTGATGAAGAAGGACTTTCTAATATTCCCGTCCTGTGGTTCCACGTGATGTGTGCACCGGGAAGGGGGAAGAGTTAGGACCATTTTGGTGCTTAGGGTTGAGATTCTTAGAGGTCTAGTCATGCTGCTTTGTGATGTGGGGTCTTTAAAAGAATATTTATTAAAAAAAATTTTGGCCATGTGTGGCACGTGGTGTGGGGTGTTACTTCCCCCGCCAGGGATTGAACCTGGGTCACTGCATTGAAAGTGCCAAGTCCTAACCTCTGGGCTGCCAGGGAACTCCCAGTGGTGGTTGGTCTTGGGGCATTTGTTTCAAAGACACCCAAGGGACCTGTTCAGTGCAGAGGAAGACATGGACCTCATCATGAGGGAATGAGCAGGCCTTTTAGGAGAGAGGTAGCGAGATGGTGAAATGTTACAGCAGAATGTTCCAGATAGTAGATGTCCATGGGAGGGGAGATTAGCTCTGTTGGATTGGAGCAGATCAAAGAGAAAGAGATTGTCACCAACCACTTGGCCAGGGCCCCAGGAATGCACATGGAGTCGGACTTGGGTTCGTAAGCTGCTACGTGAAGAGAAAACACGCACCCCAGGGAACCATGCAGTGCTGGGTAAGAATGGCTCAGAGGGGCATCACAGTGGCTTTGGGTTTGTGTTTGGCGATTTGAGTACAAGGAAGTGGGGTTTATTCTGGGATAGTGTTGTTAGAAAGAGGGGCAGTTTGATGATTGGGCATCTTAATACCTTTTGTCTAAGAGATGGGAGGAATGGAGTGAGGAATAGAGACGTTCTTGAAAAAGAAGCCATGGCAGCTTTCTTCAACCCCAGGAGGGGAGATGTGGTCCTTTTCCTGGTTGCACAGTGTCTCTGTTTCTCTCTCTATTCAGGTATGATATCCATGTGGTATGGTGTTGATATTCTATGAAATTGTTTATCAAGGGGACGTCACAACCTAGCTGGTAGCAGCTGGGCCAGTGACTAGCTGAAGGCTCCCAGGGCTGCTTTTATTTTTCTCAAAATACTGGGTCTGGGCCCTGAAGGATGGGTAGGAGTTTTCCAGGTCAAAAAGGGAAGCCATCTCCTACAGGGAGAGGGTGGGACTGGTTGAGAGAGAGGGCAGTGTGGAGTATCACAAGAGGCTGAGGACTCTGTGGGTGGCTTGGGAACCAGACAGGAGGATGTGTGTGGGAAACAGGGGAAGAAAGGCTCTGAGTCCAAGCCGGCCAGGTGGGAAGGGCTTTGGAGAAGCTATGGAGCTACAGCTACAGCGCTCAGCTGTAGCCCAGCTACGGAGCTTTGACTCCTCTTTTGGCCATCTTCATCAGAGTACTCAAGTCAGAGTGGCTGGTGGACAGGTGTTCATGACTTAGGATGACCTTCATTCTTTCTGCACGTGTTTCTTTCCTTCACACCCTGTACAGCCATCAAAGCCCAAAAGGATCAGTACCCAAAGTAGGGATATCCTTTGAGGAATCCAGGTATGCTCTCTTGCAGTAACTCTTGGGCTACTATAGGCACTGAGCCGAAAGGCTTCTCCCCGCATGTTTGGTCTGCTCCCCTGCTTCCCCAAGGGGAGCCTGAGGCCACATACGGCAGCATACTGGCTTGAGATTCCACAGCGAATCCTGAAAGGATGATTGACCTCATATCTCCTGCTGCCTTGTCTCTGCTCTTTCAGAGTGTGCCTGAGTTGATGCTTATTCACCAGAGTAAATATTGGGGCTCCACCTGGCTGGGTCACTGCAGAGACACTCTTCCCCCCACTATACACAAAGATAAAATGCAGCAGCCAGAGGTAATTGAGAAGGAATTCCATTGTGACAGGACCCTGCTGGCGACCTTTCAGGGGCTGTGATTCCTAAGCTCTAATAACACTTCCAAAGGCCTTTTCTTCTCACGTGATCTCTGTGCCAACACCTACCTGGCTCCCTTATTGCAGTCCGGGGCTGGGTCTTCTCCTGCTCCTTCCTTCCTCCCATCTGCTTCTTTCTGAAATGGACTGGCCTGGCCTTTCTGTCCAAAGCCCCCATCCCATCCTCCTTTTTCTCAGCGCCCGTCCCACCTTTATATCAACCAGATTGTGTCTGGTTACATGTTGCAGAACCTCACTACAGTGGCTAAAACAAGTACCAGGTTTCTTCTTCTCCCTCCAGAAAAGTCCATCGCAAGGTGTTCTGCAGCTGGAGCAGCAGCTCCTTCTGCTTTTCTGCTCTGCCATTGAGGCCGTGTAGCTTTCTTCATTCTCACAGATGGATGCTGCACCTTCAGGCATCATATTTGTATTCCAGGCCAGAAGAGGGAAGTGGACGAAGGCAGAAGACATATGCCTGATGAATGATTTCTTTATTATTATTATTTTTTATTGAAGTATAGTTGGTTACAGTGTTGTATTAGTTTCTGGTGTACAGCAAAGTGATTCAGATACACACACACACATACACACACATAGAGAGAGAGCTTCCCAGGTGGCTCAGTGGTAAAGAATCCGCCTGCCAACACAGGAGATGCAGGAGACCTGGGTTCGATCCCTCAGTTGGGAAGATGTCTTGGAGGAGGAAATGGCAACCCACTCCAATATTCTTGCCTGGAGAATCACATGGATGGAGGAGCCTGGGGGGAGCTACAGTCCATAGGGTCACAGAGTTGGATATGACTGAGCCACTAAACATGCTTATATATAAATATAAATACATAAACATATAAGTACAAGTATATATACATGTAAAAATAAGTGTATATATATACACATACTCTTCCACTATGGTTTATTACAGGCTATTGAATAAAGTTCCCTGTGCTATACAGTAGAACCTTGTTGTCTATGTATTTTATATATAGTAGTTTGTGGGAGAAGGCAATGGCACGCCACTCCAGTACTCTTGCCTGGAAAATCCCATGGACGGAGGAGCCTGGTGGGCTGCAGTCCTTGGGGTCGCAAACAATTGGACACAACTTGGAAAGTGAGGAAAGCTTCACTTTCACTTTTCACTTTCATGCATTGGAGAAGGAAGTGGCAACCCACTCCAGTGTTCTTGCCTGGAGAATCCCAGGGATGGGGGAGCCTGGTGGGCTGCCGTCTATAGGGTCGCACAGAGTCGAACACGACTGAAGCGACTTAGCAGCAGCAGTAGCAGCAGCAACCTCCTTCCTTCTTTGGTAACCATAAGTGTTTTTTCTACCTCAGTGAATCTGTTTCTGCTTTGTTCTCAGGTGGCGCTAGTGGTAAACAACCCACTGCCAGAGCAGGAGACATAAGAGATGTGGGTTCAGTCCCTGGGTTGGAAAGATCCCCCTGGAGGAGGACACAGCAACCCACTCCAGTATTGCCTGGAGAATCCCATGGACAGAGGAGCCTGGTGGGCTACATAGTGTTGCAAAAAGTTAGACTCAACTGAGTTGATTTAGCTCCTGAGGTTGTATTTTAGATTCCACCTAGAAGCGTTATCTGGGATTGGTGATGGACAGGGAGGCCTGGCGTGCTGCGATTCATGGGGTCGAAAAGAGTCGGACACGACTGATTGACTGAACTGAACTGAACTGAGAAGTGTTATTATATGAAATTTGTCTTTCTCTGTCTGACTTCTTCACTTAGTATGATCATCTCTAGGTCCATCCATGTCGATGCAGATGGCATTATTTTGTTCTTTTTGATGGCTGAGTAATATTCCATTGTATCTATGTACTACATCTTCTTTATTTCTTAAAATAAAGCATATAGGAACTCAAAGAATCATTGATCCACATTCTAAAATTCAACCTTTGTGTCTTAAAAATTATTTGATGTCCTTTTAATTCTTGTTTGTTCAATTGAGCTCCTGTGCACTCAGCTAAAACAATGTAGAGGAGGACTTTAAAATAGTGATGAAGCCCTTATCCTCAAAAAGCTCACTACAGTTACAAAGTTATGGCAGAAAACTTCACACAGAACTTCTGTATTTCTTTATATCAGGAAAACAATTACTTTCCCAGAAGCCCCTCGCATTAGATTACCACCTGCATCTTGTTAGCCAGAAATGGTCACATGGTCATCACTAGTAGCAAGGGATCCTGGGGAAGTAAGTTTTCACCTTCCAACCCTGAGAAAAAAAAATCAGGGTCATGTTAATAAAGACAGAAAGAATAGATATTGTATAGGAATTTGGCAATGTCTGGTATACACATCCTCTAGATTTTGTATCACAAGAATTTGGGCATCTAGTTTGGCAGAAACAGGCTCTTGTCCATGTTGGGTTGGGGGAGAGAAGCTGATGGAGCAAAGTTAACCCAGTGTGAATTAGTATTTACTTAAACAAGCATGATTCATTCTAGAACACATTGATTTGTTCTTATTTTGTAACATCTTAACCTTTTAAAAAATCACTTTATTTTTTTATTTTTTAAAGAGAGCTTGGGCATAGGCTATTTAATTAGTTAATTGATTATAGCCGTGCCCTGGGGCATGTAGGATCTTATGTCCCCACCAAGGACTGAACCTACACCCCCTGCTTTGGAAGCAGGAAGTCTTAACCACTGGACTGCTAGGGAAGTCCCTTTAAAAATAAGTTAGAAATCTAAATAGACATTTAGGATATGTTACCTACAAAGAAATGAAATATTTCTTCTTAATGCATTCTACTCAACATCAGGGCTTTGCTCTGAGATAATTCAATTCAAGAAGACAAGTTGCCAAGTGTATTCTACTTAGAGTTGCTTTTCTCTTATTATGCACTAAAATAAAATAGTTACAGAGAACAAAAACACCAAGCTCTTGGTACTATAATATCAATTCTCTTTTTTGTCATTGTGCACATAGGCATTTGATGTTACTACAGTGGGTGCATACCAGTCGGTAGCAATCTGTTCTTTTCCACTTAACATTATCTTATTAACAGGGCTTTATGGAGTGACAGTTCATATGATTATTTTTAGTGACAGTGTAATATTCTGATATGCTAGAGCTCGTTTAGCTATTCCCCTTTGATCAGATGTTAATATTTAACAACTGATACCTCATTAATATCGTTTAGTCAGGAGAGACCAGGCTATAGAAACAGCATATGTACTTAAGATCCCTGCTGGGCCCAGCATTTGCCCTTGTTGCTGGTTTTAGAGTAGCCAGGGCTCTCTTTGCTGCTGGTGGGGGATTTGGTATGAATATTTAGTAACTGATATAGAAGGATGGCAGCAATTCAATGCTGTGCTTGGTCGCTCAGTCGTGTCTGACTCTTTGCGATCGCATGGACTGTAGCCTGCCAGGTTCCACTGTTTATGGGGATTCTCCAGGCAAGAATGCTGGAGTAGGTTACCATGCTGCCATGCCCTCCTCTGGAGGGATCCCCCAACCCAGGGATTGAACCCAGGTCTCCCGCATTGCAGGCAGATTCTTTACCGTCTGAGCCACGAGGGAAGCCCAATAATTCAATAACCAGTTGTAAATAGGCTTTTTTTTGGCTACACTAGGTCCTCATTGCAGTCTACTTCTCTTGTTGTGGTGAGAGGGCTTCTCTTGCCATGCTCGGGCCCTAGAGTGCACAGGCTCAGACTGTGGCTCTCAGTCTCTCTAGTTGCGGTGCATCAGATTAGCTGCCCCATGGCAGGTGGGCTCTTAGTTCCCTGACCAAGGATAGTGGGTAAGAATCTGCCTTGCAATGCAGGGGACCAGAGAAGTCCCCTGTAAATTAGCTTTAAGTGCGTAGTAAGCCATTCCAAAGCATAGTGACTTAAAAAAATACATCCCAACACATTAAGCTCATGATTCTGTGGTTCTGCAATTTGTGCGGGGCTTTGAGCGGTTCTTCTGGTCCTGACTAGGGTCAGTCGTGTGCCTGTGGTTTGCTGCCGGTCAGTTAGACTGTCTGCCTCTGGGTGTTTCAGGTCCCCTTGGGTGATAGAGGTGACCTGACCGTATGTATTTCATCTTCCAGAAGGCTAGATCTAACTTTCCACATGGCTGGGTGAGCATTCCATAAAAAAGGAACAAAAAAACACCCAAGGACTCCTGAGGCCCAGGCTTGGAATGGGAACGATGTCAATTCTGCCACACTTAATTGGCCAAAGCAAGTCCCAAGGTCAGCCTCAAGGACAAAGAAATACTCTCCACCTCTGGAAGGAAGATGCTGCACAATCATCACACTGAAAAGAGGTATGGATACAGGGAGGAGCATACTTGGGCCATTTTTGCAAAAACCAACAGGCTGTTGTGTAGCAGAATGGCAGACTAAGTGTCACTCTGTTAGAAATGAAGCATTTATAGTATGTATTATTCTGGACATTACATATATTACTGCTGTGAATATATTATATTCTTCCTGATGATTTTGGCATTCTTGACATTAGAAGAATGCTTATAAAGGGGATCAGGGTTGGAAGACTTTCACTCATTCTGAATCATTCATTCGGCATCTCTGTGCACAAGGTCGGGGAGGGGCAGAAGCATTGGGCACATTTGTTGGAGTCCAGTAGGGAAGACACACGGCGGGGGACAGCCCAGCGTGGACTGTGGTTTCTGCTCTGGCAGGGATATGTGTGGAGGGGTCTTGGCCCAGGGGGAGGGATGTGGGTGGAGCGTGCGTGTGTGTGTGTGTGTGTGTGTGTGTGTGTGTGTGTGTCTGTAAGGCAAGGCATCCCAGGGGTAGGTAATGACTGACTTTATTTATTTCTTTTTATTTCTGACTGTTTGATTGTGACTGATTAATTGGCCGAGTCGTGAGCCTTGTGGGATCTCAGTTCCCTGGCCAGGGATTGAACCTGTGCCCCCTGTAGTGACGCTGCGGAGTCCTCACCGCAGAACCACCAGGGAGTTCCCTGTAATGACTGGCTTTAGATTTGAAAAATGAGTCAGCCAGACGAGGAATGTGGTTAAGAGTGAATTCCAGGATACACAAGGCATTTCTTTCACCAGATAATCAGTGAGGGCACTCAGGGGCAGGGAGTGAGCCAGAGAGGGGTTGCACTGAAAAGCCGGGCCAGGTCCCAAGTGCCTTCAGCCTGCCTTTGACCTTTGTCTTGGAGGCAGTGCAGGGCCGCTGGTGACTGCACGTTTTATTGTGAGGGTTCTCAGGACTGGAGCTGAAGAAGTGACTGACCAGTGCAAGCTATTTGATTCCCTGCGGTTGGGAGCTAGCTCTTGTCCTAGAAGTAAAGGAAGAATCATTTTTTTTTTGCTTTTGCTTTTTTTGTGGCCATGCCTAGAGGCATGAAGGATCTTAGTTACCCTACCAGGGAGTGAACCCATGTCTGCTGCAGTTCTGCAGTGGAAACATGGAGTTTTAACCACTAGACCGCCAGGGAATTCCCTAGACTCACTTTTCTTCTCTGAACACACCTTGGTTCTCTGTGAAATCACACCAGGAGAAATAAACATGGCCTCACTCTCACATCTTCCATCAAGATAAGATGTAGATGGAACAGCGATTTAAGTATTAAAAAAATAAGGTCATAAAGTATTAGTAGAAAATATGAAAATGGTTTTAATCTCAAAGTGGACAAGACTTGCCCAGAAGTCATAAGAAAAGAGATGGATGTATTTAACTACATAAAGCAAAAATAGAAATAAAAAACACCTGCATTGCAAAAAAACACCATATGCTAAGTTAAAAAAAAATACCAGCAGATTAGGAAAAAATATTTGCAATGTGGCAGCCCTGCTATCTGGTAATTTAGTTTTTCCTCCCTGGGTCACGAAGATCCCTGGAGTAGGAAACGGCAACCCACTCCAGTATTCTTGCCTGGAGAATCTCATGGACAGAGGAGCCTGGTGTGCTACATACAGTTCATGGGGTCGCAAAGGGTTGGACACGACTGAGCGACTAACATGTAACATTATTTTGTTGAAACCATTTTTTTCTTACTGTTTCAAAATATCATCTTTATCGTATGTTAAATGTTTATTTGTAAATCTTTTGGGGAGGGGGCTTTAAATTCTGTTCCTTTAATCTGTCTGTCTATCCTTTCACGTGCCAGTACCATATTAACTTAGTCACTGTAGTATTGTGTGTGTGTGCGTGCGCGTGTGCTCAGTCGTGTCCAGCTCTTTGTGGCTCCATGGACTATATAGCCCACCATGCTCCTTTGTCCATTTGGAATTTTCCAGGTTAGAATATTGGAATGGATTGCCATTTCCTACTCCAGGGGATCTTTCTGACCCAGGGATCGAACCCAGGTTTCTTACAGCTCCTGCACTGGCGGGCGGATTCCTTACCACTAGCGCCACTTGGGAAGCCCCATAGTATTATAGTGTATCTTAATATCTGGCAGTCTCTCACGTTACTTTTATTTTTTATTGAAGTAGAGTTGATTTACAGTGTTGTGTTAATTTTAGGTGTACAGCGCAGTGATTCAGTTAAACATATATACATATAAGTGTATGTGTGTGTATGTGTGTTTCTTATAGGTTACTACAAAATATTGAATATGGTTCCCTGTAAGTCCTATACAGTAAGTCCTTGTTGGTTATTTGTTTTATATATAGCGATGAGTATTTCAGTTCAGTTCAGTTCAGTCGCTCAGTCGTGTCCGACTCTTTGCGACCCCATGAATCGCAGCACGCCAGGCCTCCCTGTCCATCACCAACTCCAGGAGTTCACTCAAACTCATCGAGTCGGTGATGCCATCCAGCCATCTCATCCTCTGTCGTCCCCTTCTCCTCCTGCCCCCAATCCTCCCAGCATCAGAGTCTTTTCCAATGAGTCAACTCTTCGTGTGAGGTGGCCAAAGTACTGGAGTTTCAGCTTTAGCATCAGTCCTTCCAAAGAACACCCAGGACTGATCTCCTTTAGAACGGACTGGTTGGATCTCCTTGCAGTCCAAGGGACTCTCAAGAGTCTTCTCCAACACCACAGTTCAAAAGCATAAATTCTTTGGCACTCAGCTTTCTTCACAATGCAACTCTCACATCCATACCTGACCACTGGAAAAACCACAGCCTTGACTAGACTGACCTTTGTTGGCAAAGTAATGTTTCTGCTTTTCAATATGCTGTCTAGGTTGGTCATAACTTTTCTTCCAAGGAGTAAGCGTCTTTTAACTTCATGGCTGCAGTCACCATCTGCAGTGATTTTGGAGCCCAGAAAAATAAAGTCTGATACTGTTTCCACTGTTTCCCCGTCTACTTCCCATGAAGTGATGGGACCAGATGCCATGATCTTTGTTTTCTGAATGTTGAGCTTTAAGCCAACTTTTTCACTCTCCTCTTTCACTTTCATCAAGAGGCTTTTTAGTTCCTCTTCACTTTCTGCCATAAGGGTGGTGTCATCTGCATATCTGAGGTTACTGATATTTCTCCCAGCAATCTTGACTCCAGCTTGTGCTTCTTCCAGCCCAGCGTTTCTCTTGATGTACTCTGCATAGAAGTTAAATAAGCAGGGTGACAATATACCGCCTTGACGCACTCCTTTTCCTATTTGGAACCAGTCTGTTGTTCCATGTCCAGTTCTAACTGTTGCTTCCTGACCTGTATATAGGTTTCTCAAGAGGCAGGTCAGGTGGTCTGGTATATCAATCCCCAAATCCTAATTTATCCCTCTCCCCTCTTTCCCCTTTGGTGACGGTAAGTTCATTTTCTGTGTCTGTGCATCTGTTTCTCTTTTCACATGCTTTAAAATTTTTTTAGATTATTTTTGGCTGCCCTGGGTCTTCGTTGCTGCACACATGCTTGCTCTGGTTGTGGCGAGCGAGGGCTACACTTTGTTGGGGTGCGCGGGCTTCTCAGTGCAGCGGCTTCTCTTGTTGCAGAGCATGGGCCCTAGCATGCGGGCTCAGTACTCGTGGTGCACCAGCTCAGTTACTCCGAGGCATGGGGCATCCTCCTGAACCAGGGATCGAACCCACGGCCCCTGCATCGCAAGGCGGACTCTTAACCACTGGACCACCAGGGAAGTCTTTTCAAATGTCTACTTTTCAAAGGTCTGCTTTTTAAAGGGATTTCCTGTTTGAGAATATGGTACGTTTTCTCATTCGTGCAAGTCCTTTTTTGGTGTGCATCCCTCAGGGGCAATTTAAATTTTGTTCACATCAACTTTGCACATTTAGGTTATTTCTGTATATTTTATCCTTTTTGGTTATTACAAATGAGATTTTCTTCCTTAATAATCTAACTGGCTATTAAATTCTTTGTATTAATTTTGTAGTCATCCAACCTACAAAAAATTTGTATTGTTTTGGGCTTTTATTAGTTAGTAATCATACCAACTACAAAGACAAATAACTTTGCTTCCACTTTTAAATTCTTTGTACTTTATATTTCTGTTTATTATTGATTGCATTGCTTGGTATTTTCAGAACCATTGTAAATAATGGGCTTCCCAGGTAATGTTAGTAGTAAAGAACCTGCCTGCCAATGCAGGAGATGTAAGAGACTCAGGTTCGATCCCTGGGTTGGGAAGATCCCCTGGAGGGAGGGCATGGCAACCCACTCCAGTATTCTAGACTGGAGAATCCCATAGACAGAGGAGCCTGGAGGGTTACAGTCCAGGGGTCACAAACAGTCGGAAGCCACTAATCGACTTAACATGCATGTACTATGGTGGACATTCTTGTTTGGTTCCTGGCTTTCATGGAGTGCTTCTTGTGTTTTCCCATTAAACATGAGGCTGGTTTAAAAGTTGAAATAGATATTTATCTATTATAATACATGAGGGAAGCATCCGTCATTAATAGCCTTTGCTGTGGCCAATTCCTTCGGCTAGTCAAGTATCTGTGTACCTTTTCCCTACATAGAGCCTCCCCACCCCTTAACTGGGGGCAGAGTCCCATTTGGTTCTGCTTCTCTGTGAAAGGCCAGGATCTCTGGGTGAGGCATGGTCCTGCCCGTCAGAGCAACACAGTCTTCCCTTGGGACTTCCCTTGTGATCCAATGGCTAAGACTCTGCATTCCGACGCCGGGGTCCCAGGTTCAACCCCTGGTCAGGGAACTAGATCCTGCATGCTGCAACTAAAGACCCCGTGTGCCACAACTTAGCCCCGGAGCAACCAAATAAAGAAATATTAAAAAAGAGAAGACAGTCTTCTCCTGATTTGTTTTTCAGAAATTGTCAGATGGTCTGATCTTCATTTTATAAGAGATTTGTTTTTTCAACCCACAATATAAGATCAAGTTTAGAATCATAATTTATTTTGTCAAATTTCTGTTTTTTTTTAAACAAAATTATTATTGAGGTTGTGTCTGAGAGGTAACAATATATACTAGAAGTGAAAATAATGAAGAACCTTAAACTTTTTACAGATAAAATATTCAGCTCTTTATTGAAGAGCTTTGGCTCTGAATGTCCCAGCACGAATCATACAGACTCACTTGGTGGAGATATCTGAAGACCAACAGAAAGCAGGCTGTTTCTTCAGAGCATTTCCCCCCACACCAGCGAAAAAAGATAGTCTTCCTTGATCTGGTGGTCTTTGAACTAAAAGGAAGTGATCTAATCACAGCATGGCCAATATGTAGTAACTCAGTGGACACAAGTTAATACAACATGAACCCCATGTTGGAAAGGGAAAATGGGGACTATGGTAGACACTGGTCCATGGCACAGATTACACTGGACTTCAGGCTTCCCTGGTGGCTCAGTGGTAAAGAACCTGTTTGCCAGTGCAGGCGATGTAAGAGATGTGAGTTTCATCCCTGGGTTGGGAAGATCCCCTGGAGAAGGGAATGGCTATGCACCCAAGTATTCTTGCCTGGACAGTCCCCATGGACAGAGCAGCCTGGTGGGGCTACAGTCCATAGGGTCACAGAGAGTCGGACACGACTGAGCGACTTAGCATGGTGAATGTTCTCTTTTCTGTCTGTAGAATGCGTTTCATTGGTGAGTCCATTTGGACCACCTTTTTCTGCTCTCTGAGAAAATTCATTGTCCTCTGAAATTCCCACTTCTGCCTAGGGAAACTAACTTTCTTATCTTTTATCCTTCAAGGCCGTAAAAGTACTGACTTCCAGCCAACTTAGATTGCTGGCCACAGACAAAAAGTCCCTCTCCTAGCAGAATTATATCCCCTTCCATCTGTGTTTGTGACTGGCTGGCTCTTTACTGAGTTCATCACTCTCGTAACATTGGGTGGAAGGAGAGAAAAAGACAGCATGTTTTTTCCCCATAGTTTGTATATTAACACATATATATGGAATCTGCAAAGAGTTCTGATGATTCTATGGGCAGGGCAGCAAAGGAAACACAGACGTAAAGAACAGACTTTGGACACAGTGAAGGAAGGAGAGGGTGGGATTATTTGAGAGAATAGCATTGAAATGTACACATTGCCATCTGTAAAATAGATGGCCAGTGGGAGTTTGCAGTGTGATGCAAGGAGCCCAAAACCATCGCTCTGTGACAACCTGGAGGGGTGGAGGGTGAGGGAGGTGGGAAGGGGTACAAGAGGGAGGGGACATATGTATACCTATGGCGGATTCATGTTGCTACATGGCAAAAACCATCACAATATTATAAAGTATTACAAATTAAAGATAACATATACATTTTATACAAAGGTAATAAATACTCAAAATACAAAAAAAAAATTTTGGAATTTCCCCCAGTGCTTCACCTTGACTGGCAGGTTGTCTGTCTTCCAAGAAACCACCAGTGATGGTTTAATGAAGAGCTTTGCGTGGAATGGCAAGGGATCAGATGACCAGCTTGTGAGGCCATATTTTATGTGAGATATTCACCATTGCTCGGTACCTCTTTTTACTCAACAGTGTTAAAAATGTAAAATATGACACATGGTGATTGTAGTGCGCCCTCGTTGTAAGATGAAAATCAATTTCAGAGATGTTAAAATGGGCAAAAAATGTGCACCTTAGAGTGTGATAAGATACCACGTCTGTACCTTTAAAAAAAAATTCTTTATTAAAAAAATCCATTTATTTATTTGGCTGCGTCAGGCATTAGCTGTAGCACGTGGACCTTCGTTGCATCGTGCGGACCTCGCTGGTTCACGCCCTCTCTAGTCGTGGTGTGCAGGCTCAGTAGTTGTGACGTGAGGGCTTAGTTGCCCTGTGGCACATGGAACCTTCCCAGACCAGGAATCGAACCCGTGTCCCCTGCACTGCAAGGCAGATTGTTAACTACTCGCCCGCCAGGGAAGTCCCTCAGGTCTGCACCTTTGCCCTGGGCCGTCCCACCAGCTCTGCCTGGACAACATCTCGTTTATGCTCTGCTACCTGCGGCTCCCCACCTGCGGGAAAGGAGTTTTGTTTCAGTTAGGGTGAATTGTTGTTCCGTCGTCTTCTAAGCTCCTTCTCCACTTGTGTCCCAGGTGGCTGCTCCAGCACCGGGAGCCATAACCACTGCTCTAGTAGCAGAAAGGAGGGAAGGGAATATACATGGGCATTCTCCTTCCCTCTAAGTGTATGTCCAGGAAGTTGCTCAGACCATTTCTGCTTTATATCAACACTGTGTGCAGCTTAGTTACACACTCACCTGGGAGAATGTAATTTTGTTCTAGATTGCCAAGTCCCCTGCTAATATTCAGGCATTTGATTACTGTAGAAGGAAAGGATGAAACTTGGGGACAACTATTATGGAGTATTTTATCACTGACCTTGTTTATTTTTTTATTTTTCGACTGTGAAGCACAACTTGTGTGTTCTTAGTTCCCTGACCAGGGATCGAACTTGGGATTCCCGAAGTGAGAGCACCAAATTCCAACCAGTGGATGGCCAGGGAAGTCTCTCAACTAACTGTTTCTAAAGGTTCATAAGATAGTCTGTGAAAAAGTTCTCTTTATTACGAATGAAATCATCCTAAGAATGTACATGTGTATGTGTGTTTAGTCGCTCAGGCGTGTCCCGCTCTTTGTGATCCTTTGGACTCCAGCCTTCGGTGTTCCTCTATTCATGGAATTTTTCAGGCAAGGATGCCGGAGTGGGTTGTCATTTCCTCCTCCAGGGGATCTTCCCAACCTTGGGATCGAACCTGTGCCTCCCATGCCTCCTGCATTGCAGGCAGATTCTTTACCTGCTGAGTCATCATTAAATGCCTTTTAAGCATCTCTGGAGATGATTAACTCCCAGCCCCCAACTCAGTCTGAGCCCCTTCTCCATAGGACATGGACTGTCACCCTGAAGTCTGTAGCAGCTTTGCACAGTAGAATCAAGCATTCGTTTCTGTGATTCCTTAGTTCAAATCTGGCTCCAGTAGCAGCGGATCTTACCAGAGTGACCACCGGGAGTCTAGCACCTAACTCGGAACCTGATACCTAGTGGGCACTCAGTAATTTCCAAAGAATACTCGAGTGAACAAGCAGTTTGTGTTTTGTCTGAGGTTTTACAAGAAAATAGCAAATCTTTCTCTGCCCTCTTCCACCCAGCCCCTGGCTCCCTCCCATATGCAGCACCTTGGATGAAATAGTTAGCAGGATGGGTGGGGAGCTTCTGGTGTGAAGCCTGCAACTTCTCGGCCCACCTCCTGGAGTCTGTGTGGATGCCTGGAGCTTTGCATTAATGGTGGGCTTTGCAGACAGCTATGGGTGGGGGAGCCCATAGAGCTGCCGGTGGGCCAGGCTGGGGGCTGTTAGCACTGGGGATGGGGCCAGCTCGAGAGCTCTCGCCAGTTATGGCCAGCGCAGGTGGTGGGAGGATTCACACGAGTCCCAGGTGGCTGGCGTGTTAGCTCACATGGCAGGCAGGGCGTGACCCTCCTGCTTGGTGGGGCAGAGAGAGGCGGTTAAGAATTTTTTGATGCTGGCAGGAGTAGCAACCTGAGCTGAGACATCTTTTCTTGCCAACTCATTAAGGATCGGGCTGGAGCCGCAGGAAACCTGCAAACTCAGCCCACTTAGCAGGAGAGAGGCCCTGAGGCATGTCCTCACCTGCTGGTATTCTCACTTCTCCATGTCTTCCTTCTTGTTCTCTGGGGATTGGGGTGGTGATGCCAGGGCTTACTGGAGGAAAGAGGGTGGGTGGCAGGGAGAAGGCAGCACCCAGGCTGCCTGCCTCCTTGAAGCCTCAGTGACTCCCTGCCTTTCTCAGAGACCCTCAGGTCCGAGGGGCTGCAGATCTGCAGCTGTAGACCTCCTGTCAATCCAGAATGGTCTCTGGCCAAGTTGGTTCAGTGTCACCAGCATTTTTTTTTTAGATCTTTTAAAAACATTTAGAATTTTCTGTATGGCTGCACCGGATCTTTGTTGCTGCACGCGGGCTTTCTCTAGTTGCAACAAGCAGGAGCTATGCTTCATTGTGGTGGTGGGCTTCTCACTGCAGTGGTCTCTCTTGTTGTGGAGCACGGGCTCTAGAGCGTGGGCTTAGTTGTTGTGAGGCACAGGCTTAGCTGCCCTGCAGCACGTGGGATCTTCCCGGACTGAGGATGGAACCCATGTCCCCTGTATTGGCAGGCAGATTCTTAACCTCTGGACCACCTGGGAAATTCACCAGCAGTTATGGAACTTCTGCTCCATTCTAGGACCTGCGTGTGGAGATCAGAGAAGTAAGCAGATGCTCTGGATGTGAAGAGACCCAGGCAGTGATAGAAGCATATCCTTCACAGCAGGTGTGCCCAGCAGAGGGTGCTTGGGCTGAGACAAGTATCTGGGAAACTTCTAGGGGGAACAGTGGCTTGCGCAGGCTTCACAGATGAGTGGTGCTTGACAGATGGACAAGGGTTTCTGCGCAGAAAAGTCACAGAGGAGCCAAGTAGCATGGCACAGTTTGAGAGCTTCCATCCCTTACTCTGCTGCTGGTTAAAGCATGCCGCTCACTTATCAAACTCCAGGGAAGCTTCTTGGTGTTTTCAATTGGTCCATCTTAGTCCTCAAAGAATCTCTGAGAATGAAGAACCCGAGTCCCATCTCACTGTTCAGGGCCTGGGGCACTGGGAGGTCAAATGACATATCTAGGATTCACCTCAGTAGGTGAATGTGTAATTAAGGGACTTAACTATCTAAGTAGTTAGTAAGTAGTTTAGAGACTTCCCTAGCAGTCCAGTGGTAAAGCTCTGTGCTTCCAATGCAGAGAGTGCGGATTTGGTCCCTGGTCAGCAAATTAAGATCCCACATGCCACACAGTGCGGCCAAAAAAAAAAAAAAATTTGCAAAAATATTAAATAAATAAAATAGCTTGAAATGGATATGAATATTCTAAAAAAAGTAGTTAATAAGCAATGGACCAGGCTTGTAGAATCTAAAGCCCAGAGTGATGATAATGATGCTGCTGCTGCTAAGTCACTTCAGTCATGTCCGACTCTGTGCGACCCCATAGACAGCAGCCTACCAGGCTCCCCTGTCCTTGGGATTCTCCAGGCAAGAACACTGGAGTGGGTTGCCATTTCCTTCTCCAATGCATGAAAGTGAAAAGTGAAAGTGAAGTTGCTCAGTCGTGTCCGACTTGTAGCGACCCCATGGACTGCAGCCTACCAGGCTCCTCCGTCCATGGGATTTTCCAGGCAAAAGTACTAGAGTGGGGTGCCATTGCCTTTTCCGATAATGATGATAGCAAGAATTAATCATCCCACTCACTGCATCCTCACTAAATGCCAGATACTGTGCTAAGCGTTATTTCAGTTAGTTTTCAACAGAGGCAAATCTGCCCTGTTTTATCCCCACCTCATGGGTGAGGAACCAGAGATCAAATTGCCAACATCTGCTGGATCATGGAAAAAGCAAGAGAGTTCCAGAAAAACATCTATTTTTGCTTTATTGACTATGCCAAAGCCTTTGACTGTGTGGATCACAATAAACTGTGGAAAATTCTGAAAGAGATGGGAATACCAGACCACCTGACCTGCCTTTTGAGAAACCTATATGCAGGTCAGGAAGCAACAGTTAGAACTGGACATGGAACAACAGACTGGTTCCAAATAGGAAAAGGAGTACATCAAGGCTATATATTGTCACCCTGCTTATTTAACTTCTATGCAGAGTACATCATGAGAAACGCTGGGCTGGAGGAAGCACAAGCTGGAATCAAGATTGCCAGGAGAAATATCAATAACCTCAGATATGCAGATGACACCACCCTTATGGCAGAAAGTGAAGAAGAACTAAAGAGCCTCTTGATGAAAGTGAAAGAGGAGAGTGAAAAAGTTGGCTTAAAGCTCAACATTCAGAAAACGAAGATCATGGCATCTGGTCCCATCACTTCATTGGAAATAGATGGGGAAACAGTGGAAACAGTGTCAGACTTTATTTTTGGGGGCTCCAAAATCACTGCGGATGGTGAGTGCAGCCATGAAATTAAAAGATGCTTACTCCTTGGAAGGAAAGTTATGACCAACCTAGACAGCATATTCAAAAGCAGAAACATTACTTTGCCAACAAAGGTCCATCTAGTCAAGGCTATGGTTTTTCTAGTAGTCATGTATGGATGTGAGAGTTGGACTGTGAAGAAAGCTGAGCATCGAAGAATTGATACTTTTGAACTGTGGTGTAGGAGAAGACTCTTGAGAGTCCCTTGGGCTACAAGGAGATCCAACCAGTCCATTCTAAAGGCAATCAGTCCTGGGTATTCTTTGGAAGGACTGATACTAAAGCTGAAACTCCAGTGCTTTTTTTTATTTCTCTTTTTTTTTTTTTCCTAATTTTATTTTATTTTTAATCTTTACATAATTGTATTAGTTTTGCCAAATATCAAAATGAATCCGCCACAGGTATACATGTGTTCCCCATCCCGAACCCTCCTCCCTCCTCCCTCCCCATACCAACCCTCTGGGCCGTCCAGTGCACCAGCCCCAAGCATCCAGCATCGTGCATCGAACCTGGACTGGCAACTCGTTTCCTACATGATATTTTACATGTTTCAATGCCATTCTCCCAAATCTTCCCACCCTCTCCCTCTCCCACAGAGTCCATAAGACTGTTCTATACATCAGTGTCTCTTTTTGCTGTCTCGTATACAGAGTTATTGTTACCATCTTTCTAAATTCCATATATATGCGTTAGTATACTGTATTTATGTTTTTCCTTCTGGCTTACTTCACTCTGTATAATAGGCTCCAGTTTCATCCACCTCATTAGAACTGATTCAAATGTATTCTTTTTAATGGCTGAGTAATACTCCATTGTGTATATGTACCACAGCTTTCTTATCCATTCATCTGCTGATGGACATCTAGGTTGCTTCCATGTCCTGGCTATTATAAACAGTGCTCACGATGAACATTGGGGTACACGTGTCTCTTTCCCTTCTGGTTTCCTCAGTGTGTATGCCCAGCAGTGGGATTGCTGGATCATAAGGCAGTTCTATTTCCAGTTTTTTAAGGAATCTCCACACTGTTCTCCATAGTGGCTGTACTAGGTTGCATTCTCACCAACAGTGTAAGAGGGTTCCCTTTTCTCCACACCCTCTCCAGCATTTATTATTTGTAGACTTTTGGATCGCAGCCATTCTGACTGGTGTGAAATG
Source organism: Bos mutus (assembly GCF_027580195.1). Taxonomy (NCBI): domain Eukaryota; kingdom Metazoa; phylum Chordata; class Mammalia; order Artiodactyla; family Bovidae; genus Bos; species Bos mutus. Next base: position 8,377,948 of record NC_091638.1, read on the forward strand.
GTACCTCATAGTGGTTTTGATTTGCATTTCTCTGATAATGAGTGATGTTGAGCATCTTTTCATGTGTTTGTTAGCCATCTGTATGTCTTCTTTGGAGAAATGTCTATTTAGTTCTTTGGCCCATTTTTTGATTGGGTCGTTTATTTTTCTGGAGTTGAGCTGTAGGAGTTGCTTATATATTTTTGAGATTAGTTGTTTGTCGGTTGCTTCATTTGCTATTATTTTCTCCCATTCTGAAGGCTGTCTTTTCACCTTGCTAATAGTTTCCTTTGATGTGCAGAAGCTTTTAAGGTTAATTAGGTCCCATTTGTTTATTTTTGCTTTTATTTCCAATATTCTGGGAGGTGGGTCATAGAGGATCCTGCTGTGATGTATGTCAGAGAGTGTTTTGCCTATGTTCTCCTCTAGGAGCTTTATAGTTTCTGCTCTTACGTTTATATCTTTAATCCATTTTGAGTTTATTTTTGTGTATGGTGTTAGAAAGTGGTCCAGTTTCATTCTTTTACAAGTGGTTGACCAGATTTCCCAGCACCACTTGTTAAAGAGATTGTCTTTAATCCATTGTATATTCTTGCCTCCTTTGTCAAAGATAAGGTGTCCATATGTGCGTGGATTTATCTCTGGGCTTTCTATTTTATTCCATTGATCAATATTTCTGTCTTTGTGCCAGTACCATACTGTCTTGATAACTGTGGCTTTGTAGTAGAGCCTGAAGTCAGGCAGGTTGATTCCTCCAGTTCCATTCTTCTTTCTCAAGATCGCTTTGGCTATTCGAGGTTTTTGTATTTCCATACAAATTGTGAAATTATTTGTTCTAGCTCTGTGAAGAATACTGTTGGTAGCTTGATAGGGATTGCATTGAATCTATAAATTGCTTTGGGTAGTATACTCATTTTCACTATATTGATTCTTCCAATCCATGAACATGGTATATTTCTCCATCTATTAGTGTCCTCTTTGATTTCTTTCACCAGTGTTTTATAGTTTTTTATATATATAGGTCTTTAGTTTCTTTAGGTAGATATATTCCTAAGTATTTTATTCTTTCCGTTGCAATGGTGAATGGAATTGTTTCCTTAATTTCTCTTTCTGTTTTCTCATTATTAGTGTATAGGAATGCAAGGGATTTCTGTGTGTTGATTTTATATCCTGCAACTTTACTATAGTCATTGATTATTTCTAGTAATTTTCTGGTGGAATCTTTAGGGTTTTCTATGTAGAGGATCATGTCATCTGCAAATAGTGAGAGTTTTACTTCTTCTTTTCCAATTTGGATTCCTTTTATTTCTTTTCTGCTCTGATTGCTGTGGCCAAAACTTCCAAAACTATGTTGAATAGTAATGGTGAAAGTGGGCACCCTTGTCTTGTTCCTGACTTTAGAGGAAATGCTTTCAATTTTTCATCATTGAGGATAATGTTTGCTGTGGGTTTGTCATATATAGCTTTTATTATGTTGAGGTATGTTCCTTCTATTCCTGCTTTCTGGAGAGTTTTTATCATAAATGGATGTTGAATTTTGTCAAAGGCTTTCTCTGCATCTATTGAGATAATCATATGGTTTTTATTTTTCAATTTGTTAATGTGGTGTATTACATTGATTGATTTGCGGATATTGAAGAATCCTTGCATCCCTGGGATAAAGCCCACTTGATCATGGTGTATGATCTTTTTAATGTGTTGCTGGATTCTGATTGCTAGAATTTTGTTAAGGATTTTTGCATCTATGTTCATCAGTGATATTGGCCTGTAGTTTTCTTTTTTTGTGGCATCTTTGTCAGGTTTTGGTATTAGGGTGATGGTGGCCTCATAGAATGAGTTTGGAAGTTTACCTTCCTCTGCAATTTTCTGGAAGAGTTTGAGCAGGATAGGTGTGAGCTCTTCTCTAAATTTTTGGTAGAATTCAGCTGTGAAGCCGTCTGGACCTGGGCTTTTGTTTGCTGGAAGATTTTTGATTACAGTTTCAATTTCCATGCTTGTGATGGGTCTGTTAAGATTTTCTATTTCTTCCTGGTCCAATTTTGGAAAGTTGTACTTTTCTAAGAATTTGTCCATTTCTTCCACGTTGTCCATTTTATTGGCATATAATTGTTGATAGTAGTCTCTTATGATCCTTTGTATTTCTGTGTTGTCTGTTGTGATCTCTCCATTTTCGTTTCTAATTTTGTTGATTTGATTTTTCTCCCTTTGTTTCTTGATGAGTCTGGCTAATGGTTTGTCAATTTTATTTATCCTTTCAAAGAACCAGCTTTTGGTTTTGTTGATTTTTGCTATGGTCTCTTTTGTTTCTTTTGCATTTATTTCTGCTCTAATTTTTAAGATTTCTTTCCTTCTACTAACCCTGGGGTTCTTCATTTCTTCCTTTTCTAGTTGCTTTAGGTGTAGAGTTAGGTTATTTATTTGACTTTTTTCTTGTTTCTCGAGGTGTGCCTGTATTGCTATGAACTTTCCCCTTAGGACTGCTTTTACAGTGTCCCACAGGTTTTGGGTTGTTGTGTTTTCATTTTCATTCGTTTCTATGCAAATTTTGATTTCTTTTTTGATTTCTTCTGTGATTTGTTGGTTATTCAGCAGTGTGTTGTTCAGCCTCCATATGTTGGAATTTTTAATAGTTTTTCTCCTGTAATTGAGATGTAATCTTACTGCATTGTGGTCAGAAAAAATGCTTGGAATGATTTCTATTTTTTTGAATTTACCAAGGCTAGCTTTATGGCCCAGGATGTGATCTATCCTGGAGAAGGTTCCATGTGCGCTTGAGAAAAAGGTGAAATTCATTGTTTTGGAATGAAATGTCCTATAGATATCAATTAGGTCTAACTGGTCTATTGTATCGTTTAAAGTTTTTGTTTAAAGTTTTGTTTAAAGTTTGTGTTTCCTTGTTAATTTTCTGTTTAGTTGATCTATCCATAGGTGTAAGTGGGGTATTAAAGTCTCCCACTATTATTGTGTTATTATTAATTTCTCCTTTCATACTTGTTAGCATTTGTCTTATGTACTGTGGTGCTCCGTGTTGGGTGCATATATTTTATAATTGTTATATCTTCTTCTTGGATTGATCCTTTGATCATTATGTAGTGACCTTCTTTGTCTCTTTTCACAGCCTTTGTTTTAAAGTCTATTTTATCTGATATGAGTATTGCTACTCCTGCTTTCTTTTGGTCCCTATTTGCATGGAAAATCTTTTTCCAGCCCTTCACTTTCAGTCTGTATGTGTCCCCTGTTTTGAGGTGGGTCTCTTGTAGACAACATATGTAGGGGTCTTGTTTTTGTATCCATTCAGCCAGTCTTTGTCTTTTTGTTGGGGCATTCAACCCATTTACATTTAAGGTAATTACTGATAAGTATGATCCCGTTGCCATTTACTTTATTGTTTTGGGTTCGAGTTTATACACCGTTTTTGTGTTTCCTGTCTAGAGAATATCCTTTAGTATTTGTTGGAGAGCTGGTTTGGTGGTGCAGAATTCTCTCAGCTTTTGCTTGTCTGAAAAGCTTTTGATTTCTCTTTCATACTTGAATGAGATCCTTGCTGGATACAATAATCTGGGCTGTAGGTTATTTTCTTTCATCATTTTAAGTATGTCTTGCCATTCCCTCCTGGCTTGAAGAGTTTCTATTGAAAGATCAGCTGTTATCCGTATGGGAATTCCCTTGTGTGTTATTTGTTGTTTTTCCCTTGCTGCTTTTAATATTTGTTCTTTGTGTTTGATCTTTGTTAATTTGATTAATATGTGTCTTGGGGTGTTTCTCCTTGGGTTTATCCTGTTTGGGACTCTCTGGGTTTCTTGTACTTGGGTGATTATTTCCTTCCCCATTTTAGGGAAGTTTTCCACTATTATCTCCTCAAGTATTTTCTCATGGTCTTTCTTTTTGTCTTCTTCTTCTGGAACCCCTATGATTCGAATGTTGTAGCGTTTAATATTGTCCTGGAGGTCTCTGAGATTGTCCTCATTTCTTTTGATTCGTTTTTCTTTTATCCTCTCTGATTCATTTATTTCTACCATTCTATCTTCTAATTCACTAATCCTGTCTTCTGCCTCTGTTATTCTACTATTTGTTGCCTCCAGAGTGTTTTTAATTTCACTTATTGCATTATTCATTATATATTGACTCTTTTTTATTTCTTCTAGGTCCTTGTTAAACCTTTCTTGCATCTTCTCAATCCTTGTCTCCAGGCTATTTATCTGTGATTCCATTTTAGTTTCAAGATTTTGGATCAATTTCACTATCATTATTCGGAATTCTATATCAGGTAGATTCCCTATCTCTTCCTCTTTGGTTTGGTTTGGTGGGCATTTATCCTGTTCCTTTATCTGCTGAGTATTCCTCTGTCTCTTCATCTTGTTTAAATTGCTGAGTTTGGGGTGTCCTTTCTGTATTCTGGCAGTTTGTGGAGTTCTCTTTATTGTGGCGTTTCCTCACTGTGTGTGGGTTTGTACAGGTGGCTTGTCAAGGTTTCCTGGTTAGGGAAGCTTGTGTCGGTGTTCTGGTGGGTGGAGCTGTATTTCTTCTCTCTGGAGTGCAATGAAATGTCCAGTAATGATTTATGAGATGTCTATAGTTTTGGGGTGACTTTGGGCAGCCTGTATCTTGAAGCTCAGGGCTGTGTTCCTTTGTTGCTAGAGAATTTGTTTGGTATGTCTTGCCCTGGAATTTATTGGCCCTTGTGTGGTGCTTGGTTTCAGTGTCGGTATGGATGCATTTGATGAGCTCCTGTCAATTAATGTTCCTTGGAGTCAGGAGTTCCCTGGAGTCAGGGTTTGGGCTTAAGTCTCCTGCTTCCGGTTATCGGTCTTATTTTTACAGTAGTTTCAAAACTTCTCCTTCTATACAGCACCATTGATAAAACATCTACATTAAAGATGAAAAGTTTCTCTACAGTGAGGGTCACTCAGAGAGGTTCACAGGGTTACATGGAGAAGAGAAGAGGGAGGAGGGAGTTAGAGGTGACCCAAATGAGATGAGGTGAATCAATAGTGGAGACAGTGGGCTAGCCAGTAGTCACTTCCTTATGTGCACTCCACAACTGGACCACTCAGAGATGTTCACGGGGTTATACAGAGAAGAGAAGAAGGAGGAAGGTAACAGAGGTGGCCAGAAGGATAAAAGGGGGGAATGAAAAGGGGGAGACAGATCCAGCCAGTAATCAGTTCCCTAAGTGTTCTCCACCGTCTGGAACACACAGAATTTCACAGAGTTGGGTAGAGTAGAGAGGGGTTAGGGAGGAGACACAGGCGACCTGGTGGAGAAAAAGGAGAGTCCAAAGGGAGAGAGAGCAGTCAAGCCAGTAATCTCACTCCCTAGTGAAAAATGGGTCCTGAAGATTGGGTCCTTAAAGGTACAAAATTGGTAACAAATACATAAAAGCAAAAATTAAAAATCTAGAGTAGAGTTTGGAATTTCAAAAATATGATGTTAAAGAAAAAGAAGAAGGAAAAGAAAGAGAGAAAAAAAATGAACAAACAAAACAAACAAGGTCATGAAAATTATAAAGAAAGTACAGGTACAAAATTGATAACTAATACCAGAAAGCAAAAATTAAAAATCTAGAGTAGAGTTTGGAATTTCAAAAATACAATGTTAAAGAAAAGAAGAAGGAAAAGAAAGAGAGAAAAACAACAAACAAAAAACAAACAAGGTCGTGAAAATTATAAAGAAAGTACAGGTACAAAATTGATAACTAATACCAGAAAGCAAAAATTAAAAATCTAGAGTAGAGTTTGGAATTTCAAAAATACAATGTTAAAAAAAAAAAAAAAAAGAAGAAGAAGAAAAAAATAAAGAGAGAAAACAAACAAACAAATACGAACAATGTCACAAAAATTATAAAGAAAATACAGGTACAAAATTGATATCAAATACCAAAAAGCATAAATTAAAAATCTAGAGTAAAGTTTGGAGTTTCAGATATACAATGTTATATAAAAGAAGAAGAGAAAGAAACAGAGAGGAAAAAAAAAAAAAAAAGTCAGAAATTATATAAAAAAAAAAAAACTATAGGTACAAAATTGATAAAATATACCAAAAAGTGAAAATTAAAAATCTAGAGTAGAGTTTGGAATTTCAAAAATACAATGTTAAAGAAAAGAAGAAAAAAACAAAAACAAAAACAAACAAAAAACAAGGTCAAAAAATTATAAAATATATATATATGAAGTTTGCTGAAGAAGAAAAAAATAGGGTCTTTTTTTTTTTTTTTTTTTGCAAAGTAATAGGTTATAAAAGTGAAATTTAAAGGAACAATAGAGGACTTAAAAAAATTTTTTTAATTAAAAAAAGGAAAGAATGATCGTAAAAATAATAAAAATATATCTAGGACTTTTTTTTTTTTTTTGGGTGTTAATGGGTTCAGTTCATTTTTGGCTAGTTCCTTGGTCAGATTTATATTTCTCAAGATCTATAGGCCCCTTCCTATGTAGTCCGTAGTAACCACAGGGTTTTGATCTATTGCCTGTAGCTTCCAAGGCGTTTCCCTCTGTTATATCTTCTTCTGTTTGCTAGTCTCTTCAGTATCTGGTTTCCGCCCTGACACAAAGGGCACGGTGGAGGACACTTTTTTTTCTTTTTTTTTTAGGCTTACTTGTTCAGTCGCGCTGTGGGGAGGGAGGGAGGGAGGGATGCTGCAAACAAATAACACTGGCGTGGGCTCGCAGTGCCTCAGCCACCCTGGGTCTGCCCCTGCTCACGGCGCGTGTAGCCTCCCTGTCCACACTGCTCGGACTCTAGGTTGTTCCGCCGGGAACAATCCGAGGCTGGCCCTGGGCTGCATGCACCTCCCAGGTCCAAGCCGCTCAGGTTCAGGCACTCGGGTAGTCCTCAGAGGCGCAGACTCAGTTGGGCTTGCGTTTTGTGCTCTTCCCAGGTCCGAGCAGCTCAGGTGATGAGGTGTTTGGCGGGCGCCAATGCTGCGACTTATCGCCTCCCCGCCACTCGGTTATCTGGGTGTTAAAACCGGCGCACCTTCTCAGGCAGATGTTGACCGTCCAGACCCCCAAGAAGTTTTAGTTAGCCAAGAAGCCTGCTTACAGTTTTATAGATAATGTCTCTCTGGGGCTGCGATTGCCCCCTTCCGGCTCTGGCTGCCTGTCACCGGAGGGGGAAGATTTGCAGCCGGCTATCTCTGTTCAGTCCTTTGTTCCGTGCGCGGGCCTGGCGGTCTTAGGTTAGGGCTGGCTTTTCTCGTGGTAGATATTCCACAGTCTGGTTTGCTAGCCCAAATTATTTCGCTCAGATAGCGCTCAGGGTATTCAGGCCAGATTCTTACTCTCAGTGATGCAGCCCACGCCGCGCCTCCCTGCCCAGCCCCGGCTTGCTAATGGCGGATGCAGGCGTCTGCGCTGCTTCTCCGCTGGGGGAGTTACCGTAGGGCTCGCAATCTGCGAGTTTTAATTGTTTATTTATTTTTTCTCCCTGTTATGTTGCCCTCTGTGCTTCCAAAGCTCGGCACAGATTCGGCAGTGAGAAGGTTTCCTGGTGTTTGGAAACTTCTCTCTTTTTAAGATTCCCTTCTCGGGACGGAACTCCGTCCCTCCCTCTTTTGTCTCTTTTTTTTTGTTTTTAATATTTTTTCCTACCTCCTTTCGAAGAGTTGGGTTGCTTTTCTGGGTGCCTGATGTCCTCTGCCGGCATTCAGAAGTTGTTTTGTGGAATTTACTCGACGTTTAAATGCTCTTTTGATGAATTTGTGGGGGAGAAAGTGTTCTCCCCTTCCTACTCCTCCGCCATCTTGGCTCCTCCCCCCTCCAGTGCTTTGGATACCTCATGTGAATAGTTGACTCATTGGAAGAGACTCTAATGCTGGGAGGGATTAGGGGAAGGAGGAGAGGGGGACAACAGAGGATGAGATGGCTGGATGGCATCACCGACTCGATGGATGTGAGTTTGAGTGAACTCCGGGAGTTGGTGATGGACGGGGAGGCCTGGTGTGCTGTGATTCATGGGGTCGCAAAGAGTCGGACACGACTGAGCGACTGAACTGAACTGAACTGAACATGGATGAGGACACTGGGAAATGGTTAAGTGACTTGTCCTGGAAGAGATGCTCTTGACCAGTGGGTGAAGGTTTGCTCCCAGGCAGCCATAAGGCAAAGCCCATGCTCCTAATCATTGTCCTTTTCTGATTTCTTTTCCTGGAAGGGTGGAGTGAGGGAAGGTGAGTGGAACAGCAGGCAGAGAGGCCCCAGACCCTGGAGCACCCAGGCCCACAGCCACAAGGTGGGGCAGTAACAGAGCTGGGCTGTCCACTGCAAGAGCTGCAGTGGAGCCTGCTTTGGAAGGGTGGCCCCAGGGTCTCCTCCATGAGTCCAGCTGGAATCCATTCTCCTTGAGTTACACTTTCCTCCTCTAACTGGACTGTCCAAGTCCCTAGATAGGTGCTGTGCCATCCACCTCTCCATGGTTTCTTCAGGGTCACATCACAATCCAATGGTAGAATGATGGTAGGAGTGGGAGGAACCAGTCTCATTGCTCAGGCATCCCTGGGTGGCCTTGGTCCCATCCAGAGCAGCCTCTGTCCAATGAACCTCATCCTTCCTGAGTTCAGCACCTTAGCCCACAAGCCTGCCCCTCTCAGCCTCCCTGTCTCAGTAACTGGCAGTACCAGTGCTATGGTTAATTTTAAGTACCAGCTTGACCTGACCACAGGGTACCCAGATATTTGGCCAGTCATGTTTCTGGATGTTTCTGCAAGAGTGTTTTTGGATGAGATGAACATTTTCATTGGTAAAGCCGATTGCCCTCTGTAATGTGGGTGGGCCCCATCCAACTGGTTGAAGGTCCAGGGAATAAAAAGGATGGGTATGTCCCTGAGTAAAAAGCTTCTCCAGCAGTTGGCTTTGGACTTCATCGCATTGTCAGCTCTCCTGGGTCTCAGGGCTGCCCGACCACACTGCAGATCTGTACTGTAGTCCTCATAATTTTATGCTCTATTTCCTTATAGTAAATTTCTTTCTCTCTCTATATGTATTCACATTCTATTAATTCTATCTCTCCAGAGAAGCCTGACTAATACAGTTGCCTTCCTAGCAGCTTAAGTAGAGATGGAAGCGTCATCCCCTCTCATTACCCCCGTTACTGAATCAGCCACCAAATCCTCGGATATCACTTCCTGAAGCACTCTTGTGCCCATCTTCTCACCACATCACCACCATCTCCTAGGTCAGGTCATCCCCACCCCCCAGGTGGCAGCAGCACCCACTAACTGGTCTCTGAGATGGTCCTGCCCCTTCTCCACTCATTGTTCACACAACAGCCAGAGGAGTTCTTACAAAGGCACATCTCATCCTGGCACTCAGCTGTTAAGTCTCTTCAGAGGTGTCACTTGATTCTCAGGAGAAAGCCGTGATATCACTTAGATTTTGCTGCCTAACAAATGATGCCAAACGTAGTGGCTGTAACTAACAGGCATTTATGGCTTATGATTGATAACTTGGTTTGGACTCACTTGAGTGGTTCTTCTGGACCTGTCTGGGCTCACTCATAATTCTGGGGTCAGCTGGTGGGTCAGCTGGGAAGGGGCCAGTCTAGGAGGGAGTCAGCTTGGATGGCTGGACTTTGCTGTACACAAGGTCTCATGCTGCAGGAGCTGGGAAGGGTTCCAAGAGAGAAAGAAAGGGTGGGGGCGGAGAGGAGGAGAGAGACACACAGAGAGAGAGAGAGAGAGAGAAAGAGAGAAGAGGCTCAAGGTACTCAGAAGCCTGGGCTCAGATCTGGCATATGGCTTCCTCTGCATTCTTTAGACTCAAGCAAGAGTAAAGTCCAGGTCAGAGTCAAGGGGTGGGGGAGTGGATTCTATTTCTTGATGGGAGGAACCACAGAACCACATTGTGGAGGGGCTAGATCCATGTAGGGGAATAACTGAGACCACTTAAATGTTTTTGTTTGTTTGGTTGGTTGTGCTAGGTCTTAGTTACAGCATGAGGGATCTTTAGTTTAGCATGTGGGATCTATTAATAGTTCTCCCACCAGGGATCGAACCTGAGCCTCCTGTAGTGGGAGCACGGAGTCTTAGCTACTGGAACACCACGGAAGTTCTGTAGCCACTTATGCAACCGATCACAGCCCCAAACCCTCACCCTGGTCTGTGCAGCTCTTTGTAATTTGGTCCTGTCCTCTCCTTCTCGGCATTCCAGCCCCAAAGGCCTCCTTGCCATCCCTGAATCTGCCCAGCTCTTCCTGCTCCAGAGACTACCCACATGCCGATCCTTTTGCCTAAAATGCTGTTCCTTCATTCAGCTGAACAGTTGGTCCTCATCTTTCAAGTCTCAGCTCAAATGTTGCTTTTTGGGGAAAATCTTCACTGACTAATCCGGACTGACTAGATGAGACCCTTCAGTTATACGTTCACAATGCACATCGTTCTTTACTCAGTACTACTTACAATAACTGGAATTAAATAATTATTATTTTGAATGTTTGTGTCATATCTGTTTTCTCGAAGCCTGTAGACTCCATGGACTTTAATTAACTCACCTACTTACCAAATGTTTATCGAATGCCAGTTCTCTGCTACGCGTTGTGCTGGGGATGTGGGCGGTGATAAACACAGACCCAGTTCCTTTCTCAGGGAGCTTATGATCAGTTGGGGGCACCAACAGTAAGAAGTAACTACTGGTTTTTCCCTGGCAGTCCAGGGGTTAGGACTTCGTGCTTGCACTGCAAGGGGTGCCGGTTCGGTCCCTGGATGGGGAACTAAGAGCCAACATCCTGCATGGTACGGCACACACACGCACACAATAAGTAATTAAAGCAAAAGTAAAATTGCTGTAGAGGTAGTTCTGAAAGGAGGGTTATATGATGCCATGGGGGATTTGATAGGTAGGGAGGACAAGGAAGGCTTTGCTGAGGGCTGAGATGTGAAAACTCAGTGTCAACTAGGCAGAGGCTGAGGGTGCAGGGTGGACCCTCTGTGACCAGACGTCTGGTGGCGGGGAGAAGGTGGGGTATGAATGACTGACAAGGAAGGCTGGAGGGCAGGGAGAGAGCGGCTGGACTCTGTTACAGTGCAAGCCTGGGGAGTTAACACTGGGGGTTCTCTGCTGAGTGGGGGGCTGCCTTGAAAGAAGTCACTTGATTTAGTTTTGGCTTTTCTGGGTCTTCGTTGTGGTTTGAGGGCTTCTCACTTTGGTGACGTCTCTTGTTGAGGAGCACAGCCTCTAGAGAACTTGTTCAGTGGTAGTTGCGGCTCCTGAGCTCTAGAGCACGGTGGCACACGGGCCTAGTTGCTCTGCAGCATGGGGAACCTTCCTGGATCGGGGATCAAACCTGCGTCCCCTGCATTGGCAGGCCAATTCTTATCCACTGTGCCACCAGGGAAGTCCTGGGGGCCACTGGAACTTGGCATTGAGCATGATGAGTTTAGGGTAACTTGGAGATATTCAGAGTTTCTCTTGAGCAAGTATTTTTTCAAGTTTGGCATTCAGAGGAAGGGTCTGAGCTAAAGACCTGTATGAGATGGTGGTAACTAAAGCCAAGGTCATATGTTAGTCCCCCAAGGGTGGCAGCACTTCATTTTCTGTGTGCTTCGGATTCCTTTTAAGGGCTTCCCTGGTGGCTCAGATGGTAAAGCATCTGCCTGCAATGCGGGAGACCTGGGTTCAGTTCCTGGGACGGGAAGATCCCCTGGAGAAGGAAATGGGAATCCACTCCAGCACTCTTGCCTGGAAAATCCCATGGACGGAGGAGCCTGATAGGCTACTGTCCACGGGGTCACAAAGAGTCGGACACGACTGAGCGACTTCACTTTTTTTTTTTTCACTTTGGATTCCTTTGGCAGTCTGGGTATGCCTGTGATTTTAAATGTGTGACATAACATGTAGAAGGTAACAATGGAAACCAATTATGTTGAAACGCAGCTATCAAAATAACTAAAAATAAGTTTGTGCTATAGAAGTATAGATGCTTCTTTATTAACTCATTAAATAATGATACCCAGTGGCAGTTCTAATAATTGCTCTAGTTGCAGAGTAGTGATGGATACAGATTTTGAGACAACCGCAACAACTGTTGTGTGGGATGAAGATCCCTGGGATTTTTCTCAGGGATGAGGTGACAGGTCCTGCTAATTTGCATTCAGAACTGAAAGAATTGCTAACTTTCAGTAAGAGGAGAGTGAAAAGGAAGATGCAGTTTTTTTTTCACATTCAGGTTCACTGACCCCCCCTGCAAGGGGCTCGGGGACCCCAGGGTAAGACCCTTGGTCTAGAGCTAGAGGAAGAGAGTACGTAGGATGTTAGGGTAGTGTCTTGGGCTAATAAGCAAAGGAGGAAAAGGCTGAAAAGGCCTAGAAGGGAGTCCTGGGAGGTAGGGAAAATGAGTTTTGTCTGTAAAAATCTATGGAAAACCAGTGATCCATAAAAGGGCTGGTCAATTGCATCAAATGCTGAGAAGCTCCTTGACAGGAGGACTGATAAGTGTCTATTGGACTTGGTGGCTTTGCAAAGAATATTTGTCTTGTTTGTGGCTTAATTCCTGGCACATGTCAGGGCACGTGGTGGGCATTTGGCCTCTATTGAAGGAGGGGAGGAGTCTCTCCTCGACGTATCCCGTGGAAACTTGTCTGCCTGGTGGAACAGTAGTGGAGCCTGCAGACACTTGCTGCAATTGGTTTCCTGATCAAGGGCTCCATAATCTTCAGAGACTCTGTAGGGATCAGTGGAGCCCCAGAGTTTTGGAGGCTCTCACTGGTGCACCGTGCCCTTGAGATGGAAGGTACAGTGGCTCCACCTCCTCCAGAAGAGTTGGCTTTGAGGCTCTGGACCTCAGGATGGTATTCACCCTGCTCACCCCCAGTCACTGGGTCCTCCCATCAGTACCTGATACTCAGAGCTGAATGCGTCCCACTGGAGGTGACTTCCTCTGGGAACTCACCTTAGTCTCTGTGTTCTCCGCTAGTGCCTGGTGGCAGTGGGGTGAACCCCTGTATTTGAGAGGTGCTCTGTGTTTGTGGGGAGGTCTGGATTATCACTGCAGATCTCAAGTCACTTGCCCAAGTCTCCCCACTTGACAGCAGCTTCCTGTGGAGTGGGTCACTTCTGCTGCAGTGTCGTGGGCTGACGGACCCTCACTGAGTCGTGCGGGGTCATCTAAAGTGAAGTGATCATTAGGAATTTTTGTCAGGAAGGTCTCACTGTTGTATGTCTGACCTGTTTACAACAGTGAAGCAGCCTGTGGTGGTGGCTGAGCTGATGGAAGCAAGAACTTGGCAATGACAATAACACAGCTTGGGATTCAGTGAGGATTTAATACTCTCAGTTCAAGGGGTTTCAGCCTGTGTTCCAGTGATCCCCAAGGGCTCCAGAATGGAGAAAAGAGAGGCCCACCAGGTGGGACTCAGGACCTGCACAACCCGCTGGAGCATCTCCCTTATATATCGGAGCATCTCTTCTGTGCCCTGAGCCCCTCTCGAATATCATTGGTCTGAAGAAGGAATTCTGCTGTTCGAAATTTTGAAAATCACTAATTCAGCCCAACTCTGTTATTTGATACAAAGAAACTCAAAGAGGTAGAAAGCTGAGCCCAAGGGAGTGCAGATAGTTGGTAGCATAACTAACATTGGAACTCAGATCACACAGATAGTCTTTTTTTGTGATTTGATTACAGAAATACTTATGAAGTCATGCATATTTCTGTTTATTTGTGTATGTAGTCACCATGCTTATACTTGACGCGTGCACTGTTTCTCCTAATTGCACATCCCCATGGTGAGTTTGTTTGCTCTGAAAGGTGTTCAGGGAAGGGTGTGCTTAGGATTCTTAAAATCTGGTAGGTGTTTTTTTTTTTTTTTTAATTATTTTATTTGGTTGCACCGAGTCTTAGTTGCAGCATGTGGGATCTTTATTTACAGCATGTGAACTCTTAATTGTGGCATGTGGGATCTAGTTCCCTGAACCCAGGCCCCCTGCATTGAGAGCTCTGAGTCTTAGCCACTGGACCACCAGGTAGGTCCCTGGAAGCTCTTTTTGACCTTTCTGGCTGAAGAAGCGCAGGTAAATTGAGCAGATCTTTGAAGATGTCAAGTGTTTTCCACATACAGAGAAAAGAACCCTCAAAGAAAATAGTCTAACTGGGTTGATAAAGGTCCAGCATTCCTTGGGGACCTTGGAAATTAATCTGACAGCTAAAACCTCAGAGAAATGAATGAAAATTGGGAAGCAACAGCTCTGAATATTGAAAAGTCTATGAACAACTCCTGAGCCACCTCCTGAAGCTGTGACAGTCTGCATGCTAACCTCAGCTGCTCTGTGCCAGGCTGGCCCAACCTGGATTTCTTCCAGCTTACATCCAGAAAAGCCCTGCAGTGCCTTCAGCCACGACCAAGAGTTGGAGGGTGGGGGCAGGCACTAAATGGAAGGTGCCTGGTTGTGAATTATGCACCAAATCCCCTCCCACAGCGAGGGGTGTGTGTCTATGCGTGTGAGAGAGAGAGAGAGAGAATGTTTCAATGTGTGTGGCGTCTCAGGTGAACTGGAGCATACAGGCATCCTGAGTCTTACAATGTTTTTCTTTTGTAATGGGATTTGGAGTAATAGAACATAGTAGGCTCATTTATCACAGAAGGCAATGGCACCCCACTCTAGTACTCTTGCCTGGAAAATCCCATGGTCGGAGGAGCCTGGAAGGCTGCAGTCCATGGAGTAGCTGACTGAGCGACTTCACTTTCACTTTTCACTTTCAGGCTTTGGAGAAGGAAATGGCAACCCACTCCAGTGTTCTTGCCTGGAGAATCCCAGGGATGGGGGAGCCTGGTGGGCTGCCGTCTATGGGGTTGCACAGAGTTGGACACAACTGAAGTGACTTAGCAGCAGCAGGCTCATTTATAAGCCTAGGGTTTGTCTTGTTCAAGTCTCTTACTTTTCACACCAGGCCCTCTGTGGACCAGAGAGAGCTTACGGAGTTGGCCCCTTCCTGTTCTGCTCCAACAAAGCCCCATCTTAGCTGGTACTTGTCTATTTTCCCATGATCTTGAGAGCAGGGACTCCTCTCATTCAATGTTGTTTTTTTTTAAGTTATTTTTTATTGGAGTATAGTTGATTTGGAAAAAGTGCCAAGTGTTAGTCTCTCAGTCGTGTCCAACTCTTTGCAACCCCATGGACTGTAGCCCACCAGGCTCCTCTGTCCATGGAATTCTCCAGGCAAGAATACTGGAGTGGGTAGCCATTCCCACCTCCAGGGAATCTTCCAGACTCAGGGATTGAACCTGTGTCTCCTGCATCACAGGCAGATTCTTTACTGTCTGAGCCACCAGGGCAGCCCAATGGGTTTATTTCTGCTGTACAGCAAAGTGATTTAGTTATATATATTTAGCTTTATATGTCTCTCTCTATATATCTTCATTCTTTTTTAGATTCTGTTCCCATATAAGTCATTACAGAATATTGAGTAGAGTTCCCTGTGCTATATTGTAGGTTCTTATTAGTTTTATATAGTTTTATATTAGTTCTATTTTATATATAGTAATGTGTATATGTCAACCCCAGTCTCCCAATTTATCCTCTCCTCCCTTCCCCCTTGGTAATCATAAATTTATTTTCTACATCTGACTCTATTTCTGTTTTGTAAATAGGTTCATTTGTACCAATTTTTAGATTCC